>NC_052322.1:37592218-37947218 GCF_016432855.1 Salvelinus namaycush | reverse complement strand
GCTCTTCAACCGATTGCTGCCCATTCCTTCCCGCCCGTCCAGCATCACTACTCTGGACGGTTCTGACTTAGAATATGTGGACAACTACAAATACCTAGGTGTCTGGTTAGACTGTAAACTCTCCTTCCAGACTCACATTAAGCATCTCCAATCCAAAATTAAATCTAGAATCGGCTTCCTATTTCGCAACAAAACATCCTTCACTCATGCTGCCAAACATACCCTCGTAAAACTGACTATCCTACCGATCCTTGACTTCGGTGATGTCATTTACAAAATAGCCTCCAACACTCTACTCAACAAATTGGATGCAGTCTATCACAGTGCCATCCATTTGGTCACCAAAGCCCCATATACTACCCACCACTGCGACCTGTATGCTCTCGTTGGCTGGCCCTCGCTTCATATTCGTCGCCAAACCCACTGGCTCCAGGTCATCTATAAGTCTTTGCTAGGTAAAGCCCCGCCTTATCTCAGCTCACTGGTCACCATAGCAGCACCCACCCGCAGCACGCGCTCCAGCAGGTATATTTCACTGGTCATCCCCAAAGCCAACTCCTCCTTTGGCCACCTTTCCTTCCAGTTCTCTGCTGCCAATGACTGCAACGAACTACAAAAATCACTGAAACTGAAGACTCATATCTCCCTCACTAACTTTAAGCACCAGCTGTCAGAGCAGCTTACAGATCACTGCACCTGTTCACAGCCCGTCTGTAAATAGCCCATCCAACTACTTCATCCCCATACTGTTATTTTTTAAAATTATTTAGCTCCTTTGCACCGAAGTATCCCTACTTGCACACTCATCTTCTGCACATCTATCACTCCAGTGTTTAATTGCTATATTGTAATTATTTCGCCACTATGGCCTATTTATCGCCTTACCTCCCTTATCCTACCTCATTTGCACACACTGTATATAGACTTTTTCTATTGTATTATTGACTGTATGTTTGTTTATTCCATGTGTAACTCTGTGTTGTTTTTGTCGCACTGCTTTGCTTTATCTTGGCCAGGTCGCAGTTGTAAATGAGAAATTGTTCTCAACTAGCCAACCTGGTTAAATAAAGGTGAAATAAAAAAAATTAAAATGAGTGGCCTTTGAATGCTCTGCTTTTAAAGAGCAGTGTGACAGAACTGGTTAGTGTTCTGATTTGGAATCTCATTTGTCCTCGGCCCAGTTCTTCATCCCTCTCTGTTCCTCTAGTCCTCATCATAGTTCTCTTTGATGGTCATCGAGGTCATCACGTTTAATGTTCTCATGGGATCCCTGTTGTCCATGACTACCAGAGTGTTTGTTCCCACTCTCCCTTATGGCATGTGCAGGGACATAAGTGCCTTTGTCATGGCTGTAGGTAGCAAATGCCAAATGGTGTTACTGACTGACAAAGCTATTATTGGGGACAAAGGGCAGACTTTTGTTACAGGAGTAGAGCATCATGCCGATCATTTTCTATCCTGTAACTTAGACAAAGCATGTCGTTTTCATATAGTTTTATTCTATGACCCCCCCCGCCTACAGGAACAAGGTGCTGAACATCTCACAAGGGCTGGACTACCCAGGATCCATCAACTGGGAGCTGTTGCTGTGCCTGGCGGCTGTCTGGGTGATGGTGTACTTCTGTGTGTGGAAGGGGGTAAAGTCCACAGGCAAGGTAACTAATACACATTTCTGCAGGCTCTGAAAAGCTCATTGTTATCTTATTAGTTATATGAGCACCACGATGGTGACTGCAGTGAACACGTGACTCACTCTGGTCCTTAGGTATCTCCTATAGCTAACTGTTATGTAACAGACTATCCTCCGGCCGTGGCAGACAGATTGCTTTACATCAGCTCAGGTCACTGCACTGGTCTCTGATTGGATACCTGCATTAGAACAACTCAGTGGCTAATGCAGCTGCAGTGAAAGGATATTGCTGTGTGGTATCAAACATAGTCTGGAATGATATTAAAACAGCGAGAAAGGTTACTGAGAAAAGTAACAAATAGATGTGAAAGGGGGTTAAAATGTATAGACATACAGTTCTCCCAGAGAGAAAGAGGAGATAGATTTGTAGCTATAGCCAGATAGGTTTCTAATTTAGTTCTGGCTATGGTAATAGCCTCTCAGTCATGAGTGAATGAGAAGGCATTGTGACTTTTTCCTAACCTTGTGTGATTCACATAGTGCCACCCTCTCCTGCTGTGTGACAGCAAGGCAATGATGAGGCAGTGTTGCTATAGCAACATCAAGAGGACAGGGGGTGTGGCTATGACATATCACAAAGTGTCCCTGTCACATGGTGCGTTCTGATTGGTGGGCAGTTGGTAGGTTGACTGCAGTGCGACGTGACTGGGGCCCTGTGCGAATATTCCAACAGCCATGTTTTCTGCTTGTTGACGTGGGATCACATCCAAGCCTCTTTAAACGACATCAGTGTTTATCTCCGGCGCGGGTCCATTTTATATGGATCTCTATCAGGATTTCTAGATCACTTCATATGTAGCAGCACTTTCTGTCCAGATAATGAGATCAACCTCTAGTGTTCATTAACATTTGATTGTTTTTATATGTTTATAGTAATGATATTAAAATGGATTCATCATTGCTCCACCTGTACTTACAGTTTATCTTTAAGAGATCATTAGGTTAGGTCAGAGCTGCTCACATTTTAGCAAGAGGGAATTTTGATAGATTTGTATTTTTATTCTTTAAGGGATAGGCTTAGTGATGTAATTAATTAATGACAATTAGCCATACATCCACAACATTTATAGATGCAATGTATAGAAGTTTTCTCTCGTTAATATTACACGTTTTCAGGTAAGGGCCTATTAAGGTTGCTAATCAAAGATAAGTGCTTGAGTAATGATTATACAAAATGGGTTTGTTATATGAATAAGGGCTTGGTCGAGAATGGGTGTCCTACATTAGCTGTGTATTTAGGTCAAGTAGACTGGGCTACGGAGAGTAGGTAGTCATGCCTGAAGGTGTGCCTGGGCCGCCAAGTCACAAAAACAATTGGCTTTGAAATCTAACAGCCTTGTAGAAAATCTCTTTATAATACAGTGGTTCATATGGCACTAGGTCAAAGTTCAGTGTTTGAAACGTTCACCTGATTAGATAAAGACTTCCACTTAGGTCTATCTTGTACGGGTGCTAGGTTGGCAGGAATGCAATAAATTATATTCCCATTGCTCATATGAAAAGTCCCCAGCATGTCACTGTGACTGCAATCCCCGTGTGTAAGACACCATTGACAAAGGTAGTTCTGCAGTCTGAAATGTGAATGATCAGCCAAACTGTAGTTATGTACAGCTCCTCACACTATGCATGTCAATGAAACTACAGCAGGCTGAAATGACATCCAATCATTTTAGGTCTCCGACTGCACCACTCTGCAAGTCTTCTCATAATGTGACATCTACAGGTGTAGTATCTTAATTAGATCACCCTGTTGTTGCAGGACATTTCCTGTACAACAGGAAATGCAAATGTGTAATGTATTCTAGTTTTTAAAAGGCATCTAAATTTAGTAATTTCCTCTTCAAAATTTTTGACTTGTATCGAACCCTACAACCCCTACAAAAATGATTCACATTTCCACGCAATAATACAAAAATGTCCAGTTGCTGCAGGATTATTTCATTGCTGTGAGAAACTGGTCAAATTAAGATCCTACATCTGTAACCGAAATATCATATGGATTTAGAATAATGACACTGGTCTTCCTGTTTCGCTGCAGATTGTGTATTTTACTGCCACGTTCCCCTACGTCGTCCTGATCATCCTCCTGGTGAGAGGGGTGACTCTTCCTGGTGCCTACGATGGAATCATGTACTACATCAAGCCTGACTGGTCCAAGCTTGGCGAGGCGCAGGTCCGACCCATCATCCACCCATCTGTCCACAGTCCTAACTGATTGATTATTCAGATTAGTTAACTCTGGTGCTGTGATGCAGATTAAACTGATCCGTTTTCATTATCCTTCCTGTCTGGTAGGTGTGGATTGATGCTGGCACACAAATCTTCTTCTCTTATGCTATTGGGCTTGGAGCTCTCACTGCCCTAGGCAGCTACAACAGATTCAACAATGACTGCTACAAGTAAGTGATATGACAGCTGAATGGTCTCACCTTGGCCTCTTGTTGCGCTTACTGTCTCCTGTATGATTCTGACTTGTTTTTTGTGATTATTCCTCCCTTTGTTTTTGTTTTTATTTCTGTCCAGGGATGCCTTCATGCTAGCTCTAATCAACAGTGGCACCAGTTTCTTTGCTGGCTTTGTGGTGTTCGCCATTCTAGGCTTCATGGCAAACGAGCAGGGAGTGGACATCTCCCAAGTGGCTGAAACAGGTATGCAGAACACACTCACACTTACACTACAGAGGTTGTCTTATATTCTGGCATCTCAAAACCTACCATGGTACTAACAGGAGAGTATTACTGAAGGCTTTGGTCCTCGTTGTTAGGAATGCATGAAACTGTTAATTGAAAGTGTTGATGTCATTGTTTTACCTTCACATTGGCAGCCCCTCTAGCACTGAGGAAGACAGCCGTACCTCTTCAATAATTTAGACCGATTCCGGTCCTCAAAGCTGAATCCTTATTTTATGCTTGTGCTGCACTTTTGGCAGTGCATTATTAATATGCTGAACTTTCAATATAGAAATGGCGCACAAATGAATGTGTAAAATGGAAACTTGCTGTACAGGATATAGGGTGTAGCAAGTCACTTGTTTACTCTACAGAAATGTGAAGATGAAATATTGTTGTTTAATGTGTCAGTAATGATATAGAAATATACCAACTATCAAGAAATGATTGAAATGCATGTTTGAATTGAGTCTGTCAGTATTTGAGAAATTCAAAATGTAAAAATGTATTTACATGAACTGTATGTAACTTGTACCTCAACCAAATGTTTTCTTACTGGAGTCACCTGTATTGATTCACAAGGAAATCAGTATTATAGAATTAAGTTCCTCTGATGGAGAGAGTGTGTGTGTGTGTGTGTGTGTGTGTGTGTGTGTGTGTGTGTGGGTGTGGGTGTCGGTATGTGTGTGTACGAGTGTGTGTGTTTGTGTACGAGTGTGTGTGTATGAATCTGAGAATGAACAGTATGTTTTCGTGTGTGTGTGTTTGTGTATTTGTGTATGTGAATTCTGTGTGATTCAAGAGAGAATATTCTGAGATCTCTTGGTATAGAGTATGAAAGACAGTGATGTGGATGATTTGTCCGTGTTTGTACGTGCTGGAATAGATGATCTGTATGACTGTTTGACAGTGAGGGGGACGCAGTGAGGAGAGATTGAGACATTGGCAGTGGCCATGTATTTGTCCATAACATCTAAATTGTTGTAAGAATTACATTTTTTTTGGTGTGTGAATTAACAAGAGATGTGTAATTACCAAACAACTGATAATTATTTGTATTAATAGACTTTCAAAGCACATGACATTCACAACTAATTCTATCCATTCAGTTATTTATAGGTTTACTGGAGAAGATAGCATCTGTGTGTGCCCGCCTCTGACATATCGCATGCTTTCACATCAGTGCTCTTGCATGTAACTTCCAAAAAATAATGACGTTAGTTTGCCAAATCAGTTAATAGTTTGTCCCATTTTCATTCAGTGTCTTAGATCTCTGTCTCAATCATTATTTTAATTTAGTATTGACTTATTGAGAATAGTAGGGAAGTAGACGTGTGTAGTCCATCACTATCTACACATGTTATTGGCTTCATGACAGTAGTTATAGATACATAGTCGGAAACGCACTGGATTGAATCATCCTGGACTTATCATCTATGAAATCCATCTCTACATATCACAAAATATTCTTTACTAATAGCATACTGAATTATATTTATAATATTTTACCCTGTAAGTTTAAATATTCACTATATTTATTCAGAAATACATTAGCACTATTATAATGTCGAACCCCATGTAGAAGAGTAGTCACCTATGGCCATAGCCATGCTGTTAAGGAATGAACACAACAAATAAACCAGTCAATTTGAGTCACTCTTCATGTTCCCCAATTAGTGCAGTGCATACCTGTCTCCTCACCAACCAAACCATGCATGAGATTTTCAATTACTGGACCATCTCATCAAAGAGACGATCAAACTCAAGTACAGCAGGAAGTTTAGACCTATACATCTTAGGGCTGGATTTAACCCTTCGAGGAAGTATCACGGAAGATCTGCGTTGAAATGTAAAGGTCATTTCTGATTGAGTCGTTTACCGTAAATGGAATCTCCATGAACGCGGGGAACATTGCCTTTAAATTTCAATCAAGCTACACCGCGGATCTTAACGTGATACTTCCACGATACGGATTGAAACCAGGCCCTTAGATTCAGCTCATCATACTAGGCTAAAGTTGACCAATTCCAAGACATTGTTTTGGCAGTACTCATCTGTAAAGACACCACTGGACTGGGATTTAACTGGAAGTACAACAAGGGTGGTCTTAGAAGTATTATGTCTATAATTTATATGACATATATTTTATTTTATTAGATCTCTTAAGCTGTATCTGTAAAATATCTATTAAAAACATTCAATGGGACAATGATGATGATAGCTACATTTTGAAATCTGCAATACTTTAAAAAATATTTTGTCCTAAGGACACCCTTGGTGAAATTCCTGTACCATCCCCCAGCATGATTCTGTCAACATAGTAGACAGACAGGGGACTTTGGACAGACAGTGTTACTGTGTTGCAGTAGCACAGTTGAGCAGGATTTTGTAGGAGGCAATTTACTAAGCACTGCTATTTACAGTGAAACCAATATTGAGTTAAAGTCCATCTGTTACTGCCTGCCCACACGCAGAAGGAGAGAGGTGGCGATGAAACTGATAGGCCTTGTTTAGCCCTAGTTACCCCTCTCATTTCAACTGTACAAATAGCTTTCTGTCACTCAATATTTACTATACTGGTACTACACATGAGTGCAGTTACTGTGTGTACATGTGTGCGTGTGTGCTTGTGTGTGTGTGTTTATGAGTGTGTGTGTGTGTGTGTGTGTGTGTGTGTGTGTGTGTGTGTGTGTGTGTGTGTGTGTGTGTGTGTGTGTTTGAGCGTTTGTTTATGTGTGTGTTTGAGCGTTTGTTTATGTGTGTGTTTGAGCGTTTGTTTATGTGTGTGTTTGAGCGTTTGTTTATGTGTGTGCAGGACTGTCTGTGAGAGTGTCAATAGGAGTGTGATTTTGTGAGAAGGTACATTAATGGATCTAGGCCCTGATTTTGGTTCAGCGTTAGACTCCTGTTTTTTTGCAAGTTGGTACGAACGAAAGAGAAAAACTCCCCTTCCTCATGAATCTTCTTATCCTTTTAACAGGGTTTCGGTTTATTTTCCTCAGTCCCATTCTATATGACTTGTGATTGACATCAGTTCATTGATCTATATCTCTATATATCTATATTTTCGATTTTTTAAGTATTAATTTAAGGATTATTTAACCAGGAACTTTGCCTCTTGAGATGTGCACATCTCGCTTTCAAGAGGGGTCCTGGAGCTGACTACTGTTGAAGGTAAACATCTGTTATCTAATGACAGCATTTACACCTTAATCCAGCCTAGTCAAAATCAGAACCAATGACTGCATTTACCGATCGCAGCAGAGGACAGGGCTAGAGAAAGCAAAGCAGTGACATGACAACATTTTCCAAGCGTAGGCCCAAATTCCCAAATCTAACTTTACTAAACCCAAACACAATAAAAACATTAACGGTAGAACTAACTTATTCGATAACTGTGTGTACACACAAGACACCTGACAAATTCTCCACCCCAGGCAGCAGCCCCATAGCCATAGCCCCATAATCTGCAAACATATCGAGAGCAATTTGCAAAACATGTGTTTTCAAGTTATTTTCTTATTTTTTTGTGTATGAACCTTGCAGTGGTTGCTATACCAGGACTAGTTCTGGTGGTGAAAGTACAGTGTCATACATCTTCACCTGTTCCATCCCTCTCATCTTCAATGAAAACATGGACCTATTTATAATGACACAACTAAAATTCTAATTTATCTAGTGAAATTTGTATAGTTGAAGCAGTTGTAACTATAAGCAAATATTGACCACCTCTCTCTTTGCTACTTCAGTGCAGTGTGTGTCTATAAACTACAATCTAAATTATGGTTACAACCAAGTACAGCAGAGTACAGCAAAAATCTCTTTATAATGCAAATATGTACCATGACCTTAAGTTTGTGAGTTCGCTATTATAGATGCGTTTTTATAGGTAGTGCAACTGTTTTACTTTTACTACCATAGTTAAGGCTACACAAGTTTAAATCTGCTATTTAAACTTGGTTGACTATACACTACCAAGTATTTACAGTAGTCAGCACATTCAGCCGTGTGACGCTCACCTGGCTTAAATTAAT
This sequence comes from Salvelinus namaycush, assembly GCF_016432855.1. NCBI lineage: Eukaryota > Metazoa > Chordata > Actinopteri > Salmoniformes > Salmonidae > Salvelinus > Salvelinus namaycush. The sequence continues at coordinate 37,938,825 of NC_052322.1, read as the reverse complement.
GTTACTATAGCTCCTACTTATTCATATGCATTAATAAAACGTTTGTTTGAGCATCATAAGGCATGAGCATCATTGATTCTTTTGAAAGTACCTCACTAACAATATACAACAAAAATCTAGAAAGCATGACGTTATACAATGCACATTGTTGTTAGACACTGAAATGATCATTATATCTAACTACTGCAATGACGCATTTAACAACTAAAGCCGCACTACTGTTGCGTTGACGGAATGCACAACAATAGAATCAAACAGGAGACAAAAAGGCAGCCAACATTGTCACATCCAGCTTTTGCACAATAGCACCTCACTCAGGTGCCTCTCTTTCTCTCTTTCTATCTCTCTATCTCCTTCTCCCTCTTTGCAGTACTGTACGTATGTGTGTAGAGTGTGTCTGTGTTAAGGGCTTAGTCTGAGCTGTAGGGTTGAGTCTCTCATTCCTACTTCTCTTCTACAGGTCCTGGCTTGGCCTTTATTGCGTATCCTAAAGCTGTGACTCTGATGCCAATGCCCCCGGTCTGGGCTGCTCTCTTCTTCTTTATGCTGCTCGTACTGGGTCTTGACAGTCAGGTAGGAGCAACTTTACACTACTGGACACAACACTTAAATGGTTGCCATTTGTTACAAACTTAAAGTATCTGGCCCAGATTACTCTCAATCCACTGGGCAAAAACTGGTTGTATCAACAATGTTTCTACCTCTTTTCACCCCCCCAACAAATCAATGTGATGGCATTGGAAAACTCATTGGATTTGTAAAAAGTCATCAACGTGACATCAAAGAGCATTTCCTATTATTTTTCATCTAACTTTGTACCTAAATCCAATGACATGGTGTCATGCTTAGTTGAATTCACATCAGTTGACAACTCAACCAAATGTAAATCAAAACTAGACGTTGAACTGATGTCTGTGCCCAGTGGGAAGCTTACTGAGTACAATTATATTTGTGTTTTCTCCTCTTCTATCCGCAGTTTGTTGGAGTGGAAGGTTTTGTAACTGGGATTCTAGATCTCTTTCCTGGAAAGTATTACATGCGCTATAAGCGTGAAATCTCTGTGGCAATCTGCTGTTTAATGTGCTTTATTATAGATCTCTCCATGGTTACACAGGTAAGTCACCACCGTTTGATGGGTGCTGATTCCATATTGTGTAACATCCATATCAGATGGTAATCACAAATTATTAATAATTATTCATTATTTCTCATGTGTGCCAACAGGGAGGGATGTATGTCTTCCAGCTTTTTGATTATTACTCCGCCAGCGGTATGACCCTGTTATGGCAAGCATTCTGGGAATGCATAGTTGTCAGCTGGGTCTACGGTAAGAAACATTAACTTTTGTGACAATTGATGTATTACCGTCCTATAAAGAGTAGCTTCAAGTTTTATTAGTCGTATGTACAGGATACACATGGTATATACCGTATAGCAGTATTTGTAGTTGTGCTTGTCGTCCATTCTTAGACAGCTCGAGTCTCTAACTGTGCCATTCTGTGTGTACAGGTGCTGACAGGTTCATGGATGACATTGCTCGTATGATTGGTTACCGGCCTTTTCCTTGGATGAAGTGGTGCTGGTCGTTTATTACTCCATGTGTTTGCATGGTAAGTGATGTACAATACTATACACATACAGTGGTATAGTGGAGGGCGTACGCAAGTATACGCCGTATACCCACTTATTTTTCAGTGGGCATTGTATACACTCAAGTCTTAATCCTCACGATGCGTATCAAAATGGTGTAGTGGAGATATACGCCGTATCAATTAATAAGGCTGATGGAACAGATCAGAATGTCTAGCTTAAAGTGTTGATCAAGTATTATTACTTCACATTTTAGGCGCAGCAATGTGCACACGACAGTAGGCCTTCGGGCAAATGTTCCAAAAATGCAATTTGCGGGAATATACAGTTCTAAAATGCACACAGCACATGCGCGAGATTTCATGGACAGAGATGGAAATATCTGTTCGAAATTTAGAAAGAGGGGAGATCTAAAGATGCAACAACTATCATAGGTTGCTATTTGATTAGGATAATGCCTTTGGCTCTAGACAATGAAATACATTTGAAAGAAAACCAATAGAACAGGAGAAAGCATATGAGGAAGTCTTTATTAAATAATACCTCCACATTTATATGGTGGGATTTTAGCTATATCCTACTTTGAAACCAAGTAGGACACGACTCATAATATGAAGTAAAACGTGCAGGTTCCAAATAATTGAGGAACATCTGCTAGATGGAAAGGCTTTCCCAAAAACCTTCTCTATTAAATGTTAACTACAAAGTAGTCTATGCCTACCTGTCAGAATGATATCATGATTATTTTCATCAATCCAGTTGCCATTTGTTTTGCAAAATGCATCTGATGTGTGTTACAAAAACACCACTAACCAAACAACAGTGCTAGGTGCATGCACACTAGAATTAAAGGGTAACTACACAAATAAATCTAAACTACTTAGATTTTTCCCAGACCTCCAAAGTGTTCTCCTGATGTGGTTAAAGCATTGTTATGGACTTAGAACATCCAATTTGGTTTTTCTACCAAACAAATGTGATTGAGAGCGAAAACCTGACTTAGTTGACAGGCTCATTCATCAGTTTCAATAGTAGGCCTACTATTAACCTACTTGCACAGTACAGCTTGGGTTGGCTTGACTGTGAAAGACCAATATGGGATTGATCATTTTACGTCATTCAGAGTGTTCACTGTTTCTCATAGAATTTTTCACACAGGGCAGCTTTCCTTCGGGCCGTTTGGGAAATGTTTGTCAAATTAGAGAATACCCACTTCTCCAGACGCCAATACACCACTGTACACACACATCCAGTCATGACTACATAGCCTGTCATTGTACATTTGTGCCTAATTGACCTGCCTGGTAAAATAATCATGTTTTTTTTGTCCTTCCACAGGGTATCTTCCTATTTCACCTGTTCAACTACAAACCTCTTACCTACAACAATACATATGTGTACCCATGGTGGGGTGAGGTGATTGGTTGGTGTATGGCTCTGATGTCCATGCTCTGTATTCCTGTCAGCGTGCTGTACAAGCTCTGCAGGGCCACTGGAACCTTCAAGGAGGTCAGTATCAATATCATACTGTGCTCCTTACCAACATGGGTGGCAGCTAGCCTAGCAGTTAGAGCGTTGGGCCAGTAACCCAAAGGTCGCCGGTTTGAATAACCGAGCCGCCAAGGTGAAAAATCTATCGTGCCCTTGAGCAAGGCACTTAACACACATGCCCTCACAAAACCTGTGGAACACTCAACACAGTTGAATGGTCTTTTTGAACCGTTGGTCACATTAATATTTCTATTAGATGATACAAATAATGGTAAAGACTTAGCATCGAGTAAGTGAGGGTGGAAAGGAGTTTACTGTATAAGCCATGAGAAAAATAGAATGCATAACATACAAAAGTGTAAATAATTAAGGGAAAATCAGAACGTGGAAACCTCAGTTGACAGTTGACAGCATGTAGCCTACTCTTTTAAAATAGCTTTTTTATTTCATTCTCACCCATCAGAATGAGTTATACAGCAGTTTGATTAGTATGGGTCTCCATGTCTTAAAGGAACATGTTTTCTCCTTCAGCGTTGGGAGAAGCTGACCAAACCACAATGGGGTCCCCATCACCTTGAATACATGGCGCCTGATACTGACATCAAGAGCCTGGCCTCCCTCTCTGCCAGCACCGAAGACAACAAGGTTATCATCTTTGAAAGTGGTATGTAGGCTATAGCCTACAGGAAAGCCTTTGACAACACTCTAAAGACCAGATGATTCTGGATCTTGGCCTAACCATGATAATTTATGTAATAATTAATGTATTCATTTGGGTTAATGACACAATCAAAAAAGGATTCACCTGGTAATTATGTGCAATTAATTAGAGGATGAAGATAATGTACACACACGGTTCTCTGAACCTATACAAAATCAATTCACAACCGTCTATTGGACGGTCGATAATCTTCACCTGGGATGTTGATAATCAATGTCCTGATTGGTCCATTCTATAAACTGGTGCCGTGTAGTCTTTGGGGGGGGGGGGGGGGGGGGGTTGATCTGATACCCAAACTGTCCCCCCCTGTCTGTGACTCCATCAGGCCAGAGCCATAGTCTACCAATGTGTAGCCCACCACCTCACCCAGTATGGCAGAATTTTTACAGGCTATCTTTAAGACTGATATGGAATTCCTTGAAATTACACATTACTGCAAGACCAATCATGTGGTACGGAGGGTTTGTGTATCAAACGGTGTAGTTCTCCTTTATAAGAAATCTTGCATAAAAATCTATTTGGCTAATTTGATACATGAAAATCTATGTATTACACATTGAGAGTAAGCACCTGTGGTATTCGGCGTATGTGACAAATAAAGTTTGATTTGAGATATGAATATATAATCAAAAGCATTAGTTCAATTGATATTATATCATATACTGTATAATACACTACAGTTTGTCGATTTGGCTGAGTTGATATATAAGATACAGCATTTTTTCCAATTGACTTCAATATCTGGCTTCTTTAGGCCCCTGAAGTTATGTAGTTGCCAAACTGTCAAAATGACCATCTTTGATCATTTGAGCTTGTGTAATGTGTCTTTCATGGTAACAATAGTCCTCAGAACTTTAGACATAAACTAAAGATTGATTCAGTGCCAAAATGGAGCATACTTGTCATTCTCTTGTTATTGATAGAGAATGGTTTTGGTTGCCATATACACTATCTATTTTTATTTGCCTAGATCAGTCTGATATATATTGTGTCTTCCGATTTAACTGTCTGATGTTTGGGAACATCTTGAAAGCAAACAATGCAGCTCTTACTCATGAAGCAGTTTAGATGCCTTGAAACATTTTCATTGATAAGTGTGTCTACAGATTTGAAAAGAAATCAACAATAATCACTAAATTTAACTGTTCTGTAAGATCTAAGATCACTCCTCTCTAATTCAAAAAAGGTGACTGGTTGATGTATTGCACGTAATGGCCATTAAAAACAAATAATCCAATACTTCCTCTGGCATTAACTTGCAAAATGATCACTTGGCCAAGTGGTAAGGATTTAAGGATTTACCTCATATTTCAACCAACCTATTGTTACAAAGACAAGTGCATCTCTGCAGCATGTAGGAGGACAGTATTTGGATCTAACTACAACATTGCCACAACAAGTAGCTGCTGTGCCATTTGCCAGTGACTGGAACAGGGTGATGAGTAACTAACTGTAAGGTGTTATATCATGAGTTTAACTCTGAGTATTACACACACAGTATTAATGTTGCAGCCGTACAGGAGCTGGACACGTAGATCATTGCCTTATGTTGTTTGTCTTAAATCTAGAGCCCATATGTCAACTCTGACTAGCCATATTCTTACCTGGTCCTCTGTGGAACAGTCTTGAAGATAACCAAATGGGAATTCTGCCATTTACCAGGATATGGATAACATATGATTTATTTTGATATTGAAAAGATCATTAGAATGTAAAATATATGAAATAATGCAATGCTAAAAACTACATTTGCACATTGTAAAATATCTCGCTAGCACTTTTAAAAAAAATCGTGTTAGAATAACAATTTTTGTTTTGTTTTACATATTGTAAAATAAATCAGAGATTTTATTTTGTGAAGGCTTTTATTTTGCTTATACATACAGTATAAAAAAAATATATTGAATATCTTGTGTGTTATATTTTAAAAAAGTTTGATGCAGTATGTAATTTTGATGAAGATTTCTAAGGGGAAGAGCATGTGCCATTGAGATGCTGCGATGCAGTACTACTCGAAAGGCTTGTGTGATTCATAACACACAGAAGGGATTTTTGGTTTCAAATATCAAGTGCTCCAGTGTTAAGTAGCCTAATAGATTATTTGTGTGTGTTTAATTACAGTATTTCCCTCAGACCACCCAGAGCTCAGTTAAACTTTAATATTTCTCAGAAAGACCTTCTAATTTGGTCCACACAACACAGGAGTATTCATTTGATTAAGAATTAAAAGATTTTGGAATATTTTTTTACTTGTGATTTCATCATTTTCAACATATTTCACGTCTGGCTTCAAGTGTAATTTATGTTCACTACTCAGAAGCAGTGTGCTCTCATTTGTAATTTAAAAAAAAATCATTAAGATTAAAAGTTCTTTTTTTATGGCAGATATTACAGAATTTGACAAGAAACAAAACTCTCTTTCTGTATATGCCTATTGACTGTCTGCCATGGTCCTCCTACACTAAACCTGGCATATAGAAAATACTCTAATGCTCTCCCACCTTTCAAAATTGAAAACCACATGGTAAAAGTGGTGGTTTTGGTTCTTGGTAATGAAACTTTGAGACAGAACAAACATTCCCTCCTAAATAAATGTAGTGCTAGAACTAAATGCACCTTTCATACTGTTGGTCTATGGACAAATGTAAGGATGAGGACACAAGGCAAGTTTTATAGCAAGGCTATGGTAACATAAATGTTAAGTTAGGAATCTTTTTTAACAACTTTTTTTACATTGGTTTTCCTTATAATACTCCTAGAATATAGCCTGGGTCGGTCAAAAGGTGAAACATTTAAATGTAGTCATTAAATGTAGAAAATCTAAATGAAATATACATAAGCAAAATCATATGTATGGTGTCATCTTTTGCGCTCTGCCAAATTGTTCTTGACAGTATCTTTAATCCAAAGTATGACTCACAAAGGGGAAATGTTGAATTGATAATGAAAGCTTTGTGGATCTAGTCTATATCATACAAAATGGTAAAACATTTAATAGATATGATAAAATACTCATTCCCCATTGTTGAATATGATTTGTTTATTTTAAAATCTACATTAAATCTTTTAAAATATTCTGTTTATATTATAAACTATACAGACCAATTACCATGGTTACAATGGAATATGTTGTAGTGTAATTATTGTATACAGTACATTAAACTGGAATATCCATCATTAGCTGATAAAGACTAACGCTAACCAACTATGCAAAGCTGTAAAGAAACACTTGTTGCGACAGTTGACAGTTGAATAGTCCTTATGGCATCTGCTGTATGATTGACAGTGAACAGATAGTAGTGCAAATGGAGCTACAACTCTCTCCTACACAGCTATCTCTCTTCCTCATCCCCTCTCTTTTTCCACGATGTCATTTTGAGTTTTGTTTTCACAAATCCTACACAAAGGCATGGAAAGAAGGGTACAATCAAGCCTGAGAAAATGGCATTTCATCATCCACTGAGTACTTTGGCAAAGGATACTGTCTTGAAAAAGATATAGTAACACTGTTGACTTCATCTAACTGTTATTATTGTACTCTGTATCATGTCAGATTTAACATCAGTCTTCCATTCATAACATAGAATAGTGATAAAGAGATACCTGTAAACCTATGTTGACATCCCAAGTGTTCCATCAACCTTGTCCCTCACAATTTATGAAGGGATTCATGCTTAATACCACTGTGATTCTGTGCTAAAAATCCACTCGCCCTATTCAAAATAACAAAATGGCAATAAAACTTACTTCAATAAAAATATTCTGTCTTTGTTTATACATTTGAAATTGTCGAACCAACTTTCAACAATTACCATTTTAAACATCTCAGGTTTAATTGTTCATTTGAATCCAAAGGATTTACATTTTATCCCATAATTTCAACTGGCAGACATTTTGAATCCCACCTTGTTAACTGGTGACCTTGTAATGGGTTCATGGTTCTGTGCTTGCACTGTGAGCAGGTGGTAAAAGTAATTTTATGATCAAGAGGTTAATTCAAGCTCACATCACTTTATTAATGCAGAAAAATATTTTCACAGAAATTGATAGGTATGAACCTCGGAGCCTGTAGGCATTAGCTAACAGCAGCAGTACGTTACCCGCTAATTCAACTCAAACCTTGGTCACCACTGTAAGGGGAGGCGATGGGATAGTTAATGCAGTTCAAACCGGTTTTAATGACAAATGCCCAGTTTGTCAGTGAAGTGCAGCTGCCATATTAAGCTAGGGCTCCAGCATGCTAAAGTTGGTTGGCTATGTTTAGCCAGTGCCCTCTGAGCTCTGGGCTATTTCTGTCTGGAGTCTAGAGCAGGTCGGCCTTCAGTCCTAAACTGTATCTGAGAGGGACAGCTGCCCCCCTCCCAGCACCTCAGATACCCCACGACATCCCCAGAGCAGGAAGCCATAGACACCCAATAGTGATGGGGTCTGATCACATTGGGTTGACTGGCATGGAGGCCTGGAGGTTAGCTGTTACAGATCACATTGGGTTGACTGGCATGGAGGCCTGGAGGTTAGCTGTTACAGATCACATTGGGTTGACTGGCATGGAGGCCTGGAGGTTAGCTGTTACAGATCACATTGGGTTGACTGGCATGGAGGCCTGGAGGTTAGCTGTTACAGATCACATTGGGTTGACTGGCATGGAGGCCTGGAGGTTAGCTGTTATAGATCACATTGGGTTGACTGGCATGGAGGCCTGGAGGTTAGCTGTTACAGATCACATTGGGTTGACTGGCATGGAGGCCTGGAGGTTAGCTGTTACAGATCACATTGGGTTGACTGGCATGGAGGCCTGGAGGTTAGCTGTTACAGATCACATTGTCAGCTGAGTGGGAGAGGGTGATTCTTTCCTCTAGTAGAGATTCTGAGGTTATGTCTCAACGGCAGGTGAAACGTCTCCCTGCTCACTTCCAAGCTAGTCTGTTCTAACTCACATTTTTGTCAATAAACAGACACTCTTATCCAGAGTGACTTACAGTTACTGCATTCATCTTAAGACAGCTAGGTTGGACCAACACATATCACTGGCATAGTAAGTACATTTTTTGTCAAAGTAGCCATCAGCTAGTAAGAAAATAATTAATTGCAAGTCAGGTCTACCATAACTGACAGAACATTTGAATGCAAAAAAAAGGACCAACCAATGTCAGATGATTTACCCAGAAAAACTGAAGCAGATAGTTTATCAGTGAGTGGTTTGGCACCAATCTCAGCTCAGGGTCAGATTACTGATTGGCAGGAAAACAGTTGATGTTTTACTTTTGGTCAAAGTTCAATTACTCTTTGGTTATTTTAATTGGTTGTCAGACAGTTGTAAAGAACACTTCACTCAGTCCCTAAAGTGTACTAGTAGTTATTGGCTATCATTTCTAGAATCAAACATCTGCATCAGCAACACAAGTCATTGAGCGTCTATATTCATCGCTTATTGGGGTGCACTTGTCACATGGACATCCCAGCCAGAACACATTCTTGATGGACATAGACAGGTTGGTTGTTTATTAACAAAACCGACACGTGCACAACAATGGGGCAAAACAGACATGGTTGGCTTAGACTGTTGACATGTCAACTATATTTAGTCTCTATGTTTATTGAAAACAAATACATTGTTACAGTTGCTGGTTAGCTAGCGAGTTTTTGCCATATTAGCATAGACATGACATCAGTCAAAACAAAACATGGTATCAATAACAAGATGAGCTGAAACTAGCCACCTATGAGTCCTCAAAAGGCAGGTTCTTGTTGCTAGCTATCTGAGCCTTCAGTTCAGAATCATAAACGCACACCTTTCGGCCTCGTCAATGCTCCGTGCATCATTTGTGATGTTGTCAGCCAACCCGTCTATAGTGTTCGAAAGGGAAGGAAACCCTACTGCATGAGCACAACCATTGATAGTGGCTAAAAGACTACTTATTACTCGTAAAAAAAACATTTTAAAAAACCAATGACACATGCTTAGTGTCATACGACTGGAAAGACAGGGTGCCTGGTCTTCAATCACACTCATGAAGGGAATTATTCAGAAAGCAGTTTTATCAAATCATGGTTGGATCATCATCAAGGATGATGCAATTAGGTCTCTGTGAGAGGCTGTTCTAGAACACAAATCTGTCTCTGTGAGAGGCTGTTCTAGAACAAACATCTATGTCTCTGTGAGGCTGTTTTAGAACAAACAACTATGTCTCTGTGAGAGGCTGATTTAGAAGAAACATCTATGTCTCTGTGAGAGGCTGTTCTAGAACAAACATCTATGTCTCTGTGAGAGGCTGTTCCAGAAGGAAAATCTATGTCTCTGTGAGAGGCTGTTCTAGAACAAACATCTATGTCTCTGTGAGAGGCTGTTCTAGAAGAAACATCTATGTCTCTGTGAGAGGCTGATTTAGAACAAACATCTATGTCTCTGTGAGAGGCTGTTCTAGAACAAACATCTATGTCTCTGTGAGAGGCTGTTCTAGAACAAACATCCATGTCTCTGTGAGAGGCTGATTTAGAACAAACATCTATGTCTCTGTGAGAGGCTGTTCTAGAACAAACATCTATGTCTCTGTGAGAGGCTGATTTAGAAGAAACATCTATGTCTCTGTGAGAGGCTGTTCTAGAAGAAACATCTATGTCTCTGTGAGAGGCTGATTTAGAACAAACATCTGTCTCTGCGAGGCTGATTTAGAACAAACATGTCTCTGTGAGAGGCTGTTCTAGAACAAACATGTCTCTGTGAGGCTGTTCTAGAACAAACATGTCTCTGTGAGGCTGTTTTAGAACAAAAATCGATGTCATGAAGAAACCTGATTTGCAAAAGCCTAACCATTTGTGAATCCATATTTAGCAATTTATAACTTAGTAAAAGATGAATAGAGGAACAACTCAACAATTTGTATACAGCATGTGGGGCACATTGTGGACAAACATACTGTAATGACCAAACCTAGTTCTTGCCAGACATTGTTGAGAAATACATTTATTTTGCATTACACACCAACAGCATTGACCATGTTCATACATGTAGTTGACTGCAAACATAGATGCTGTAACCCAAGAAACAACATTTAGTTATAATGAAACAGCAAAACCCTTCCCTCCACGATAAGCGGAAAAACATTGATGTGACATAATTAGCTAACATTTCTTGAAAGGACAGTAGAAGATCATACGATGTGTATAAATGCAGTTTTCTTGTGAGAAAGTCAGCATGCAAAAATAGGTCAGTTAAATGACATCACGCTTAAGGCCACCAAATGAGATTATATAATAGAATTAATAACATCAAGAGTCATTGACTATACAGCAAGGACAATATCTGCAAAACCTGTGAGACTCATCTTTTCTGTTGAGAATTAATTTCATTAGCCCTTGGACTAAGGAATGAATATCACCTGTGTCTGACAAAACGGGAAAAACTGACAATGTAATGAGAAAAACACAAGTGGCGTGTAAAATCAGACGGCTTACAGACATCTACCACCTACTGTAAATAGTTGATCAACACAAACCCCTCGCCCACAAGAAAATAGATGTAAGCAAAATAATCGTCAAATACATAGAACCTTTACCTCGAGTATTAGGCCTGCTCAGCAACCTTGTAAATGACGCATTATAAGTGAAGGTAACTAAACACTGATATTACATATAAACATGGAGGAATAGTGTACTCATGCCTGTTCTTAAGCATGTTAATATCACCACAAACTAAGAATTTCTCATACAACACTAGACGGACCCCGACAGGTTACCATCTGCCCTAAAGGTCAGAGTTGCCATGAGTGACTTTCTACAAGTCCCTATTTTTACCTGGTGCAACAATTCATGATGTAATTCCTCAGATGACCCAAAGCACTAATTTCAGCAAGTTACCAGGCTATATATATATATATATATATTTCACTGTCACCTGGTGAAAGGCCAGTTGACTATTTAATAACTGACAAGTTCCACAGTTCTTTAGGTTGCTGCTTAATGGGAGATTTAGTTACAGCCCTCACTGCTCAAATTGGATCTACAGGCAGGGAAAGCTTATGCAGTTTATAACATTTCCCTCCAATTAAATTCAAAATGGCCATTTCTCAGTAGGTGAAGCACTCCAAATAGACCATTCTATGATCAGCAAGTGGGAAAACAGGAAAGAACAGACAGGGTGTGAGATCGCAAAGAAGTTTAATAAACAAATTTCCAACATGCTTTCAAATATCAGAATTTAAAGACTACATCGTGTCTAATAACATTTGAAAGACAACCAACCGTGTTTTTAAATGCTCTCTCAACCAATGAGATTAGAAGCAAACTGACTTCAAATGGAAGGACGCCATGAAGCCCTACATTCCAATACAGCTCGTCTCATATCAGGTTATGCAGGCTTAGTGATTTGAGTGTTCAAATCACCATGTGCCTGAGACAAGTTCGTCACACCATGTGCCTGAGGCACTTCTCCGATACAGAAGTGTGCAGTCAGACGAGGTAAAAGGAACTTATTAATTTTCAAACAAAGCAAGAGGATAAGGGCTTCAGAGAACACAGGATATGCCAAATCACAGATTTGTTCAGCCAAAAGTATGAAATGGGCCTAATTACTGGAGTGAAAATGAACCGCTTTCCATCAAAGGAGCATATGCAGATTCCCACCCATACAATATGATGCCCTAAATGACAGTAGGGTCTGCCTCATAGGCCTACTGAGTAACAGGCAACACGCAGATTATATTTGAAACAAGAACAAAGAACTGACAAATAGGAATAGTGACATTCATGGAATAAGATGTTAAACCATACCTTACAGTAAGTCCAAAAGGTGACTCGCAACTACATTTTCTTTCAGATATCTGAATATTTGTGACATGGACCACTTACCTGGTCCCCTCAGAATAGATGCATTGGTTGAACAACTAAAGTAGTAAAATCAGACTTCCAACAGGGGACATAGCCGTCTCAAATACAAAGAGGCAGAGGATCATCTGTTCAGATGTGCAATTTGTTCATTTAATTTCAAATGGAATGAAAATGGCTAAGTACAGGTATAAAGTACATGGTGGTTTAACAAATGGAGGCAAACCATACAAAAAAACATTGCTATCCATTGTGCGCCACAACAGAGTAGCGAGGCTTTAAAGGCAGATCCTCCTCCAGCAGGTCTCACATTCAGCACCTAGTGACTTCCTGTGTAAAGCAGTGGTGGTGGTGGGTGGCTGTTATTGACGGCGGATGGTACGAGCACGTCAACACTCCTCTCCCGATCAGTTGGACTTTTTGCCCTGCGATTGAGCATCACTGCTTGCCTGTAGAAAAGGGATTCAGAAAAATGATTCATAAACTGAACTATAAAAACAACAATTTCAAAGACTTCACTGAGTTACAGTTCATAAGGAAATAAATTAGGCCCTAATCTATGGATTTCACAACTGGGAACACAGATATGCATTTGTTGGTCACAGATGCCTTAAAAATAAAAAAGGTATGGACGTGGATCAGAAACCAGTAAGTATCTGATGTGACCATTTGCCCCATGCAGCGTGACATCTCCTTCACAGAGTTTATCAGGCTGTTGATTGTGGCATGTGGAATGCTGCCCCACTCCTCTTCAATGGCTGTGCGAAGTTGCAGGAATTGGAACACTGTCGTACACGTCGATCCAGAGCATCCCAAACATGCTCAATGGGTGACATGTCTGGAGAGTATGCAGGCCATATAAGAAATTACATTCAGCTTCCAGAAATTGTGTACAGATCCTTGCGACATGGGAATGGCCATGCATTATGGTGAAACATGAGGCGATGGCAGTGGATGAAGGGCAAGACAACGGGCCTCAGGATCCTGTCACGGTATTGCTGTGCATTGAAATTGCCACCGATAAATGCAGTTGTGTGCGTTGTCCATAACTTATGCCTGCCCATACCATAACCCCACCGCCACCATAGGGCACTCTGTTCACAACGTTGACATCAGCAAACCGCTCGCCCACCCAACACCATACACACTGTCTGCCATCTGACCGGTACAGTTGAAACCGGGATTTATTAGTGAAGAGCACACTCCTCCAGCGTGCCAGTGGCCAAGAAAGGAGAACATTTGCACACTGAAGTCGGTTACGACACCGAACTGCAGTCAGGTCAAGACCCTGGTGAGGACGACATGCATGCAGATGAGCTTCCCTGAGACAGTTTCAGCCAGTTTGTGCAGAAATTCTTGGGCTGTGCATCAGCTGTCCAGGTGCCTTAGACGATCCCGCAGGTGAAGAAGAAGGTCCTGGGTTGACGGGGTTACACGTGATATGCGGTTGTGAGGCCGGTTGCACGTACTAGAGGTGGCTTATGGTCGAGAAATTAACATTAAATTCTCTGGCAACAGCTGTGGTGGACATTCCTGCAGTGGATCGATTATCTTGGCAAATGAGAAATTATGACTAACAAGTAAACAAATTTGTGCACAGAATTGAGAGAAAGAAGCTTTTGTGCGTATTAAACATTTCTGGTACCAACACTTTACATGTTGGGTTTATATTTGTGTTCAGTATAAAAACACAATGAGTATGTATAAATGAACAGCTATAGTTAAACTGAAAGCATTAAATAGAAGGTAAAAACATAGTACAGTCTAGGGTTGCAAAGGGTCGGAAACTTTCCCTGAATTTTCCCGGTAAATTTTCCATGGGAAGTTTAGCCCGGGAATTTAGCTTAAATTCATTAAAAAAGTAAGTTTATAACAGTGAACCTTTTTTGTGGGATACACTTAAGGCAATTCTAGGTGTGCACTGCACTCTTCCATCACTTGCAGCTGATTCTCAAGATCTTGCACACTAATGAGATGCTATTGGGCCCAAACTACTACACGGTCTGAGCTACAGACTACACTACATATGTGAAGAATGCAACAAAGATGCGTAATCTGGCCAAGTGCATAAAGTTCCTTCAGCGCTCACATCAAGCAACCTCTGACAAAAGTCCCTCTACTTCTATTCGATGTGAATGCATTGAATCTGCTCATCAATGACGTCATGGCACTGAAAACCATGGATACACTCTACAAGAGAGACAACGAAATAGTTATGCATGTGAAGGGTTATAGCAGCAATCTACCTCACCAAGCAAAGTGAGAAGAATAAGAGTACCACATTGAAGCTGCCCAGCAACACCCGTTGGGGTGGTGGTGTCATGTTTGACAGTCTCCTGGAGGGGAAGGAGTCTCTCCAAGAAATGGCCATATAACAGTCTGTTGATATGGACAGCCCCATCAAGAGGATCCTCCTGGATGATGTATTTTGGGAGAGAGTGGTAAGAAGCCTGAAACCTATAGCAGTAGCCATTGCACGGATTGAGGGAGACAATGCCATCCTGTCTGATGTTCAGACTCTGCTTGCAGATGTAAGAGAAGAAATCAATACGGCCCTGCCCACTTCACTGTTGCTCCAAGCAGAGGAAACAGCAGTTCTGAAACGCATAAAAAAAGAGCAAAGTCTTCTGCCTGAAGCCCATACACGCCGCAGCGTACGTTGGACCCCAAGTATGCTGGCAAGAGCATCCTGTCTGGTGCAGAGATCAACAAGGCCTATGGTGTCATCACTACTGTGTCTTGCCACCTTGGCCTGGATGAGGGCAAGGTTCTTGGCAGTCTGGCGATGTACACGTCCAAGCAAGGGCTTTGGGATGGAGATGCAATATGGCAGTCGTGCCAACATATCTCATCAGCCACCTGGTGGAAGGGACTTTGTGGATCTGAGGCTCTTTCCCCTGTTGCCTCCATTATCCTCCAAATCCCACCAATATCAGCCACTTCAGAGCGCAACTGGTCCTTGTCTGGGAACACACACACCAAAGCACGCAACAGGCTGACCAATATAAGGGTTGAAATATTGGTGGCCATCCGGGCAAATGTAAGTCATTTTCAGCCTGACAACGAGCCATCCTCAACAAGGTAGGAAAGTGACAGTGAAGATGAGGCCTCAGAGTCTGATGTTCAAGAGGTGGACATTGAGGAGGTCCAGGGAGAAAACATGGAAGCCTGAGGAAGACAACCAAAGCTTTAGTTTCTATCATTTTACAGATGTATGTTGAAAACCTTTTTCATTCAATATTCCCTTTTGTTGTTCAGTGAAATCATCCCATGTGAAGGGTCAACTAAAAAAAGTTGAATTTGTAACCAAATGTTTATTTTTTTTTATTTCTATTGGAAGGATTTGATCATTTGCAATTGTCTACTTATGATACGGTAAAAAGGTTTACGTTTCCATATGATATGGTAAATATCCAATGCAATAAACATCTACATTTAAATGGTATTAATATTAATTTTCATATATTTCCGTTAATTCCAATATATTCTCGTTAATTCCCACGGAAAGTTTCGACCTCTAAATATTCCCCAAAATGTGCAACCCTAGTACAGTCCATTTTGTAATTTAAACAAGTCAACAAAGTAACAACCACTGCATTGGCAGTTTATTATCTAATTGAAAGTAGGCATTTTCTGATAATCAAATGGCCTTTCTACCTAAAAACATCCACACAAGGATTTACAATGTTACAGATAAGGCAGTAAAGGCTCAAGTTTAGGTAGGTTAACCTTTAGTTCCTTGTATTACTGAAAGGCCAATCTCGAATTACAGCACGTCTCTCCCCACTGCTTACCCTGAGAGCTGATAGTCGACGTGACCTCTGGTCTAAATAAGTAACACGATTTAGCCTTTGTGTATAGGTTACACGAACATCGGGCCACTGGCCAGTGAATGCGATTGAAAACGGTCTAAACATAACCGGGTTTTCTCCTGTTTACATTTGAATGAAGTGGGCAGGCTAAAGCAGCAGGGTAAAGGACTTGTGCCAGGAGCCTTGTGCCAGGGAAATAAAGTCCCTGATACCAGAGTAGCCCCATGTGATCAGGTGCAACGAGCTCAGAGGGGTTCCAAAACCCACAGATCCAAACATTAAGTAGCCATGTACGCTACACGTGTACCAGACCACCTGCCTGCTGACATGTCTGGAGCCTCAAGTGACAGCAAAAAAAAAACTCAAACAAGAGACACGACAACACAGCGCATGTGGGAGGTCATTCAAGAAGCTGTGACATATGTCTGAGTGCTAGAAATGTAACATGTCTTTTAAGTTATAAACGCCTGGTAGAAATGTAGGCTTCTTCAACTTGTCAAACTTCTTCATGAGACATGTTCGTTGCAGAAGAGTACGCGTCTTCCTTTTACATTTTTTTGCAAGACATCCGGCTGACTCCCCTGCCAGTAAAAGTGGGAAGTGTTCATTTTATCATAAGACTATTGCTCAAGCATCAGCCATGAGAAAGCCCCACAGTTTAGAGATGGGACTGGGATATGTTCAGCATTACTAAGTAATTAGTCACAGCTCAGGTCAATATACCCGTGGGACTTGAATGGCCACAACATGATGTAGGGTTAGTGCAGTGTCTTGGTGCAGCACTCTAGGTTGAAGAGTTCACAACGCAAACATCTGCCTCCGTGACCATTGACAGGTCTTTAGTTGTCATGAATTACCTTCCTGTACGGTTGTGATATCATTACTCCTCTAATCAGCAGCTCGTATTACAGAGTGCACTAAAAGAGACACAATTAATCATTACAACATGTACAATGACCGATAGTGCGATAGGGTGTGTCCTAAACTAGCTCAGATCCATGCTTCCCAGCACGTACACATGATGACATCCATTGTTACTCAATGAGATCGTTACCTGATTGTAGTAGTTTTGCTCAGATCAGTGTCTCTGTGTCAGGGTTTCCATTAAGAAAATGTGGCGCTGGACATTTAACCGGAAACATTTTAAATTTTCCAGCCGTTTTAAAAATGTAACGGACCCATATGCATTGGATGCGTAACCTGATTAGAACATCCACCCACCGTGCTCAGAATAACAGAAATCACATTTATATTATGGTAACTCATTAACAGAACATGTAAGTACAGGATGGAACAATGTGCGGTCCTTCTTACCTAATTCTGATGCGCACTTTGAAGACGTTAGAATAACTGTCCACATATACTTTTCCTCAGCCAACAAGACTAGTAACAAACAGCAAAATCACTAGCCTATGTCGACCTACAATATCCCATAGTAGCAAAGTTAACCTATTCTATTGGAGAAAGAAATAGCCTACTCCAAACAGACTCTGGGACAGTCTTGAAGGCACCACAAAAGGCTGCAGCAGCTCCCGTGCTGCCTGACAGATTATCCACTCAAAAGGCTCTGTATCTTAAATCGTGTGATAAAGACGCATAACGAATACACCTGTACACACGCAGCAATTTAATTCCACTAAATTTTGCAAATTGACCTATAGACCGATAAGCATGACCAGTCAATGTATTTCATCAATAAATAGGGTGAAAAGCATAGATTTTATCTTCTCCCGGACAATTGGCCGGTGCCAATTTTATTTTTCGGCTTTTCAAAAGAATGTATAATTACTATTATTATTATTTGAGTAAAAGCTGGCTATTACCGGCTAACGGAAACCCTGGTGTGGTTGTTTGTGCATCTGTGTGAGTGAGTGTGAGTGTGTGTGTGTCTGCACACACACACACGTTCCCAGTACGGACCTGCAGCTTGGAATGTTCATTGAGCAGGCGGTCATACTCCACAGTCAGGTTCTCAGCCTGCTTCTTCATTGCCTTCACGTCACCGTCAGACTTCAGGAGGACTGGGGGCACACACACAATACAGTCAGGACAAGAGGGCAGGCCACTGTACACTTCACTGATGATCAAATTACATTTTGGGGTTCTCACCCCATTTTCATCCAGCTATCACCATTTGGTAGAGAGAACCCTCTACTAGAGGTTAAAAAAACAATTCATAAAATAAAAACTTAGTCACCTTTCTTTGTGGCTTCCAGCTCATCCTTCAGAGAGCGCACCTCTGCCTTCAACGTCTTGTTCTCCTCCTGCACTCCAACTCCAGATGGCTTCTTGCCCACTTCTGGGACAGCGACGCCGGCATCCTTTAGTTTCTGACAAGAAAAATGAAGAATTTCCTTTAACCCCTGATTAAGGGTTGTGGATAACTGACTATACTGAACAAAAATATAAAAACGCAACATGCAACAATTTAAAAAGATTTGGCTGAGTTACAGTTCATAAGGAAATTAGTGAATTGAAATGTATTCATTAGGCCGTAAAAGAACAGGGACATTTTCAGCTTCCAGGAATTGTGTACAGATCCTTGCGACATGGGGCTGGCCGTGCATATGCTGAAACATGAGGTGATGAAGGCAGATGAAGGGCACGACAATGGGCCTTAGGATCTCGTCACGGTATCTCTGTGCATTCAAATTGCCATTGATAAAATGCAATTGTTATCCTTGTCCATACCCCCACCATGGGGCACTCTGTTCACAATGGTTGACATCAGCAAACCGCTCAACCACACAACGCCATACACATGGTCTGCGGTTGTGAGGCCGGTTGGATGTACTGTCAAATTTTGTAAAACGACGTTGAGGTGGCTTATGGTAGAGAAATTAACATTAAATTCTCTGGCAAAAGCTCTGATTGACATTCATGCAGTCAGCATGCCAATTGCACGCTCCCTCAAAACATCCGTGTCATTATGTTGTGTGACAAAACTTCATTTTAGATGGGTCTTATTTCCCCCAGCACAAAACATGCTGTTTAATCAGCTTTTTGATATGCCACACCTGTCAGGTGGGTGGATTATATTGGCAAAGGAGAAATGCTAATGAATAGGGATGTAAACAAATGTGTAAAGAATGAGAGAAATAAGGCTTTTGTACATATGGAACATTTCTGGGATCTTTTTTTTCAGCTCATGGAACCAACACTTTACATGTGTTGATATTTTTGTTCAGTGTAAAAAAATCGTTCTACAAAAGTATGACATTTAGACATATTGTGGGTTTCATTAAGTCTTCCTGTAAGCAGGTCGCCATCTGCTTTTCACTGAGTTTTAGGTAAGTCAGCATTCTACATAGTCTATGCCCCTTACCTAAACCTCTACTAGCTCAGACCCATGCTTCCCAGCACGTACAGGTATGACTAGGGCCCTGTGTTTGGGTTAATCGTGTCACATGACCTGGATTTGAACCTTATCCAGAAACTAAAATTAGACCAAAAATGAAAGCGATTGTCTGAGGATGGTACTGGACCATCTGAGGGGACAGTTTGATGAAATAGCTTTAAATAAAATGTTAAAATCCAAGTCATGTGACATAAAAAAAACAGGACATTACTGATGACCCATCCATTGTTTTGCACTAAGATTGTTGCCTGTTTAATATTACTGTAGGAGGTGTGGTCAGACTGCCCCAGAATGACCCCATTCCATGGCCACCAGAATCATTCTGCAGCTGCATGACTTGGGGCCCGGACGATACCAGTATCGCGATACTCAGTATCCTGGCAAGGAAACACGAAGCGGACTTTAGTTCTTTAGGTAAAACAGATGTAATGTTAGAAAAAAAACATGGTTGTCATCCAGAGTCAGATGGATTTATTTTCCAAGCTACAGCACACAATATTTAACATACATCAGGTTATTAAAGGACAAAAGTGTTTGGTATGCTTTGTGTTTTCATTTTTGCCACGGGAAAAAATGTTGCAATACTGTTACCGTCACAGCCTTAATGACCATTAGCGTGACTGGTTCCATCCAGCCAATAGCCTCAGAACAGGTGTTCATACCAAGCCCACCACCCAGCTGCTGGTCTTGGCCCTGATCCTCTTGGATTGCAACAATGACTCAAAGCCTCCTTCCACAGAATCATCCACCACACCACTCATATTTGAGGTGGATCAGTCTTAACACAACATACATTTGATTGCTTCGATAGTTTCCTCTGATCCATCTGCATTTAAGTAAATTGTGTGTGTTTAGTAGTGTGTATCAAAAATATCCAGCGAAAACATCATTCAAACCAAAACGTTCAAAGTAATTTGCATGACTCATTGGTACAAATCATTTAAAATATATTTCTCAAGGCCATCAGACCAAAACTCACTAATAAACACACACACATCACCAGGAACACAGAATCCATGTCCTAGAGGGACATTAGGAGCCGTCACTGATGTCACTAGGACCCGATTAAGGACTGCCATTTGAAGTGTCCCAACTAGGTCTAACAGGAGAATAGCTTTATGTCAAAATAATATACAGATCTGGGTTAGGATTTTCCCTAAGGTCAAACAGACCTTGTAACTAGGGCAGAGGATTTGTGATGTTCCTTACAGACAGATTCTCAGACCAGACAGAATGTTCTAATCTAGGCTAAGAAATGCTGCGTGCTGTAAAATAAATCAAGCCGTTACAGTGTATTTGTTTGATGACGCAAGTGAAAACGCAAAACACATAGCTAGCCTAGTTGTAGCTCAGATTGTACATTTATAGCAAGGAGCCTCATACACAAGCTTGGTTAGATCAAAGAGAAGAAACATTTCCATATCACCTAGTTGGAGTCCACTTTAGTAAGCTCAGTCCACTACAGAAGATATTCATTCTAGTTTAGAAACTGGGTGGTACGAGCCCTGAATGCTGATTGGCTGAAAGCTGTGGTATATCAGACCGTATACCACAGGTATGCCCCCCCCCCCCCCCCCCCAAAAAATAATAATAATAATAATAATAATGTTCTAATTACATTGGTAGCCAGTTTATTTACGCAACAAGGCACCTCAGGTGTTTCTGGTACGTCGCCAAGGGCTGTATCCAGGCACTCTGCGTTGCGCATAAGAACAGCCCTTAGCCGTGGTATATTGTCCATATACCACACCCTCTCAGGCCATATTGCTTAAATAGATCAATAGTTGGGTTAGTCAAGAGTCTGGCTCAGATAGGTAGTGCAGGGAATCAATAGCAATATGGACAGCCATTAGTGATTGGGTAGAGGGAGCCCAGAGATTTAAAGGACATGCCTAACAGTGCATTTCAGGGTTAGCAATGGCTGGGCCTTCTGAGGACGAGCTAGTCACAATACATTTAAAGCCTCTGGCCTCAGTGAGGGATAAAATAGATTAATAAATCACTTATATTATGTTCAACTTTATCTTATGTAAGCTGCACTGCAATTTAGTTTTCTTTACTGTAAACCAGGGATCATCAGCTACATTCAGCCACAGGCCAATTATTTATTGAGTGGAGGGTCAGGGGGACAGAACATAATTATTAATAATTTGTAGACTGCAAATAGACAGCAAGAAACCTGTCTAACTCTGAATGATCGGTTATGAAAAGCCAACTGACATTTACTCCCACGGTGCTGACCTATTGCACCCTCTACAACCACTGATTATTATTTGACCCTGCTGGTTATCTATGAACGTTTGAACATCTTGGCCATGTACTGTTATAATCTCCACCCGGCACAGCCAGAAGAGGCCTGGCCACCCCTCAGAGCCTGGTTCCTCTCTAGGTTTCTTCCTAGGGAGTTTTTCATAGCCACCGTGCTTCTACATCTGCATTGCTTGCGGTTTTAGGCTGGGTTTCTGTACAGCACTTTGACATCAGCTGATGTAAAAAGGGCTTTATAAATACATTTGATTGAAAATATTTGACTAAAACAATCATTTCAAACCTTGCTTACATTTGTATACAATCACTTCTCTATAATGCGTAGGAATATTTGGGAAGAGATTTCCAAAATTAATATCACTTGGAGCCGAATTGCTGGCGGGCCAAATTTGTGTAAATAAAACCTCTCCATCTATCTAAACATAATTATTTCCATCCCCACATTGCTGCAGTGTTGTATTTTATCTGGCTTATGATTCCACTCTTCAGAGCATTACACCCATTTGCTGGTCATAAATAATGATGGCATATTCAGGGCCATGGCTTGTGGAGCATCCACATGCATGGTGACCTTCTGCAGACCAGAGATCCATATTTTGAATGATTACATTGTCACCTCCGTAGTTAAGGTGCATTACAAGCTTCAGCCACAGTGCTTATTTACCAAATGAAACCAGTTTGTTGATTAAATCTAAACTCAAACACTCAGCCCATAGAAGGACGAGAATATATGTTTGCTCATTCTAATTCAATACTCTTTGGTAGGAAAATATTCCAAGTGTTTATAAATGCATTGGAGTAAATTAAGCCTTTTCCAAACACTAGTAGTTTATTCAGAGTATTATAGGGATTAGGTCCAGACCATATAATATTAACAAAGTGAGCTGCAAAGAGAAACCTCAGAAAAGTGGCAGTTGTGATCTAGCAGAACATCCAACCACAAAGACATCAGCAGAGGGAGTATGTTGTGACGTCAAGTAGCCTAATTCCACTAGCATACTGTTTCTCATCTCAAACACTTAATATGGCAATAACAAGGGACTTAAAGCCATCATAGCAATTGGGATAATGGTTGGTAAAAAAAACTAAATTATGACGTAAAATACAAACCTGTCACGCTACAGTTAGTTTTTTTGCTAATCTCTTGGATGACGGATTCAAATAAACACTGATTGTATCGGGTGACGATGAAGCTGTTAAAATTGTTAACTGCTTGAAGTACAGTGTTGCCCCCCTGTGGCTGTCAAAGGAACAGCAGCAGAACGCTGGTTAAATGAAACTGCACATATTGTTCTTCCTAAGACACCTAGCTCTGAGGAATGTTGGACACTCAAACAGTAAACCACTGCCACAAGACTTTAGTAAACGTAGGATGACATCCTGTTCCACATAAATCACGTGCAAGCATTTACCTAATATCTAAGGACGTCCTATGTGTTGACCTTACGGAGAAAGCCAAAACTCCTGTAAAGGTCACGATTGACATCAGAAGCACAACAGTGTCCTGTATAGCACCCAAACCCAGCTCACCGCCTGCAGTTCCTCATTCTCCTGCATGTACTTCTTGGCAGCATCACTGGCCCCCTCGGCTTGCTTCTTGAAGGCCTCGTTGGAAGCCATCAAAGTGGCCTGCTGAGAGAGCAGGGTTGCCAGTCGCCTCAGCAACCTGGACATGGGAAGTTAAAGGGTCACTGACTAATTTCCAACTTTTAAGAGTGTTTTCAAAACAGTTAAGATTTACAATACAGTATACTTAGTCCATTTACATGGAAATAGATTTTGACATCAGCATACAAATACGCAACATATTACATGCAGTACAGAAATCTGGGGAGTTAGAAAACAAATGTGAGCATATTCAAAAATGCATTAGAAATTGCAATCACCTTTACAAGACACAACCATGGCTTAGGCCCAAGATTTGCACATTTCCTGTAGTTTCAGCAGTATCCAAGGAATCATGATGAGGTAAATGGCAGCATTTAAGGGTATCAGATGATAAGACATTTATGTGAGTGACAGGCCCCAGTCTTATTGAAAAGGTCAAACTGGAACCAAGATAAAATTACAGCACATTACTTTGTGAAAGTGCATCACACTTCTAGGAACAGTTGACCAGAAAAATGTCTGTCGAGTCAATTAACCAAGGGCAATGTGGTAAACATATTTACCTCAATTTCAGCCACCGTTAGCCAGCCAGCCAGCCAGCGTTAGCCAGCCAGCCACCGTTAGCCACCGTTAGCCAGCCAGCCAGCCAGCCACCGTTAGCCAGCCACCGTTAGCCACCGTTAGCCAGCCAGCCAGCCACCGTTAGCCACCGTTAGCCAGCCAGCCAGCCACCGTTAGCCACCGTTAGCCAGCCAGCCAGCCACCGTTAGCCACCGTTAGCCAGCCAGCCAGCCAGCCAGCCAGCCACCGTTAGCCAGCCAGCCAGCCAGCCAGCCACCGTTAGCCACCGTTAGCCAGCCAGCCAGCCACCGTTAGCCAGCCAGCCAGCCAGCCACCGTTAGCCAGCCAGCCACCGTTAGCCAGCCAGCCAGCCAGCCACCGTTAGCCAGCCAGCCACCGTTAGCCAGCCAGCCACCGTTAGCCAGCCAGCCACCGTTAGCCAGCCAGCCACCGTTAGCCAGCCAGCCACCGTTAGCCAGCCAGCCACCGTTAGCCAGCCAGCCACCGTTAGCCAGCCAGCCACCGTTAGCCAGCCAGCCACCGTTAGCCAGCCAGCCACCGTTAGCCAGCCAGCCACCGTTAGCCAGCCAGCCACCGTTAGCCAGCCAGCCACCGTTAGCCAGCCAGCCACCGTTAGCCAGCCAGCCACCGTTAGCCAGCCAGCCACCGTTAGCCAGCCAGCCACCGTTAGCCAGCCAGCCACCGTTAGCCAGCCAGCCACCGTTAGCCAGCCAGCCACCGTTAGCCAGCCAGCCACCGTTAGCCAGCCAGCCAGCCAGCCACCGTTAGCCAGCCAGCCAGCCACCGTTAGCCAGCCAGCCAGCCAGCCACCGTTAGCCAGCCAGCCAGCCAGCCACCGTTAGCCAGCCAGCCAGCCAGCCACCGTTAGCCAGCCAGCCAGCCACCGTTAGCCAGCCAGCCAGCCAGCCACCGTTAGCCAGCCAGCCAGCCACCGTTAGCCAGCCAGCCAGCCAGCCACCGTTAGCCAGCCAGCCAGCCACCGTTAGCCAGCCAGCCAGCCAGCCACCGTTAGCCAGCCAGCCAGCCAGCCACCGTTAGCCAGCCAGCCAGCCAGCCACCGTTAGCCAGCCAGCCAGCCAGCCACCCACCGTTAGCCAGCCAGCCAGCCACCGTTAGCCAGCCAGCCACCGTTAGTCAGCCAGCCAGCCAGCCACCGTTAGCCAGCCAGCCACCGTTAGCCAGCCAGCCAGCCAGCCACCGTTAGCCAGCCAGCCAGCCAGCCACCGTTAGCCAGCCAGCCAGCCAGCCACCGTTAGCCAGCCAGCCAGCCAGCCAGCCAGCCAGCCAGCCAGCCAGCCAGCCACCGTTAGCCAGCCAGCCAGCCACCGTTAGCCAGCCAGCCAGCCACCGTTAGCCAGCCAGCCAGCCAGCCACCGTTAGCCAGCCAGCCAGCCAGCCACCGTTAGCCAGCCAGCCAGCCACCGTTAGCCAGCCAGCCAGCCAGCCACCGTTAGCCAGCCAGCCAGCCAGCCACCGTTAGCCAGCCAGCCAGCCAGCCACCGTTAGCCAGCCAGCCAGCCAGCCAGCCAGCCAGCCAGCCACCGTTAGCCAGCCAGCCAGCCAGCCAGCCAGCCAGCCAGCCACCGTTAGCCAGCCAGCCAGCCAGCCAGCCACCGTTAGCCAGCCAGCCAGCCAGCCACCGTTAGCCAGCCAGCCAGCCAGCCACCGTTAGCCAGCCAGCCAGCCAGCCACCGTTAGCCAGCCAGCCAGCCACCGTTAGCCAGCCAGCCAGCCAGCCACCGTTAGCCAGCCAGCCAGCCAGCCACCGTTAGCCAGCCACCGTTAGCCAGCCAGCCAGCCAGCCACCGTTAGCCAGCCAGCCAGCCAGCCACCGTTAGCCAGCCAGCCAGCCAGCCACCGTTAGCCAGCCAGCCAGCCAGCCACCGTTAGCCAGCCAGCCAGCCAGCCACCGTTAGCCAGCCAGCCAGCCAGCCAGCCAGCCAGCCAGCCACCGTTAGCCAGCCAGCCAGCCACCGTTAGCCAGCCAGCCAGCCACCGTTAGCCAGCCAGCCAGCCAGCCAGCCACCGTTAGCCAGCCAGCCAGCCAGCCAGCCAGCCAGCCAGCCAGCGTTAGCCAGCCAGCCAGCCACCCAGCCAGCCAGCCACCGTTAGCCAGCCAGCCAGCCAGCCACCCAGCCACCGTTAGCCAGCCAGCCAGCCAGCCACCGTTAGCCAGCCAGCCAGCCAGCCAACGTTAGCCAGCCAGCCAGCCAGCCACCGTTAGCCAGCCAGCCACCGTTAGCCAGCCAGCCAGCCAGCCAGCCACCGTTAGCCAGCCAGCCAGCCAGCCACCGTTAGCCAGCCAGCCACCGTTAGCCAGCCAGCCACCGACCGTTAGCCAGCCAGCCAGCCAGCCACCGTTAGCCAGCCAGCCAGCCAGCCACCGTTAGCCAGCCAGCCAGCCAGCCACCGTTAGCCAGCCAGCCAGCCAGCCAGCCACCGTTAGCCAGCCAGCCAGCCAGCCACCGTTAGCCAGCCAGCCAGCCAGCCACCGTTAGCCAGCCAGCCAGCCAGCCACCGTTAGCCAGCCAGCCAGCCAGCCACCGTTAGCCAGCCAGCCAGCCAGCCACCGTTAGCCAGCCAGCCAGCCAGCCACCGTTAGCCAGCCAGCCAGCCAGCCACCGTTAGCCAGCCAGCCAGCCAGCCACCGTTAGCCAGCCAGCCAGCCAGCCACCGTTAGCCAGCCAGCCAGCCAGCCACCGTTAGCCAGCCAGCCAGCCAGCCACCGTTAGCCAGCCAGCCAGCCAGCCACCGTTAGCCAGCCAGCCAGCCAGCCACCGTTAGCCAGCCAGCCAGCCAGCCACCGTTAGCCAGCCAGCCAGCCAGCCACCGTTAGCCAGCCAGCCAGCCAGCCACCGTTAGCCAGCCAGCCAGCCAGCCACCGTTAGCCAGCCAGCCAGCCAGCCAGCCACCGTTAGCCAGCCAGCCAGCCAGCCAGCCACCGTTAGCCAGCCAGCCAGCCAGCCAGCCACCGTTAGCCAGCCAGCCAGCCAGCCAGCCACCGTTAGCCAGCCAGCCAGCCAGCCAGCCACCGTTAGCCAGCCAGCCAGCCAGCCACCGTTAGCCAGCCAGCCAGCCAGCCACCGTTAGCCAGCCAGCCAGCCAGCCAGCCAGCCACCGTTAGCCAGCCAGCCAGCCAGCCAGCCAGCGTTAGCCAGCCAGCCACCGTTAGCCAGCCAGCCACCGTTAGCCAGCCAGCCACCGTTAGCCAGCCAGCCACCGTTAGCCAGCCAGCCACCGTTAGCCAGCCAGCCACCGTTAGCCAGCCAGCCACCGTTAGCCAGCCAGAATTCGTAACATATACATTTAGCAAATTATTAACATTTAAAAAAAAATCTAATTTGTAACATAATAAATGTTAAATTTGTAACATATCATAGAAAAGGGTGATGGACATCTACAAATTAATACATACCATACGAATCGTAGCATCTACTAAATGGAGTTGTGGATTTACATACAGAATACAAAATGCTCTGAGACCAGGTTGCTTTAACATACATAAGGTGTATTAGAGTCAGCTAGCTAGATGTTTCTCATCAGCATGATGTAAACTCAGCAAAAGAAACGTCCTCTCACTGTCAACTGCGTTGATTTTCAGCAAACTTAACATGTGTAAATATTTGTATGAACATAACAAGATTCAACAGACAAACTGAACAAGTTCCACAGACATATTATTCCATTTGTCACCTGAACAAAGGTGGGGGGGGGGGGGGGTCAAATCAAAAGTCAGTATCTGGTGTGGCCACCAGCTGCATTAAGTACTGCAGTGCATCTCCTCCTCATGGACTGCACCAGATTTGCCAGTTCTTGCTGTGAGATGTTACCCCACTCTTCCACCAAGGCACCAAGTTCCCGGACATTTCTGGGGGGAATGGCACTAGCCCTCACCCTCCGATCCAACAGGTCCCAGACGTGCTCAATGGGATTGACGTGCCCAGACTCTTCGCTGGCCATGGCAGAACACTGACATTCCTGTCTTGCAGGAAATCACACACAGAACGAGCAGTATGGCTGGTGGCATTGTCATGCTGGAGGGTCATGTCAGGATGAGCCTGCAGGAAGGGTACCACATGAGGGAGGAGGATGTCTTCCCTGTAACACACAGCATTGAGATTGCCTGCAATGACAACAAGCTTAGCCGATGACGCTGTGACACACCGCCCCAGATCATGACGGACCATTCACCTCCAAATCGATCCCACTCCAGAGTACAGACCTCGGTGTAATGCTCATTCCTTCGACGATAAACGCGAATCCGACCATCACCCCTGTTTTGCCAGTCCTGTCTTGTCCAGCGACGGTGGGTTTGTGCCCATAGGTGGGGTTGTTGCTGGTAAAGACCTGCCTTACAAAGCCCTCAGTCCAGCCTCAGCCTACTGCAGACAGTCTGAGCACTGATGGAGGGATAGTGCATTCATGGTGTAAATCGGGCAGTTTTTGCCATCTTTTACCTGTCCCGCAGGTGTGATGTTCAGATGTACCGATCCTGTGCAGATGTTACACGTGGTCTGCCACTGCGAGGACGATCAGCTGTCCGTCCTGTCTCCCTGTCTTAGGCGTCTCAGTACAGACATTGCAATTTATTGTCCTGACCACATGTGCAG
Organism: Salvelinus namaycush; assembly: GCF_016432855.1. NCBI lineage: Eukaryota > Metazoa > Chordata > Actinopteri > Salmoniformes > Salmonidae > Salvelinus > Salvelinus namaycush. The sequence continues at coordinate 37,909,962 of NC_052322.1, read as the reverse complement.
TCCTCATGCCTCCTTGCAGCATGCCTAAGGCACATTCACACAGATGAACAGGGACCCTGGTCATCTTTCTTTGTTTTTCCAGCGTCAGTAGAAAGGCCTCTTTAGTGTCCTAAGTTTCCATAACTGTGACCTTAATTGCCTACCGTCTGTAAGCTGTTAGTGTCTTAACGACCGTTCCACAGGTGCATGCTCAATAATTGTTTAAACCCTTTACAATGAAGATCTGTGAAGTTATTTGGATGTTTATGAATTATCTTTGAGAGACAGGGTCCTGAAAAGGGGACTTATTTTTTTGCTGAGTTTATATGCTTCTTCAAAATTTAATGGAGATTTAAGTGATTACTTGTATGCTAAGGAACTGCATGGATACTTATGTAAATCCTGCCATAACAACCAACTATAGCAGCATTTATACCAACTGTGGTGGTGGATTCTCCTTACATTCAAATAGTATATGCAATATCTGGCATACTTAAGTTGAGGTCACTGTATTCGGCAAGGGGCACATGCACAAGATAAGCGTCAGCATTGTAGAGAGTTACTGTTATGGGATTTTTATGAATAATGACTAAATGATGTATACATTTAACTTAGAACTATAACTAAACAGAATACTACTATGTTACTGTATGGATGTATGAATCGTATTATAATCATAATACTGAATATAATGTGTGTAGTTTTAGTCAAGAATTAGAACAAGGACTTTCTGTTCCTTGTTAGAAACGAATGGAGCTATCGTCAGACCGGCTGGAATGCTGTGTTCCTTACAAGACATTCTGTCTCTACCCAGGGAGGGGAGAGACCTTGGGCTTGTAGTAGATCGTTTAACAGGTGGCAGACAATGAGGGAAGGCTTGTGAACTATACTGCCATTGTATCTGAGAGGAGGAGAGACATTTATGACGAAATATGAGGTATATAAACTAATGTACATTATATTTTGGGGAGAGCTCTCCGAAAATAAACGCTACTGATTATTTATGAGACTGGACTCTGTCCATTTTATGCAAATAAGTATCTTACAAATTCTTAGAAACGTGTTTTAATTGAACATATAGGAAATAAATTCCTCTAACAGTTATACAGGGGGCAGATGAATGCATTTAGCCTAGTTTGCACTCATGCTCATGTCACACAAACTGACCTCACCTCAGTCCATGTTCAGTTACTGTGTTAAAACTTAAATCAGCACATTTCACAACACTTTCACAAAAATGTTTGACATCTTTGATATTCCTACTCGTTAGTTTACTGCAATGGTTGTTGACCTTTAGAAAATAGGTATCACTGCACTTGAAAACAGTATAGGGTTTTTGATGTCAAATGCACAAGTCGTGAAATGCCTTTCCTGCAAGCTCTAAATCCAACAATGCCGTAATCAACATCAATGATAGCACTAAAAATAACAAGGTGGAATAAAACCGAGCAAGAAATAAACAGGAGAAAGTAAGAAGCTATAGTCAGGGTCAATTTCAATACCATATTTGTAAACAAAAGTCATGTAATTTGTAGTTATATCATTGTTGTAATTCCCTTAGATATGCAGAAGTGTTGGATGTGGTACTAATATCACAAACGACACCTCCCTGCTGCCTTCAGCAGGCCTAATACAAAAGCTGGAGTGAACCCATCCACATGGAGGAAATATGGCTGCAAATAATCTAACATAATATGCTGTAAATCAGGGCTCATTAACGAGATTATATTATTTCTTGAGCGGATGGTCAGGGGGCCGGAACATAATTACTAATCATTTGTAGACTGTAAATTAACCGCAAGAAGCCCAAACCGATATATTTGAATAAAACAATTATAAACCTTGCTTACATTTGAATAAAACCACATCTCCATCAGGCTTGGGGCGGTATAACGGGGTATTTGGAAAAAGCCACAGGATGGTTCTTCAATACCAAGTTTTTTTAAATTAAATGTGAATATTTGTAGCTACTATTTAAGTTAATACCCACAGTCAACTTGTGCAATACGTTTAGAGATAAAGCAGATTGTGTTCTTAATTTCACCGGTCATATTATTTTACATTACGAAGCTTACCATAGTTCCCCAGAACAGTTTAGCCAGTCACGTGTTTGTAAACAGTACAACGGGAGAAAGCAGATGGTGAGTCCATAGTGTTCTACATCTATCGGCGAGTCTGTTGTGCAACACACATGAGGTGTAGTTAAACTTGTATGCAATTCACTACTAAATGTTTGCCATCTGATTTCTTACGATGGCTTCCTACCAGAAAGAACCAGGTGTTTTTTTTGACTGGCAGCATGTAAAATGTAACGGGCTCATATGCATTGGATGTGTAACCTGATTAGGGCATCCACCCACCGTGCTCAGAATAACAGAAATCACATTTATATTATGGTAACTCATTAACAGAACATGTAAGTACAGGATGGAACAATGTGCGGTCCTTCTTACCTAATTCTGATGCGCACTTTGAAGACGTTAGAATAACTGTCCACATATACTTTTCCTCAGCCAACAAGACTAGTAACAAACAGCAAAATCACTAGCCTATGTCGACCTACAATATCCCATAGTAGCAAAGTTAACCTATTCTATTGGTCCTCTTGTTGAGAAAGAAAAAGCCTACTCCAGACACGGAGAGTTGTGGGATGATAGATCCCAAATTCATACAACCAGTAGGACTAGGATAAAAAATGTTTTGTTGAAAAGCAAAATGAGTATGATGCAACAGATCAGAACATTTAGCTTCAAAATGTTGATCAACTATTATTGTTTCTTCACATTATAAGCGCAGCAATGTGCACAACGAAGCAGGCTACACGCGATCGTTCATTCCATAAAGCAATTAGCGGAAAAACTGTTTTCAAAAGCGCACCGCACATTCAAGAGGTTTCATGTGACAGAAGAAAATATCCATTAGGAATTTAGAAAGAGGGGAGATCTAATATGCAACAACTAGCATGGGTTGCTAATATGACTAGGATTGTGCCTTTGGCTACTGGACAATGAAAGAAAGTTGATATAAAATAATTGCCTCTACAGATAGGGTCTGATTTTGGCTAGGCTACTTTAGAGCAAGGTAAAACAGGCCTCATACTGTGCCAATTTTCCCCGGCTTGAAGCCAGGAAACCATGGCCAGAAGTTAACTCATCCAGAGATCTTTCTGTACAGTTGCCATTTTTACCCCCCCCCCCATGCTGCTCTTCCTTCAGAAAAGCATGCTTCACAACTTCATTAATTTGCACAATTTCTGGTTCACTTTCACTTGTAAAACTGTATGAGCTGGATTTGCCCATCTTTGCAAATAGTCATGTTCGTTTTCGTTCGTTAGCATTTAGCTAACAGTGTTTATGTGATTTTGCTATTAGTTTGTCCAAATTTTGTTAGCATTCTGGTAAGAGGCCAAATGGGCTTTTCTTGCATTTTTAGCACCCCATTGTGTGCTATGCCGGTAATACAGTAAATCCCAGGATGAGAGAAGGACGGTATTAAAATCTGGATACCGCCCAAGTCTAGTGTGGATTATGCATGGGAATACTTGAGCAAATTTCCTAAATTAAAATCTCTTGGCGTCAATTTCCTAGTGTTAATTCTTATGTCTAACAATGCCACAAATAATCTAACATGATGCAAATAACATCTAACATGTGTTGTCTATACGAAAGGAGTAGACGACGTTTCAGCCATGTTTAAATAAAAAAGTGTATATTTGATGTCCCTATGCACTGTTATGTAACGCCATAAATGAGTTACTTTGATGCCATTTAAGTGGCCAGACCCTGTGTGTGAGGTAACACTAGGCAGCTAGTAATGTGAATCCTGCGCTATAGGTCTACAGCCAAGCATGGCATTGAGGCTAAATTTAAATCTCATCACCAGTTGCTTGATCACATGTCATTTCTTTTCTCAGACGCAGCTGCCCAAAAGATTACAAGTCCAAACACCCAAACCTGGAAGCAGTGGTAGAGCAAAGTAGTAGCACAAATAGCTGTAGTAGCCACTCGAAGGTCTATTAATAGCATACCATTCAGAGTAATATGACAGGGTCCCTGTATGGAGAAGATATGCAGACTGGACACAACCAGGCATTAAAAGAGTGTTGTATATACACTATGTCAGACAATGCTCATCCTATCATGTTAACCAGACTTTACACTTCGGATGAGACTTGTGAATGGAAAATGTCTAGCTAGCTAGATAGCTAGCTCCCCCTCCAACCGGACATTCCTTCAATAGCTACTGTAAAATCTCAGTAGATTAGTAAAGTATACACACCACCTACTCATCACTAGCATAAGGGCAAACAAACATATCGTTTGGGCTGATGACAGAACGTAAGCTTTCATCTTCATGTCTTTTGTCCTACTATCAAGTGATTCCAGCTATTCTATAAAGAACATGAATGGCAGTTATTTTAAACTGTAAAGGTCATTATTTCATAATTCAATCAGAAATATGGTGACAAATGGTTGGTTCCTGAAAGGTACAGATGCCTACAGTGATTGTGTACTAAGAAACCAGGAGCACTAGTGAAAAATCAGAGTAACTAAACATCAACCTCCCTACCTCAGAAACCATTCTAGAACAAGAACAGACTGGAGCCAGTTGGTGTGCTCCGGGCGGGGGAGGAAGTGGGCAGGCATGGATACTCACACACACAGGAGCAGGGCGAAGCCAGCAATGTACTCATTCCTCTGGGCCCTGAACAGCTTCATGTGAATGTGATCTACGGCCACTGGGTTGTTGGTCAGGTCCACCTTCTCAGTCACACTGTACTTTCGCACCTCCCTGAACGCATCTACATAGAAACAGAGACAAGAGCATGGGGAAACTATGGAAGACTAAAGTGGTTTGGGTTTTTCTCAGCCACTACACAATTTGTGATCGTGAGTACAATTAACAATAAATGATCAAAACCTGTGAACAAAGGTTGATGTGATATGTTTGGGTGTAGACCGTAGATGACACACACTTACCAATTAGTAAGAAAACTAGAATGGCAATGGCTACAATGAAGGAGGTGTTTCCATAATATGCGATCGTTTGAACCAGACGAGATTTGAAGATCTTACTCCATCTGCAAAGATACATTCATTAAAAAAGGGCCAATTCAGCAGTTTAAAAAAAAATCCTAATATCAAATAATTTGTGGGTAACAATTAAGTATCTTCCTGTGATGTATTAAATTAAAATGGTAAAAAAAAATAAAAAATCTCTTCTTAGTAAAGAGAAATTTCTCAGGCAAGAATTTTGCTATGACTGTCTGGGAATGGTCTGAGTGGGGAGGGGAAAACATAAAACTAGTCATTACTGGTAGGGGTTTGGAACTTCTTATTAATATGTTAACTAATTTACCAGCTGGTCATGTCACCAGGCAGGCAGAAACTCCATCCCACCAAAACTGGCTGAAATTATAGGCATTTTTTCCCAAACAGCTCTTACACTAAAAGAGCATTAAGATAATTTTCCCAATTTCACAGTATTATTCCAACCTCAGTGTGGAAATAGACATAGGCAAGTCACATTTTTGACAGCATTGGGCCTTTTCAAGTCTTGTGTTCAATTTCAAATGGTAACAACTCATCGTATACCGAGACTGGTCAACCGCCGGATATCTTAAAGATATTATTCAACAGGTTAATGAATGACAAGAAATAATCACTCCATTCAAAATGATTGTCGTGTAACCCAACCAAGTCTCAAGGGAGGTAAGTCACATTTTGACTAAAGGCTATTGGGTAATATGCGTTTAGTGTTTGCAATTCCCACTGCCAAGATCACAATTAATTAAGTGGTTATGTGATCAAATCTTTTTAAGAAATCGAGGAAATACATAACGTTTTTTTTAAATGGCAAATTAGATACTGCACTAGTGTAATTAGACTGTGTGCATGGAGACGGTTTGTTTTGACCAGTTGACTGCAGTTCAACTGGGTTGCTCACCTCTTGGGGGAGATGAAGGGCACACACAGAAGCAACACAAAGAAGACCTCCGCATAAAGGAATGTGGCCACGGCCGTCCACTGTAGACTCATGTTGATCAGATAAGATTCTGTGAGAGAAAAATTGCGTTCGTTATTAAGTAAATAAAACAAAGTAACGCCATTGTTGAAATCAACAATACTACCGTTATCCAACAATTCAAGGTTATTAGTGTGCTTGCTGAAAACTTTCAAACAATTTTAACATCTTCCATTACCATAAACATACTTTTGGACAGTTGAACATGACAGTCTAAATCAGGTCATTCTATCCTTGAATTAATGCTGGCACAAATTGTTCACAATTTCAAGGAGAATGGAACAGAGACAGCAAGAGAGATAGGCCTACTGCTAGGAAAGCTGAGTGGCCTGCTGTCCATCCCTGCCCTATGCCTTGCCAAAACAGACATATTCAGTCAAAGAAGTTGCCCTAAAGACACAAGAGTCTCAACAAGACAATGGTGAATAAAATAATATTTTCACTTTACCCGTTGTACATGCTGTTGGTCCTTTTGGCAGTAGGAAGTGGAGATTACTTTTCTGTGGATATTTTTTGTACACCCGAGGGTAGATACTGTCGCTTGTATATTTAATATCCTGATACTCTGCACGTGATGCACAATATGTAAACAACAAAATGTAACTAAACTTCGTCGACCGAAGCACATTCCCACGCAAATCAGCTGGAAGCGATTGTGAGATTTGCCAGCTGATCGCGTAGGACAACTTTCGATCTGTGGTTTGGTTAAGCTAGGCCAGCCATGGTTTACATATTGTGCAAGGTGTTCGTCACGTGCGAATTGCATCAGTATTGTAAATACAAATTGATATACAGACCAGCTGAAAGTCGGGTTAATAACAGTTCCCTGTGGATATTTTGTCTCAGATTACCTCAGACACAAGGACAAAAATCAGCGGACAACAGGTAAAGTAAGTTAAAATGAAGTTTATTTCAACATTCTGACATGTAATAGGGCTGTTCGGGAATGCTGAGTCTACATGTCAGAGAGGAGATAGTAAGTCTCCACTCTCAGATTCTAAAAAGAGGCTGTCTTGCTGGCCATGGGCTACTTAATGTTTATTTAACTTTATTTAATTAATCAGTTAAGAACACATTCTTATTTACAATGACGGCCTACCCCGGCCAAACCCTAACAACGCTGGGCCAATTGTGCACCGCCCTATGGGACTCCCGATCACAGCCGATTGTGATACAGCCTGGAATCGAACCAGTGTCTGTAGCACTGCTAGCACTGAGATGCAGTGCCTTAGACCGCTGCGCCACTCTGGAGTCCTAAACATAATGAGACTAAGGAACTGGATCAATGACTTTGTCCTTTCAAAACTAGAATATGTTATGAACAAAATGTACAAAGTTTTTTTTTACTTTACTCTTCGTCGGTTTTAAAAAATTGCGTTTATGGAGTGTTAGGGAGAATTTAGTTCATGCACACGCGCACTTCAGAGTAGACATTCCCTAACGGAAATATGCAAATACATGCGAGAACGCGCAAATATGATCTCGCTAGCTCTGCCCCTTCTTTGCTTGTTCCCACTGACTAATTTGTTCCCATTGGATACGACAGGCTGTGGTCTATCTTCGGTTAGTTATAAACATCGTTGACTACACTAGTAATACTTGCAATATGCAGAAGTCGCGGCGCTATTTCCTGGTTGCTAAAATTTGACGTTCGCCTAATTTCAGTTTGTGACAACAAGCAACCGTGTAGAGAATCGTCGCACAGAAAGTTAAATGTTGTAACTTTAAGAAACCTGTCAAGCTGGTTTACAAACGTATTCTCTGTCGTTCTGCCCCTGAGCAAGGCAGTTAACCCACTGTTCCCAGGGCGCCGAAAACGTGGGTGTCGATTAAGGCAGCCCCCACACCTCTCTAATTCAGGATGGGTTTGGTTAAATGGGGCAGACACATTTCAGTTGAAGGCATTGAGTTGTACAATTGACTAGCTACCCCCCTTTCATCAATGATGGCTAGCTAATTATAAAAATTGGTAATAGCTGCTAACTAACAAGGTAGCTACAGGGCTCTACAGTGCAACCATTTTACTCAGATATGGGCCTAAATATTTTTGTGCGACCTGGAATTTTTTATTTAGGAGCTCCAGCGCGCATAGGCTTTATTACCTCAAACCTCATTGTGCTTCTAAATGTGACGCACACGTGCTTCTTGCAAAAAAAGGTCGCTTAACAAGCCAACTGTTTATAATATCTGGCTGGACATTACGTATAAATTACTAGTAGTTGGATGGCTAGCTGGAAGTTTGGACAAAGACCAGACATTGCAAACACGAAATAATGACGTAGATAGCTAAATATGCTAGTTAAGTAGAATGCTAGCTGGATTTCGCGCAATTGTTGTGACAAAGTTAACTGCTAATGTTCAGCACAGGCCTAATAAAACTCACTTTATGCAACGGTTAGCAGTACTCACCTACAACACCTCAATTATTGGATGCACGGAGACTGGTCTTCCTATAGGGATCTCGACCGCTGAGGTATATCAAAACAGAAACGACGCGTAGTTCGCTTGAGCGCTAATTAGCAAAATGCATTCTTGAAGACTTCCTAGCTAGTTACTTCCTACTTCCGGTGCCAGCTCATCTCATCATGAGACGGGGGTAAAGGTTAAATTGCCCCATACTATAGTGTAGTTGAGTCAGAGATACATTCCAGATACTGATGTAGATCATCTTTGTCTAAGGTCAGTTAAAGCACAAGACTTCACATCTGCTTGGTGAAAGAGGGCACAGATCAAAAGTCCATAAAATGAGGTTGGGCAATCTAATCTATTTTAGAAGGTTTACACTTTTACCACAGCCACAAATGCTATATCGTAAAAATTCATGAAAACAAAAATGTACTTTTTGGTCATAACTTAAGGTTAGGGTTAGGCATAAGGTTGGTTTAAAATCATATTTTAAGAAGATAAATTGTAGAAATGGGCGGGAATTATGACTTTGTGGCTGTGGTAACTAGTGACGACCATTTTAGAGGTTTGTAGCCTTCCATAACATGCTAGTGGGCCCTATTGTCAACTAAAATGGTCTGGTAAATGGAGAAATATATGGGTGTTTTTTTTTTTACTAATACATTACATATCATTAAAGAAAAAAATAAAAGGCAAAGAAAATATTTTGACATCTAAGCATGTTTATCTGAGAAAGCTTGAACCAACATTGACAATTTTGTAAAATATTTCAGTTTGCATGACATAAAACTAGGACATTTATTTAATTTCATACATAGTTATTAGGCAATAATTACACACACGTCTCCCAAATCATGTTTTTGTCATGCGCATTAACATTAAAAACGCCCGACCCCACCGGTGTGATTATTACCTCTCAGGGTTTAGAGCTTGAGGTAGTCACCTCATACAAGTGCTTGGGAGTGTGGCTAGACGGTACACTGTTCTTTTAGCACATATCAAAGCTGCAGGCTAAGCTAAGGTTAAATCTAGACTTGGTTATCTGCATCGTAATCGCTCCTCGTTCACCCCAGCTGCCAAACGAACCCTTATTCAGATGACCATCCTACCCATACAGAGACGTAATTTATAGATCGGCAGGTAAGGGTGCTCTCGAGCGGCTAGATGTTCTTGACCATTCAGCCATCAGATTTGCCACCAATGCTCCTTATAGGACACGTCACTGCACTCTATACTACTCTATAAACTGGTCATCTCTGTATACCCGTCGCAAAACCCACTGGTTGATGCTTATTTATAAAACTCTTAGGCCTCACTCCCCCTATCTGAGATATCTATTGCAGCCCTCATCCTCCAAATACAACACCCGTTCTGCCAGTCACATTCTATTAAAGGTCTTCAAAGCACCTGGGTCGGTCCTCTTTTCAGTTAGCTGCAGCTAGTGACTGGAACGAGCAGCAAAAAACACTCAAACTGGACAGTTTTATTTCCATCTCTTCATTCAAAGACTCAATCATGGACACTCTTACTGACAGTTGTGGCTGCTTCGCGTAAAGTATTGTTGTCTCTACCTTGCCATTTAGCTGTTGTCTGTGGCCAATAATGTTTGTACAGTGTTTTGTGCTGCTGCCATGTTGTGTTGCTACCATGTTGTAATATGGTGTTGCTGCCATGCTATGTTGTTGTCTTAGGTCTTTCTTTATGTAGTGTTGTTGTGTCTCTCTTGTCGTGATGTGCGTTTTGTCCTATATTTTTATTTTTAATCCCCGTCCCCGCAGGAGGCCTTTTGCCTTTTGGTCGACCGTCATTGTAAATACGAATTTGTTCTTCACCGACTTACCTAGTTAAATAAAAATAAAAAACATTCGAAGCTGACATATAAAAATATTGTTCAGTAGATGGCGCCAAATGATCATGTACTGTCTTCAACCCAAATAAAAGTCAACACATTTACATATATTTAGCAGATGCTCTTATCCAGAGCAACTAACAGGAGTAATTAACTAACTCAAGGGCACATCGACAGATTCCCCCCCCCCCCCCCCCTAATCGGCTACAGATTCGAACCAGCGACCTTCCGGTTACTGGCCCAACCCTCTAAAACACTAGGCTACCTGCTGCCCTCAACACATTTTCAGTTTTGCTTAGCTGGGTGTTGAACAAACACATCAAAAATAAAAGTAAAATATAGGCCGTGATAGATTTACATTAAAGGCTGATATTAGTGTTTCAATGCATCACACACATCATACTACGGTAATAATTAAACACTATTCAACAATCTTATGGGGATTAAATAATACTTGTTATAAATGGGTAGATACGGAGCAGAAAATTATTTTTTAACAAGAACTCATGTTAATGTTATATAGATAAATAGTAAGGCAACCGTGTAAGGAAATATTTTCTACAAAGGAAGTTTCAACTCCTGATCTGTTACATGTAAACTAAGCATGATTAAAAGATAATGTAATTCTCTTCATACAATACCCATTCGCATCCGAGGCAAACATCTCCAACAGATCTACTAGTATAGGAATTTCAATTAAATTAATAGAAGGCATTTGTAATAATTTTCCTTTCAACATCACTTTGGCATGAGATGCAGGCATGGTATGCCTTCAGACGTGAAGCACTTTCTTAGCATCCTTTTTCCTTTTCAGAGGCCCTAGGAACAGAGAGAAAATGGAACACAAAGCACCAGTCAGATATTGTTTTCAAGAAGAGATCTTTGTTCTGTCCTAAGCAAATACAATAACAACCGTATCAAAAAAAAAAGACATGTTATTGTCTCACATGAACTAATGTGAAAATAAACATTCTCCCTGGGGAGAACTTTAGAACCGTACATCTCAGAAAATAGGGTAGCGAAAAGCTCAATAAACACTGAATATACATATATATATATATACACACACATATGTGACATAACCATGGTAGAACTGAGACACTGGTGTGGGGAATGTTAAGATGGGGCAAGACAAGGCACAGCTGGTCGATCAAATTATAAACATTGAAATATACAGTACCAGTCAAAAGTTTGGACACACCTACTCATTCCAGGGTTTTTCTTTATACACATGGAATCATGTAGTAACCAAAAAAGTGTTAAACAAATCAAAATATATTTTATATTTGAGATTCTTCAAATTAGCCACCCTTTTTCATTTCAATTAACAGGTGTGCCTTGTTAAGTTAATTTGTGGAATTTCTTTCCTTAATGTGTTTGAGCCATTCAGTTGTGTTGTGACAAGGTAGGGGTGGTATACAGAAGATAGCCTTATTTGGTAAAAGATCAAGTCCATATTATGGCAATAACAGCTCTAATAAGCAAAGAGAAATGACAGTCAATCATTACTTTAAGACATGAAGGTCAGGAAATCAGGAACATTTCAAGAACTTTGAAAATTTCTTCAAGTGCAGTCGCAAAAACCATCAAGCGCTATGATGAAACTGGCTCTCATGAGGACCGCCACAGGAAAGGAAGACGTTACCTCTGCTGCTGAGGATAAGTTCATTAGTTACCAGCCTCAGAAATTGCAGCCCAAATAAATGCTTCACAGAGTTCAAGTAACAGACACATCTCAACATCAACTGTTCAGAGGAGACTGCTGAATCAGGCTTTCATGGTCGAATTGCTGCAAAGAAACCACTACTAAAGGACACCAATAAGAAGAGACTTGCTTGGGCCAAGAAACACAAGCAATGGACATTAGACCGGTGGAAATCTGTCCTTTGGTCTGATGAGTCCAAATTGGAGATTTTTGGTTCCAACCGCCGTGTCTTTGTGAGATGCAGAGTCGGTGAACGGATGATCTCTGCATGTGTGGTTCCTAACGTGGAACATGGAGGAGGTGGTGTGATAGTGCTTTGCTGGTGACTGTGATTTATTTAGAATTCAAGGCACACTTAACCAGCATGGCTACCACAGCATTCTGCAGCGATATGCCATCCCATCTGGTTTGCACTTAGTGGGACTATCATTTGTTTTTCAACAGGACAATGACCCACCACACCTCCAGGCTGTGTAAGGGCTATTTTACCAAGAAGGAGAGTGATGGAGTGCTGTATCAGATGACCTGGCCTCCACAATCACCCGACCTCAACCCATTTGAGATGGTTTGGGATGAGTTGGACCACAGAGTGAAGGAAAAGCAGCCAACAAGTGCTCAGCATATGTGGGAACTCCTTCAAGACTGTTGGAAAAGCATTCTACATGAAGCTGGTTGAGTGTGTGCAAAACTGTCAAGGCAAAGGGTGGCTACTTTGAAGAATCTAAAATATTTTAATTTGTTTAACACTTTTGGTTACTACATGATTCCATGTGTTAATTCATAGTTTGTCTTCACTATTATTCTACAATGTAGAAAATAATAAAAAATAAAGAAAAACCCTTGAATGAGTAGGTGTGTCCAAACTTTTGGCTGGTACTACAAGTCAAACACTCTTAAAGGCAGTGTACTGTATCGCTTCAGACAAAAATGGTTGACTGATGTTTATCCTGATTTTTCCCCCCCCTGATATTCACTTGTCTCTCACTCCCAGTTTAGCATGCAAAAATTGTAGGCAAACCGATGTTACTGGTTTGACTGGGATAGTTGTCTTTTAACGTTGATGGACAATAGCATCTCTCGACATCTCTGTCACTACAGGCGATAATTCGTCGTTGGAAAAAGATGCAGGGATACGAACGGCCTTATGACTTAAACGGATGCAACAGTGCACTGGATCACGGTGATGACATTCCTGGTGGTGCTCTGCACCAAGTGTAATATTACAGTGTTAACATTTTGTTAGCTTTACTTATAAAGGGACACAGGATTTTGTAATTACATTACAATTATACTAAACAAAAATATAAACGCAACATGTAAAGTGTTGGTCACATGTTTCATGAGCTGAAATAAAAGATCCCAGAAATTTTCCATATAGACAAAAAGCTTATTTCTCTCAAATTTTGTGCACAAATTTGTTTTTATCCCTCTTAGTGAGTATTTCTCCTTTGCCAAGATAATCCATCCATCTGACAGGTGGGGCATATCAAGAAGCTGATTACACAGCATGAACATTCCCACAGGTGCAGCTTGTGCTGGGGACAATAAAAGGCCACTCTAAAATGCGGTTTTGTCACACAACATAATACAACAGATATCTCAAGTTGAGGGAGCGTGCAATTGGAATGCAGACTGCAGGAATGTCCACCAGAGCTATTGCCAGAGAATTGAATTAATTTCTCTACCGTAAGCCGCCTCCAATGTAATTTTATTGATTTTGGCAGTACGTCCAACCTGCCTCACAACCACGTGAAACCACGCCAGCCCAGGACCTCCACATCTAGCTTCTTCACCTGCGGGATCGTCTGAGACCAGCCACCTGGACAGCTGATGGAACTGAGGAGCATTTCTTTCTGTAATAAAGCCTTTTTTGGGGGGAAAACTAATTCTGATTGGCTGAGCCTGGCTCCCCAGTGGGTGGGCCTATGCCCTCACAGGCCCACCCATGGCTGCGCCCCTGCCCATTCATGTGAAATCCATAGATTAGAGCCTAATTTATTTATTTCAATTGACTTGTTTCCTTATATGAACTGTAACTCAGTAAAAGCATTGAAATTGTTGCATGTTGCGTTTATATTTTTGTTCAGTATACATGAATTAAGACAAAATCCACAGAGGGATGGAAACCAGCTCCCGTTTTATAAAAGTTTTACTAAAAGAAGTATGTACAAAGAGGCATTCGTAAAAAGTGCAAACTAACCATGATAACTATCTTTTTCTTCATACGTTCATTTCATATCACACAGATATAAATGCATCCAACGCTGAACAGTGATGTGGGACAATAAGACACCAAGTGGAGGCCAGTGACTCTGTATCAACATTGAAGGCAATGAACGCAGACAAATTCATCCCATATTGAACAGCTGCTAATAGTCTTTCTGAGGAGGAACACAACGATAACCTCATCATACTGAGACCAGATACTATTTCTTAGATAACTTAAATAGGTAACACGTAAGTGTCCAATAATTATTCCAGCATATGGTGGTCAGGTCATTTCTCATAGAGGCCAAAAGGCATGTGGATACTGTAGTAAAATGTTGATGACTAAATAAAGTATGCTTTTGCTGAGTGTACAGAAATAGCTAAGTCATGAACATAGTCTTAAATTTCAGATAAATACTTTTCTTGATCTAAACTGTATCAATTAGTTTTTTTCCTGATATTTCACACTGAAAAATGACCACAGACAAATTGTGAGAAATATCACCTGCCTTATGAATTCCAATTGTAAAGCATTTTCAAACTGCCTTTAATAAGTCTATCAATTCATTTGTTTAATGTCAATGATACTAACCCAGACTTAAGATATAATTCTATATACAGGCCTACTTATTTATGCATTTTAAATTATATGAATTGGCTGTAGGTCAAAAGACTATGAGCAGCTGTATCTGAATTTCTAACCCAATCCAACACCAACAGCCCAAAAGTAAACAAAAACTAAATAAACCAATTCATGACAAAAATGATTTTAGCTGCCTAAAAATACAGTATATTGTCCTTGTCAGCTTGATGATTTTAAAGAAACCATTCTTGCAAAATCTAAGCAAGTATGTTCAATATTCTCTGGTAACATTGGGATTTAACTTCGATTTAAAGAGAAAAGCTCCTTCATTTAATATGATAATAAAGCAGACTTGAGTGTAAAAAAAAACACCCACAACTAATGCTTTACCATTTGATACTTGTCCAGTTTACTCTGTGTTTTTTGCTCAGAGACAAACACTTTCCACTTTGACAAAAAACATTAAAACATTCCATCAACTCCAGTTGATATCTAAAAAAAAAAAAAAAAAAGACATCTTAGAGAACAGTTTGTGTATAAATATGAGCATGAGCATATTTCCACAAACCTGTCACAATTATTCGAAGCAAAAAATGAAATTATAAATGTGATATTATTTATACATTTTCAACTTTTGTCAACAAATGATATCATTACTGTACAAATGAAAGAGAAAAGGCACAGCATGACCATTAGCTCAGGTGGTGCCCAAACTAGCCCGGCCCACCCTAAACTAGCCTCCCTTTTAGGCGCCGTTAGGATGGGATTAGATTAGTTGGGTCTACTTCAGAAATTAAAGTACACCTGAAGAGCTCAAACGAGAGCAGACAGAAATAAATTAATTCCGGAACACCTCAAACTCCTTTTCAGTTTCTAGGTTTACAGACATTTATAAAGTCGCCATGCCAATTGGAAATCTTTCAACTATATTCCATTATAGTTCAGATGGACAACCATCTCTGCAGTACTCCACTAAATCAGGCCTTTATGGTAGAATGGCCAGACTCTGTCTGAAGAGCTGTATCCAAGTAACTAGGTTTCTTGAAGACCATAACTTAAATTTAAAAAACCACAAAAGTTGCAGCTGTATTTTAAGTCCTCTGGCAAGTCATCTGGATATGTAGTAAGGCTTTCTTTTGATTAAAAATACATTGTTTAAGGCAAAGAGGGGTCTGTAGAGAACTAAGTATTGAAAGCAAAGATATTCCCAGAGGCATGATTAACATGAACAGAATATCACAAGTTTTCATACTTCACCCTCTTGTGCTTTCAGAAAGTATTGAAACTTAGCAGACTACTGCACGAAAACAGAGTTAAAATCTCTGGCTACCCATTCCATTATAGGCAGAATAAACTGATGGATAGTCTGAGGAAAAACAACCTTGGGCTATCTACAGAACTAAAATACAGAGATGCCCTACCCCTTCCATTTGTATCAAAAAAATCTATTGATATGAAGTTCCCAAATTAAATATAAGTACCGTAGCAGAAAGATAAAGATGGAAAGCAAAGTTTGTTTTAGTCCAGATGGAAAAATAATGAGATTTGAAAGGAAGAAGAGAAGGACAGACAGGATTGCAGATCGCTCATTTCACCAGGACTGACTTTGGGAGGAAAGCTTCCGTCTCTGAGTCTCCAGCGCCGTCGGCGAGACTGTGGCTGGAAGAGGAGAGGGTAGCAGTAGACGGGGAGGGAGCAGCTGCTTTGGGCAGACTATACATATAGACGGCTCCAATGACCAGACCAGCACCCAGAGTGAAGAGGAGGTCCACGTGGAACCCAAAGAGGTAGACAGAGACTACAGTGGAGACGATGATGGAAAAGGAAGTGGCGAACCCCTTCAGGATGTTGTCTGCGTACTTCACTACCACCGCCACCAGTAAACCCCCAAAAGCCTGGTTAAAGATGACGCCCCACACCATGGGTGTGTACCCAAACAGGAAGCCCTTCTCTGCAATGGCAAGGCCATCGTTCCACCACATCCCCAGCAGGCCTAGTAGAGTGCCAAATATGCCCAGCTGGATGTTCCTCATCCACACAGAGGCTGAGCTGCCCTTAAGGATTTTCTCAAAGTACACTCCAGCAAAGCCAGAGGAGAGGCAGGACACTATCACTGCCACCAGTCCTTTGGCATAGTTCTGGCTCGGTCCAGTGACTGTAGTCTCCTTCCGTTTTCCTTCCTGCTCCAGTTGTACAATAGCAACCCCAGCGAACAGCAGGAGCAGGGACAGCCACTGAATCCGTGATAGGCTCTTCCGCAGCATCAGCACAGAGAAAAGGGCTGTGGTCAGAATTTTCAGCTGGTAGGTCACCTGGAGAAATAACCACAACATTCATTAAACCAAACAGCATTTACCAACATACATTTAGCATATTGCAGACTAAAATCATTTTTTTTAAATGTAAAAAGGCTTACAGGAGGGTATGGGGAAAAACAAACAAATTGCATTATAGGCTATTGTGGGGTACTCAAGGGGTTTATGCTTGTGGTAAAGTGATTTGCTATGAGATATCATAATCAAGGATGTGACGCTAGAAGAAACACATCATCTCATTACCGGGCAGCCAGAGCAACTAACCTGGAAAGTAGCTGCTGGTAAATTGGATATAGCCACATACTGGAGGTTGTTCTGCAAGGTATAGATGAGGGCTGGGACAGCCAGTTTAAGCGTGTCCTTGTATTGGATGACAATGGAGTTGTAGTGCAATACAATAAACTCCTTTAGGTTTCCTGGGAGAGGGAGAGAGCGAGTTGATTGTAAGGAACAGGTGAAAATGCCAACCAACACATTTACATTTTGCAGGTAGGTCATGTGTATTGACAACACAAATTAGCCAAGTATTGAACTTTAAAAACAATGCCAAAAAAAAATCTGCAGTAAACACAATGTAAATGGAAATATTTAAGATGAATAAAGTTCATATTCAGTTAAGAGTAATTAACACAATGCTTCCAGTGCTATATTCATTTGTGTACTGGTTGATGGTCAGTAGCAGAATTGTTACTGAATGTTATGGGTTGTTATGTCGTTTGATAGTGATTGACGTCCGGGCTACTGAAGGTACAAGGACCCAGGACACACTGATTATTATTGTATTGATGACATTATGAACACCGATTCTGTAGCAGCTGGCAAAGTCACTGTCTTTTGTTTTGACTTCGTACAAGATTCTCAGGCTGATGTTTGTAGAACATTGGGTACGGTCTGATTAGAATATTAAGGGCCTGTCTCCAATTCCTGTTCTTTGCTTCTGCTCTGGAGGTGTTCTCCCTGAATTCTTGTAAAACATTTCTGTTTGATATTATCAACGACTGCGCTCCTTGGTTCAACACTCCTTGGTTCAACACATTAACCCATTCTACTAAGCTATATGGAATGTTTAATACAGGTCAAACCAAGCATCATTTTGCTATTTGATATAGAATTTTAAGACCCCTTGAAGTAAAAAAAATAGTTACTCAGTACTTTGTTGAAGCACCTTTGGCAGCGATTACAGCCAACCTGTATTTGGGGAGTTTCATCCATTCTCTGCAGATCCTCTCAATGCACAACTATTTTCCGGTCTCTCCAAAGATGTTCGATCGGGTTCAAGTCGGGGCTCTAGCTGGGTCAGTCAAGGACATTCAGAGACTTGTCCCGAAGGCACTCCTGCATTGTCTTAGCTATGTGCTTAGGGTCATTGTCCTGTTGGAAGGTGAACCTTCGCCCCAGTCTGAGGTCCTGAGTGCTCATGATGCTGCCACCACCATGCTTCATCGTAGGGATCGTGCCAGGTTTCCTCCAGATGTGACACTTGTTATTCAGGCCAAAGAGTTCAATCTTGGTTTCATCAGACCAGAGAATATTGTTTCTCATGATCTGAGTTCTTTAGGTGCCTTTTGGCAAACTCTAAGCGGGCTGTCATGTGCCTTTTAATGAGGAGTGGCTTTCGTCTCACCACTCCACCATAAACACCTGATTGGTGGAGTGCTGCAGAGATGGTTGCGCATCTGGAATGTTCTCCCATCTCCACAGCGAAGTCTTTAGCTCTGTCAGACTGACCATCTGGTTCTTGGTCACCTCCCTAACATAGGCCCTTCTCCCCCGATTGCTCAGTTTGGCCGGGCGGCCAGCTCTAGGAAGAATCTTGGTGGTTCCAGACTTCTTCCATTTAAGAATGAGGGAGGCCACTGTGTTCTTGGGGACCTTCAATGCTGCAGAAATGTTTTGGTACCCTACCCCAAATCTGTGACTCGACACAATCCTGTCTGAGCTCTACAGACAATTCCTTCAACCTCATGGCTTAGTGCACGTCAGAGCAAAATCTATCAACTGTGGGACCTTTCCAAATCATGTCCAATCAATTAAATTTACCACAGGTGGACTCTAATCAAGTTGTAGAAATATGATCAATGGAGGACGATCAATGGAAACAGGATTCACCTTAGCTCAATTTCGAGTCTCATAGCAAAGGGACTTATGTGTAATAAGGTATCTTTTTTATTTTTAATACATTTGCAAAAATGTTTAAAAAACACTTTTTGCTTTGTGATTATAGGGTATTGTGTGTAGATTAATAATTTTTTAATCCATGTTAGAATAAGGCTGTAAAATAACAAAATGTGGAAAAAGGGAAGGGGTCCGAATACTTTCTGAATGCACTGCACATGTTCGTGAGTCTCACCTTTACCCAGAGGCGTCATATTAGTTTTGTAGCCCAAACTGTTCAGATAGAAGTTGGCAGATCAGCTGTACCGACTTCAGATAAGTCTCAAGACGCTTGTGGGGGTCATAGAGCAAAACAGAGAACACCCTTGTGTTCGTGAGAGTCTCATCTGTTCACCATAGTTTGTAGGCCAAACTGTTCAGACAATTTTGTGAGAATACCGATTTTCGAGATGTCTCATGGTCTGACACCGCTCCAGCTCTGCCAGCAGATGCGGAAGTGCGACAGACGGATGCAGGGGATTGAGATGCATCCAATGCAAAAAAACATATCTAGAACTTAAACTGACAGATTTTTATTGGGGATTTTGTATTATGCTAATTACATTTCCGTACAGGCGCGGACATTGACCTTAGGGGGTTTCAATATTCAATAATTGAGGCTTACCTTTTCTCTGGAATAAAATGATGAGAAGGCAGGTAAGTACTTTGAGCACCTCTGCCATAACCACTGCAGAGGTGGTGAAGAAACGATCACCGGGCAGCGTACGGACATAGCGAATGCTGAGGATGAGAGAGGCATTCTGGACAACAAGGATGGCCAAACTGATGTATTTCAGCTTTCTGTTCACTGTAGTAAGAAGACAACATCAGATGACATCATTAGACTACTTTGCATGCATAGCTGAAAATCCAAGCCAGTTGAACCAGATGAAAATCTATTCTCACAAGACATAGACAGAGCATAGCTTTGGGACAACTTCGGGAGTCTGTGTATTGGTTGGAACCCCTCTGTCGTCACCCCCCAAAAAAGTTTCCTATCAACAAAACCATATGTATAATTTCTAAGAATTTTACTTATCAGACATAAAGTGAAGTTGTTCCTAGCTATCAAAGAAACATCTGAATCCAACTTTTGTCCAAACTGTACCATATTCCTGCTGTGTAAACAGTGGTAGATTTTGTGGTAGGAAGTCTTGCGTGGTCTAATGGCAGCCCGCTGTCTAACTCGGCAGGAATATGGTGCGGTTAGGACAACACTTGCATTGTGACGTTTATTTGATAGCAAGGGATAAGAACGTTGCCAGCCAATATGGCTACGACTGGGTCACGTCCATAGATGCAGAACAAAAAGACTGAACGACTGAGTCCCGTCTCTGGCAACCGAACTGATTGAACAAACGAACAGCCGGCTTGGGTTGCAACCCTAGATGTGTAGGGACTATAACTTGTAGAAGGAAGATATTAATCCAAATAACGTTTATGAAAATATGTCAATCATTATTTGAATATGTTGTATAAAAGTGATAATGCCCTCAAAGCCGGTGTTTGGAGAATATATTGGTACGGTTTGCCATCTCAGGCCTAACAACACCCGTGCCAATATATCCTCCAAACACCGGCTTCGAGGGCATTATCACTTAAATACCATGGCTATAATTTAACACATTTGTCGCTAGAAATGTGTTCAACATGCACTGAAGTAGCTAGCTGGCATGTTTAAGCAGATAGCTACAGTTGTTGCCTTGGTAACCAAACAAAATGACTTGCTAAACCAAAACATCAGTCCTAGCCTGCTATTATGAAAATTGAATTTAACAATGCCAATAATGTTTTCAATTTCACTTTTACTTTCAAAAGCAAACAGAACATATAATAAACTACTGTGCTGATTTATACCGTGCATTATTTAGGCAATAAGGCCCGTGGGGGTGTGGTATACAGCCAATATACTACAGCTAAGGGCTGGTCTCTAACGCACAACGCAACTCGGAGTGCCTGGATACAGCCATTAGCCGTGGTATATTGGCCATATACCACAAACACCCACAATGGCTTATTGCTATTATAAACTAGTTACCAATGTAATTAAAGCAATAAAAATAAATGCTTTGTCATACCCGTTGGTATAAGATCTGATAAACCACCGCTGTCAGCCAATCAGCATTCAGGGCTCGAACCACACAGTTTACAATTATTCATATCTGCCTACTGTATGATAAAAGACTACTCTTTTCACATTTTCCTTCTAGTTGTCTGACTTGTTTGGTTGGTTCATATTAGTTACATTAAGGCGCAGTTAATTCAAACAGGTGTGAGGAGTTTCTGACCCCACCCTTACCTGGCTGTAAAGACAGAGAAAGAAAAGTTCCACATCACCAAAGTTACAACACACACACAGGCTCAATGCATGAAAGAGGTTATAGCTAACGTTTTGAATGCAACTTTCAGAGATATATATATAAACGCTGAATAACAGGCCATATCCTCTGCCTGGATACTTTATTAATGAACTAGGTAGCTATTTTAAAATAGTTAGATACGAGCCACCGGATACACTGACTGACACTGCTGTAGCTGTATAGTTAGCTAGCTAACGTTAGCTAAATGAGCTAGCATGGCTAGCAAATCAACACAGTGCAGTCAGCTAAACATCCTGCTAACTAGCAGCTGAACAAAATATAGTTTTACCTTCACTCTGTCTAGGAGAAGCCGTCTTCTCCTCTCCGACTCCTGTCCCTTGGCCGTTGTTGTTGCCCCCTGCCATGTTGGCATTGACGTTATGTGAACTGGAATGTGTTGTCACCTAGCCAGCGAGCTAATTCCTTGCCTTTGACTTTCACCTAATGTTAGCTAATTTAGCACTGGTAGCTAGATTGCGTCCAATTGCTGTTGCAGCCCCTTTCAACCGTCAACTGACAACGAGTGCTAGGATTCCCAACCCCACTAGCTGAGCCATTCCACGTTACGATTAAAACACTGATGTGTTGTTTTTCGTTTTTACTTCACAATCATTTCCTTGTTCGCTGGCACATTCACAAAACCCCCAGAGCTTCCAGTACAGATGATCCTATTGGTTGTTGGGTTGAGGGACAGCATCTCCGTCGTTCGGTGGTATTGATAGGACCAATGGAATGGTCTAAAATGTGCAAACCCCGTCGATGCAAACATAACGAACTCGCCAATTAACCGCCATTACTGTCCTCATCTTCTGCAGACCATAAACACGACTACCGTATTTCAACATTAGCCTAAAATGATTACGCCAGACTCAAATTATAGGCTACGGCAGCATTGCACTAGAGCTGTGAAAGAAAGTATCAACTAATGGTCCGCCTGTCTTTGATGAGAGAAACCAAGTTTGATATGCTGAATATGGTTGGTTGATCATTGTACAACCAGGACAGACTGGGATCTTAAAATTGATCCTCTAATGGACCCATACCAATTTATACGATCCTCAAGCTTCTTAAATATCCCAAAAGTGTTAACCAACAGTCACATAACTGCCTTTCACACACACAGTACTGGTGCTTGCCCACAGGGTGAGGTACTAAACCATGCTGCCCTGTGGTTGCCTTGCCTTTTACAAAAAAAGATTGCAGTCAGAGTGCAGTTTATCTGCAGTATGATGCCATAGTTTTTTTACTGCTGTAATTTTGCATTGTAACTGCAGTTACAGAGCAGTATAACTGCAGTATGATCCCACAGTTTTATTTAATGCAGTAGTTTTGCAGTGTAACTGTAGTTACAGTGCATTATAACTGCAGTACACTGCAGTTATTCTGCAATTACTGTGTCCAAAATACCAGTCGACTGCCATTACTGCAGTTTCAAAACGGTCATCTTTTTTTGTCAGGGACACCCCATTGCCTGTTTATGAGTGCTGTTGTCATTCGTTTTGATATAACAACTCAGTGATGGTTCAAACTTCCAACTGCTATCAAGCCCTTTAAATGGAGGCCTATCCTTCCTATATGTGTTTGACTTATTACAAAGGCACTCTAAATGAGTGAGGTCTAATCTTGTGAAATCATGATTAATGAAAACCAAACAGTAGAGAGAAACACTAACAGCCTTTATGTACACTTAAGAATCAAGAATTTGACAGAATGTGTCTCCTGAAATTCTCATTTAATGTAAAGAGATTTGTGACAACTGGCAGTGTATAAAACAATACATAAGTATTTACAACAAATATGACTATGCTACCTCAGCTCATTGACTATGATTATGTCAATGATAGTTTTAAACAATCAAGTGGAATTATGTTTTTTTTATCCCATTTTCATGACAAGATTTCAATGTAGATTTCTCTTCCATTGGGTAAATTGAGTCATGAATGTTTTTGGAAAGAGAAAATGTTTGTCGTTACAGTCCCATCATTAAGGTAGGATTTAGATTAAGGCATACGATGAAGTCTCATCAAAATTTAAACAACAACATATATACATACATACAATTGGTCATGTGGGTTCCTCTTGCAACAAAAGAACAAAAGTAAATAAATAACACAAAAGTAAATCACCCAGTTTTGAACGCTGTCTATTGTCTAGAACAGTCACTGGTTAAAACACTGAGGCATTTACTTCAGGTAAACCTTCAAACTCCACAGAAAACAAGAACATACATCCTAGGAAGGAAAATGGAAGCACAGATTTGAACTTCCCTCCAAGATAAAGTACGTGAAAGATCATCCAGTTTATTTTCTGGTTTGGACACATTCTTGGATGATTCATTGCTGTGGTGTTGATAAAACCCTTGGAGGCCTGCCCATCACAAAAAATTACACAGACATTCTAAATGTCAATCCTGAAGGATAGTATTACATCCTGGATACTATTTGACATTCTAAATGTGTTTAAGTTCCAAAATAATATGCAAATATTCTTTTGCAGAGAAAACAGTGTCAAAGTCCCATTCCCAAGACTACTCAGCTCCAGCGAATAAGTCCATTGTATGAGGCGTATGAGCCTGACTTGCGTGTCCATAGAGATGTTGCCTTGCCTGTGTCACTACCAAACTATCAGGACAAAATCCATGGAAAATTTAAGATTTCCATAGTGCTCCGGATTACTGTTGTTTTGTAGTCCTCTATTCCTCTTGAAACGAGGTAACTTAAATAACCTGTAAAACCAGGTCTTCACATGGAAAAGTATGTGATCTCAACCAAATCACATTAAATAATAGAATCAAATGGTATCAGAAACTTCGACATGCCTCCAGTATAACTGATGTAAACAGAAAGTCCAACCCTAAAGATAAATAAATAGTAATTGAAATAAATACCCATAAATGATTTCAAAAAATAATGAAGCATACATGTCTCTTTCCAATATATTACTATGGAATGTGCCGTTTTGTAACACTTATGAAGATAATTTAGATATAGTTTGCCTTGGCTCAAGATAAGTGTGTGATACATTTCTTTGTACTAAGGTAGTACATTAGTGCAGTATTTTTTGTATAATAATTGTCAAATTAAAATAGTATTGCAACACCACAAAATTATAAATAAATAGCTTTCCATAGGGGGACTTGATAAGTTAAGCACAGTGAATATAAGATAAGAGTGATCTTAATTAAAAGGCATCTGAAGTTTCTTTAGCCACCCAATAGTATCCAGGAATCATAGGCTTGACTGGCTTGGCAAAGAGTTGTGATCCCCATGCAAGTCTCCACTGTCGTTAGATGACTCCATCCAGGGATGGAGTAAAATCTCTTCTAAGCTTGGCCGATCTTCTGGTCTGTAGGCAAGGCACCAACGAACCAAAGACTGGCACTCTGGGGGGGGGGGGGGGGGGGGATTTTCAGTCATGATGAATTGTATTTAGAAATGAAATCCAGAATTTGTTCTGTCATTGCCCTAGAAATGTTGTCAGATAGTAAGAATAGGCCTATGTAGTAATGTACCTTTTGAAATGCGTTTGGTGAAACTTGGCGTGGCCTGCACAATGTCTCTGTCCCTCTCGAAGGGGATGTCCCCGCAAACCATGTCGAAGAGAAGCACTCCAAGTGACCAGACAGTCAGGGACCGGGCATGGTAGTGTTGATGTTGGATCCACTCAGGAGGACTGTACACTCTGGTGCCTAGTGAGAGAAAGGGATGGTTACATTACTAACAAAAAAAAATAAGATGCATCAATACTTCTAAAATAAGTTTAGAAGGGTACATATGGATATCATAAGTAGTGTTTTTCACTCACCCTCAAATTCTGTGTAAGCAGTGTCTTTGAGCAGAGCACCGGAGCCAAAGTCAATGATCTTAACATCTCCTGTCCGAGTGTCGACTAAAATGTTCTCATCCTTCACATCCCTATGCACGATCCCCTGTGCTTGACAGAACCGCAGCGCTTCCACTATCTGGAGCATGAACCTGGAAAAAGAAGCCTTAATTAGAATATCATATAAAATCCCATTAATGAGCACCGAAAACCCAGCAGCCTCCCAAACATGGAAACATAGTGGAGATGATCAACCTGTGAGTGAAATAGGTCTACTGACTTGAAACAGTCATATACCTTTGTGCAAGTGGTTCGTCCAGGGCTCCCCGCTCTGTGATGAAGTCAAAGAGGTCCTGACTGGGTTGTGGTCTTTCGAACACGATGAGGAATCCCTGTCCTGGCACCTCAAACCAGTCCAGCATCCTGATCACCCCATGGTGCCAGGGTCCTGCCCCTGCACCACCCCCCAGCTGTAAGAGCAGGGCTATCTCCATGGGTACCAGGTTGGGTCCATCTGGCTGTTGGCAGAGAGAGCGAGAGGGAGGGTTAGTATTATGACTAGGTCAGCATCAATATACTTGTTCCGAAAACACATGAGAATAAAAATAGTATTTTTACATATATTGACATTTGTTTTTTGGTCCAGACAGGGGAAGTACTGATACTAAGTTCCTAAAAAATCAAAAATAAATAATATATATATTTGAGGAAAAACCCTACCACGTAATTTCCACAAAATTACAACTACGTCACGGTTATGAAAAAACAAAATGTGGTTTCTCTTCCATTTCCAGCAGAGGGCATGAAATACCAGCTTTTTGTTTCCACACATGACAAGACTGTCAGGTGTACAAGAATGGTAACCACAAAAAAAATACAATTGGCAGAAGCCCCAACAAGACATAAAGGCATATCTTAAATCATATAAAGTTTTTTTTAAACTTACCAATCGCGCCCATTGCTGCACTCTGTCACTTGAAACTTGCTTAATTGCCACCTAAGGATAAATAAACAAGTGTTCATATATCCATTTTTTAAAAGTTGGTCTAAAAACACGTTTTGAATTTTTGTTAATGTCATTGACTATTTTCTCGTCACTTGAAAGAAAAAAATGAAATACAATATTTTGCTGTAAGTACCTGCAGACCATCTGAGATGCGTTGACCAGCAAAGACAGACCCAAATCCACCACTTCCAAGAAGCGCACCGAATTGGTAATGCTTCTCAAAGGACTCTTTACCTGTGGTGTCAAATAACATACATCAAAACATAGTCAAAGTTGTAATGAATTGTAATGTAGGGTAGGATATGTAAGAAACTGTCTCTGTGTTCACTACATTGTGTCATTACTAGGTATGTGTCTTGCTTGTTGTGAAAGCAAATATTTGTACTGGCTATACCTCCTGTCTTGATCAACCTTGATATTCCAGTCAAACGTGAACCATACATTAATGACACATAATAAGCCATTAAATGAAAAACATATGGCACTGGCACCTCCAAATTCTTACCGCTTTTTCCTTTGACATCCTCCTGATCCAATTGCAGCTCAACACTACGTTTGTCCAACATTTTTATAAATTGAATGTATCCGAAGTAAAAACAGTTGTGTAGATTTAGTTCAAGGTTATGTCCATTTCGAATTTAATCCGTGAAGAATCTTCAGTTTTCAAAATATCCAACACAGAGCAAGTTGCTGTAGACAGATGCGCTTCCCAGAAAGACCAATTTGCACAACAAACTGACACGTCTGGCCAAAGAAAGTTTGTTGCTGTTTTTAAGGTTAAAGCGGTGAACACGCCCACACAAAGCACCAGTCCAATCACCGCGGCATTAGTGATAGTATTTTGAATTGTGGTCCAATCACAATGTAGCATGATTTAACTATATTAATATTCATATACCACTACTACTTTCCTCCGAATTAGCTACATTCCAGTAAATGAGCGGTCTTTTGATGAGAAGCACCTTCCTTGTGGTACTTTTTAATTTTAGCGCGCACATCTCTCTTCTTCTTACAGTGCATGATGTGCTTGATTCTGTATCTGCATTCACTGTGCATAGGTGTGTGCTCATGGCATGAACATAATATTTAACATTTTACTGAAGTAAATTGCACATAGCTCTGTCATCATCGACAGTATAGTAATAGATTAATAATAACAAAGTATTGTCTGCCTGTCACTATTGCAGCCACATTTCCTGCAGCTCATATTATGGCTGTTATTGTTTGGAGATAATCCTTGCAGATTAATTTGTGAAAGAAATGCTGCCGGAAGGTTAACGTTAATTTTAGGTGGGAGTAAAAAACAGTGGCCACAAGTAAACAATGAAGGGTGGGCGGCAATAACAGAGACAAAATTGAAAAAAACTAGCATAAATGGTAATTCCATTGCACTCGTTATGTACAAATCCAATCAATTATTCAGGTAAAATGCTATTCAATATTTAGAAGTGTATATCAATTCGAGTGGGTATGAAATTAATAAGTACAGTTATAGCAAAAAGAAATACACAAAAATGCTGTTTTTCAGAAAGATTTCCTCTTTTATTCCAAAAAAAAAAAAAAGTATTTTCATCCCAAACAAGAAAATAAAATAAAACAAACTTATATTAACCAATCATTAAGAGGATAAGTATGACCATTTTTATATATTTTTTCTTCTTGTTTTCTATGATGATATTGGTTGTGTTCAATTAAACATGCAACTAAATAAGTCCAATGATGGTGTCTATGGTATTAGAAAGGAAGGGGGTGGAGTCTGATTATGCTGGATCTTTATTGGTAGGTGTGGAGAGGCAGAGATGGATGATAGGGAGAAGGAGGAGAGAAGACTGGATGGTTACATGATGACGTTTGGATTTTTCCCCGTTCAGCCACCTTCCTTCCAGGGGACGTTGTGTGTGTGCTTGATCCCCTTTATCAACTGCTGTCTGGAGAGGGTTCTCTATGCATTGAGTTCTTCTTCATGCTGTCGAGGTACTCTTGTTGTGAAACGGCCAAGACTGAGGCCAGAATCTCATCATCCTCCCAGTCTGTTAAGCCTACACCATAGAGAAAGGAAAAATAAACATTCTAGCATTCTAATGTAAGAGGACTTTGAGAAGAAAAAAAATCTGGTAGTTATTCTAAATCAAGAGGGGTATTGGAATTACTAGTTTATAAAATATTGTTAGTTGCTGTTTATATTCTGCACATTAGTGACAGTGGTTAACATAGATTTTGTTTGGGTTGAAAAAGCTTGTACACAAATACAAATGTGGCAGTACATGCACCCAATCACAACCCAGCCAATATGAGGGAGGACATTTCAGGTGAAGTGCATCCGTTTTACAACTCTGCTCCCGCACCACACCCTTGTTTCATGTTTCTACTATTCTACGTTCTTACAATTCTTCTTCTGATTTCCTGTTTGTTTTCCTTTCAGATACAGAGTTGCTAAGCGATAGAATATACCATCATGAGAGGTGATCAGTAAAAACAATACATGTCCTATGGTGACCCAAATACTTTAAAGCTACATGTATGTATAACTGATAGGTGCACACACAGTTTTTAAAAATGTACATTATGTACATTTTAAATTATTTTGTCGGTAATGTATTTTTCGTTATGTGTCGGAACCCAGTAAGATTTGCTTCGCTAATGGGGATCCTAATAAATCTAATAAAAAAGAAACATTATGATGATACACTTTAACCTATCCTATCATTTACATTTGAAAGTTATGTAAAAAAACAAAACAAAAATGTTCCACTAATCTCTAGCATACATATGTTGTTATTCAAGTGTCTTCAGTCCAGCAGCAGCTACAGCACCGTGCTTTAACAGAGGATGTGTAATAACACTGTCTAGAACACTGTAATTGATATGCCTTATGTTAAGGATTGCAGCTAGTGTTGAAAACTATCCCAAGCGAAATATTACATCTCAAACTGAACATACTACCCATTCTATGAATAACATATAAATAACATAACATACAACAGCAGTAATTGCCCTAAGGGGACAAATACAGTTGTTTGAACTGAATTGAATGCATTCATTTGAGTAAGTCTTTAAGTAAAGAAAGAGCAAGTGATTATCTTACCAAAGGCGGTGGGTGACATTTCTTTCATGATAGCACGGTACTCCAGGGCCGGGTACAGCGACTTCAGAGAGGAGGTGGGTCTATCAGGCCCAACACAAGCCTGGTTGCTGGGACCTAGAGTAGGGGGCAGAGAGACATTCCCATCATCAAATCAAGATTCTTTACAAAGATGAAACCCTACGATTCCAATGTTAATTTGATACACAACCCTCTCAGTTGATTCATGACACTTCTGATGGTTTGTCACAGTGACTAACCTGGGGCACAAGGTGAAGGGGGCTTGGACATGAGGGCTGCCCCAGCAGGGGAGGGAGGCTTGTTGCTTGTGTCTGAGTGAGAGGGGTCAGTGTTCTCCGGTGAGGGAGCTGAGCTGCGCTGCCGGGGCGAGCGGGCACTCCACTCCTCCAGACCACTAGAAGATGCTGCGGTGGCCGAGCTGCAGGTGGCACTAGCCTTACGGGGCTGGGAGGAGAGGGAGACATGGACCTCATTAAAACACATGCCAGCTGCTGCAACACTTCTATACTGGACACTAGATTCATATGAACCAAATGTGGTACTATTGTCTTTCTAAGAAGGATGTCACTGAATTGCTCTTTAATCTGCCATGTACTTCCACGTTTTCTCTCACCTGGCGCGCCTGCTTCTCTTGGTCCTGGAGCCACTGCAGGTAGGACTCCCTGGCCACCTGCTCCTCAATGGCCTCGTTGGTGGCCTCCCAGTCCGTGGCTCTCTTCTTGTCCTCCAGCATCTGCTGCTCGATCCATGACTCCTCAGAGGTCTTTATAGCGTTCTTCATAAGTGACTGGTCTACATACTGCTGGGAGGGAGGGAGAGGACAGAGATCACTAACTGGACATAAAACTGAAATAAATCGATAGTTACATATCGGGATATTATTTTTGATGATATATCATATCGACAATATCATTTTTGCACTAGTTGGCTGGGCCTGCATCAAAACTCAATTTTTAAAATAGGGATCCAGACTCATTTTCTCATGGCTCACTCTCTTGTGAGAGTGACTCACTCTCTTTTCTCACTCTCTCTCTCTTGTCCCATATGCAGCAGACATATGGTGAGCAATATGCACATATAGAATCATGAGAATAGTATTACATATCGCATTGGCACCTAAGTATCGTGATAATATCGTATCATGAGGTCCCCGGCAATTCCCAGGCCTAGGGGACAATGTGTAACGACCAAGTAACAATGTGTAACGACCAAGTAACAATGTGTAACGACCAAGTAACAATGTGTAACGACCAAGTAACAATGTGTAACGACCAAGTAACAATGTGTAACGACCAAGTAACAATGTGTAACGACCAAGTAACAATGTGTAACGACCAAGTAACAATGTGTAACGACCAAGACAAACTCTTCAGATCCTTCACACCTTATCAAGGAGATTTGACAAGTTTAGTCTGCTGGCTATCAAGAGAATGTCGCTATCTGTCTAGAAATTACTCCAGGTCTTTGATATCTTTGTCC
This sequence comes from Salvelinus namaycush, assembly GCF_016432855.1. Lineage (NCBI taxonomy): Eukaryota > Metazoa > Chordata > Actinopteri > Salmoniformes > Salmonidae > Salvelinus > Salvelinus namaycush. Next base: position 37,878,969 of record NC_052322.1, on the reverse strand, counting down.
ATGCGCGCATTAGTAAGAGACAATCAGGACACTCAGAATTTAGCAAATGGAAAAACTGCCTCCAGCCTTTCTAGGAAAGCATGCCCGTTTCCTAATCTAAGGCTTAATGGAGATGGCTAGGTGTGTGACCCTCTATGTGGGAGCTCCACCCATGGTAGACAACATGTCCTTAGCGCCTGAACAATCCAACTGCACAGTCGGTTCCCCATAACGTCATGGTCCTCTGCCCTGCTCAATATGATGAATGAGACCAATGCACAAAGTTCACAGCTAGTTCCCAACTAACAACAACTCCTTAGGCCTACCGATAACATCTGATGTGCTTCTAAAGCACTTTGAGTACCCAAGATACCTCAACAGTGCCACCGTTATCTAGCTAGCGCTTCATGACAACCGCAATGTTATGAAGCTGTTTAATGACAACAAATGACACTATTAAGACAATATGTTTTCCCCCTTACAAATTAGAAAGTTTAAAAAAAAAAGTAGATAAGACTCTCCATCCACATTTATGTGTTTTAATCAAAACATTGTCACTTCTAACTGGCTCAAACATCTGCCAACATTCAACCAATAACAATACAAAACAGCAATCTTCAATAAATACAATATACATCAACAAACAGCTATTCTGTTGAGTGCTACAGTGGTTTTCCTAGCCAAGGAGCCCAGGCTAGTGTTTTCTAATTACTGTGGGGTCATTCACCATGATGCACTGCTTGTTGATCATGGTAGTGTTATCATTAGGCATCTCAACACAAACAGCACAGTGTACTGCTAATAGGCTCCTCCAGAGAGACGGGGACATGTGGAATGTTGCCCCTCTCTGAGCTCAGCCTCCCTTCCTTTGATGTGTATGTGTTCTGAAAGTGGGACACTCCAGGCCACACGCTCTCGTCTCGCAGGGATCTTAAGCTATGATGACCCAAAGACTGTCACCTCTCTCCCACTTTTCCACTCTGACTGAGTCTGCCTGGCTGCCTGACTGTGTCTGGATGGACCCATGGACGTCATCCATTTCGTCAGGGGAAAGTCACAAGATCTCCGAATGATTCAGTTATGAAAGATTTCAATTGCACTATTACACAACCAACGCTGCATCCAAAAATACTTTATAACTTTATGCGACTAATCAATTAAGTCAAATGTGATAACAACCACCTGTTAAGACAGGAAAAGGCAATGGAACCGATAACAACACTAACAGCAATGCTAGCCAGCTGCTAATTGGTTAATGTCAATAAATCATATAATCATGAACTCAACTTAAACTGCTCGTCACTGAAATGACAATGCAATGTGAGATGCGTCTGTGACTCAGAGGCAATGCAGGCTGCCAGCTGGAACATGTCAACGCACTAAAAAAGCAACGATTAGGCAACAGTGCTTTCAAACAATCATTTAGCGTGACAGAGGGGTCAACTGAGTCACACACAGGAAGAAGACAGTCACACCGTCGTAAACCGGGCCAACATCTCTAGCATCGTAAATCAAGGTGAATCAATTAGAATCAAGGGAACCTAATGAAATTCTCCAGAACACACATTTAACCTTTATTCTGACAGGGAGCCATTCTGAGACCAAGGTCACTTATAGATGAGCCTACATAACTCTACCAGTTGTCCTCAAATGGCCTGTTTTACACATCTAAATACTGTTTTTATTTTCTAGTAATGTAACAACCACAAGGATATATTGCCCACTTCCGTGTTAAATCCTAAAGACAAGATGTAGGTACCCACCCCTGGTTTTAAAGCAGGAAGCCCAAGGCCTACTCCAATTGTCGCTTTGTTGGGGTTCACCACAGAGTTGTAGTGAATGTTACGATGGTAGCTGACTCTGATTGGTTCGTCATTGTTTTGATGAATGCCATGGAACGTGTTGATTGGTTCTGGAAGAGGAGGAGAAAAAAAAAGAGTTAACAGAACTACGTGATCAATGTAGTACACTACTATGTCCACACTTATTCAGAAGAAATTCGATTTAAAACACTAATGCCCAAATTGTCTAGATTTTAATCAATAATAAAATGTCAGTCCTGTTTGAAAAACAGTCCAATAACTCACAGGAGTACCTATTAGTAATCTCTCTCAAGTAGGCCTACACGTCAAAGGCCATAAAACTCAAAAATTACAAACTGTGTACAGTAATAATAATATATGCTATTTAGCAGTCACTTTTATCCACAGCAACTTAGTCATGCTTACATAAATCTTTACGTATGGGTGATCCTGGGATTCGAACCCACTACCCTGGCGTCTCAAGCGCCATTGCTCTACTGACTGAGTTACAGAGGGCCTACCAGAGGACCATTAGCTCTGATAATAATGCACCTGGCATGGCCCACTACTGAAAAACACACCTGTGCCCTCCTGGTAAACTTCCACTGGTCGATTGTACATCTCTGCCATAGCCTGCATCTCAATATGGTTCCCGTGGCAGTTGTTTTTCCTCTTCCTGTTGATGTACGTGGTGAAGTCTTCTGTCACGTAGTTCGAAAAGTAGTCTGCATTTTTCGTCTGAAATTAGAGTACACATTTTCATTATGAAAAATCCCAACAGGTGAAATCTGCCTGTTAACCAAAGAAAGAAGAAAACTTACCAAGTAGTCCATGCAGTGTTTACGGACAACTTCATGCATATCTTGGTCTCCATATACTTGATCAGCTGCAAACAAGAGGGAATTAGGTGTTACAACAAAATGCAACATACATCTTTCTGACGAAGCCTAGATCAAATTAATACGTATGAAGTAGCATATGACTGACAAAGTATGACAAAGTACGATTAATGCAGTTGTATGTAATTTACAGTACCAGTCAAACGTTTGGACACACCTACTCATTCAAGGGTTTTTCTTTATTTTTACTATTTTCTACTTTGTAGAATAATAGTGAAGACATCAAAACTATGAAATAACACATTTGGAATCATGTAGTAATCAAAAAAAAGTGTTAAATCTAAATATATTTTAGATTTCAGATTCTTCAATGTAGCCACCCTTTGCCTTGATGACAGCTTTGCACACTCTTGGCATTCTCACAACCAGTTTCTCCTGGACTGATTTTCCAACAGTCTTGAAAGAGTTCCCACATATGCGGAGCAATTGTTGGCTGCTTTTCCTTCACTCTAAATGGTCCAACTCATCCCAAACCATCTCAATTGGGTTGAGGTTGGGTGATTGTGGAGGCCAGGTGATCTGATGCAGCACTCCATCACTCTCCTTCTTGGTCTTGCTTTTGGGTCATTGTCCTATTGAAAAACAAATGATAGTCCCACTAAGCGCAAACCAGATGGGATGTCGTATTGCTGTGGTAGCCATGCTGGTTAAGTGTGCCTAGAATTCTAAATCCTCACACCTCCTCCTCCATGCTTCATGGTAGGAACTACACATGCAGAGATAATCCGTTCACCTACTCTGCATCTCACAAAGACACAGCGGTTGGAACCAAAAATCTCAAATTTGAACTCATCAGACCAAAGGACAGATTTCCGCCTGTCTAATGTCCATTGCTCGTGTTTCTTGGCCCAAGCAAGTCTCTTCTTCTTATTGGTGTCTTTTCGTAGTGGTTCCTTTGCAGAAATTCGACCATTAAGGCCTGATTCACAGTCTCTCCTCTGAACAGTTGATGTTGAGATGTGTCTGTTACTTGAACTCTGTGAAGCATTTATTTGGGCTGCAATTTCTGAGGCTGGTAACTCTAATGAACTTATCCTCTGCAGCAGAGGAAACTTTGGGTCTTCCTTTCCTGTGGTGGTCTTCATGAGAGCCAGTTTCGTCATAGCGCTTGATGGTTTTTGCATCGGCACTTGAAGAAACTTTCAAAGTTCATTAAATTTTCCTAATTAACTGACCTTCCCGGCTTAAGGTAATGATGGACTGTCGATTCTCTTTGCTTATTTGATTTGTTCTTGCAATAATATGGACTTGGTCTTTTACCAAATAGGGCTATCTTCTGTATACCACCCCTACCCTGTCATAACACAACTGATTGGCTCAAATGCATTAAGGAAAGAAATTCTACAAGTTAACTTTTAACAAGGCACACTTGTTCATTGAAATGCATTCCAGGTGACCTCTTCATGAAGCTGGATGAGAGAATGCCAAGAGTGTGCAAAACTGTCATCAAGGCAAAGGGTGGCTACTTTGAAGAATCTCAAATCTCAAATATATTTTGATTTGTTTAACACTTTTTTGGTTACTACATGATTCCAAATGTGTTATTTCATAGTTTTGATGTCTTCACTATTATTCTAAAATGAAGAAAATAGTAAAAATAAAGAAAAACCTTTGAATAAGTAGGTGTGTGCAAACTTTTGACTGGTACTGTAATCAATATGGATCTATAGGACTATTTTATTAAAGCAGGTGCAAATGCTTTATCATCAGTATTGCACATTTGAATGCATAAGATGGTAGATTGACTATAAAGGGGTATTTTGGCGGGCTTTCTCTGTGGTTGCATCCCCAGCTATACGTGATCTATATAGAGATATGAGTTGAGTCACTTGTATGATCCACATATGTAAACAAAACTAAAAGGTTTCCTCTCCACAGACCCCCCTTTCCTCAACCAGCGCAAAATATGCAAATGAGCACCAGTTCCAGTCTTCATTCCGGCAAGTCACATGGTACTGTAAGCCGCAAAGATTCTGAGAATCTCTTAGTCAATTTCCTCTTTCTCAGCATTAACCTGCTTAACCAGTGCAGAAACAGAAATACATTTAGCAAAAATGGTTATGGAAATAGAATAACAGTAAAACCTATCTTACTTCCCACCACCAAACATATATGTTTTAACTAAATAAAGATATCTAATAATGCAAACTAAAAAGAGTAAACAGCCTCAATGTTTTAACCTGAAGGATGGTGACTAAAGTCTTTGAAAAATGTCAGTTCCAACAACTGTCCGTGCCATAATGTCATTATTGACAACGTAGTCTTGAATTTCACTACAAAAAAAACATAGTGTTTTGAAGCTTGTGTATGACTAGGACAAAATATTCTAGTTCCCTTGTGACTGAATGTTCTCATGGCAAGATGTGGCACTGGCAACACTCCAAGTGGCTACTGTTGGATGGAGGGCACATTTTCTGGCAGGTCCAGTTTGTCATTATGCATCAGCAACACGCCTGAATGAGCTGCTCATGGTGTTCCTGACCTTCAACATGTTCCTCACTGTCACTCTGGACAGAGTCACATTTAAACAAATAGGCCTACAATACACGAAGGACGACACTTCAAGGTTCAAATACAGATGTATGGATGTTTAAATATCATTCAGCAACCTGTGACCTACTGGTTTAAAGAAGTGGTGGAGAATTAGGCTAGAGGAGACGAGTCACATGTTTGACTGCTTTCAGTACCCAATTCCCCTGATGAGGTTGAGATGTAATGGTCTATGAACCAAGTGAACTCCAGTGAAGTATGACATGGACAGGTGTAGGACGGCTGTTTGAGATGGGGATAACCCCCAAACGCATTGGTGTAAATCTGACTCATCTGCCAAAAATCCCATTCTCATGAGATCTTTCCACTGCACGTTTCAGTTCTGAACAAAACAGATGCTAGGACCTCAGTTAGTTATGTGGTTGATTTGTCATGTAGCCTTCAGTCATTTTCTAAAATAACTAAAATCATCAATGAAGAAAGAGTACAAAGAGTGATTCCACGCCAGCAGGAGCAGAAAACATTTTTGGTATCTCAGATTATTATGGCAATTCTCACATAGAAACTTCATTAGGAGAGGAAGGATGTTTGAAATGCTTTTTACATTTGTATCACAAACCATTTTTTATTTTTTTTTAGAAAATCCATGATGAAAGTGGTCGTTTTAAGCCCTTTTTAGACCTGTACATGCCTCCTGTAAGACCCTCTGATCTGTGAACTGTACAGGACACAGACATCTTAGTGTCATTATATTCCTTATAGCAGTGGACACCAACCTTTTCTGAGTCAAGATCACTTTCGCAGTCAAAAAGCAAGCAGAGATCTACTGCTCAGATTTTTTTAAACATTACTTACATTTTTGTATTTATTACTATTAACCTAATAAAACAGTTCTATGTGAATGAGGTTTGTGCAGTAGGCCTACATTACATTATCACAGCATATTGGCTATATGCCTGGCCTGACAATATTGTTCTTCTCAGACTATATTCTCAGACCATATTTCAAAACTCAAGCTTTGATTACAAAATAGATCAGTTGGTGTAGCACTTGCGAGGCACAGCTGAGCATAAATTTAAATCATTATATTTTAATGGACTGATGGTGCCTGCATCTAATGGTCATGGTGCTTTCAAGACAACTGAAAAAAAACAAGGTCAAATCATGACGTCAGTGATCTTCAGGTCGGAGGTTTAGAAACATGTCAGAGTTTCCGACATTGAATTCCGAGTTGGACGACCATTCAAAACCCGGATCTCCCCCCCCCCCCCCGAGTTCCCAGTTGTCTTGAACACGACACTAGTCTCAGCGGAGGGCGGGCGAGAGCAGCAGAGGGTCCGCCTCTCACGGTCCCTGCTCTCTCCTTCCTATGGTGAGACTGACCAGAGAAAGGGGACAGCGTCTTCCACCTGATGGTGAACTCTAGTCGTACCGCAAGTGCCTCATGCACAAATTCATGTTGTTCCTATGACCAAATAAAGTGAAATATTCCTCGCTATTAAAATAGGACGAGCTGCTAATAATAATAACAACGCAGCACTATCGATACTCTTGGCTACTGATTCATTGCAGCGTGAGTGGAAGTAGTGAGAAGCATGTTTTATAATAGTGTTGAAAAAGAACAGTGTTGACAGTGCTGAACACATTTTAACATGAACTCACTCATAAAATACAGCAGCTCTTCGCTGTATTCTTTGAGAGTCTCTCTGTGGTCATGGTTTTAAAAGTTATTAAATCTTAGTTAGTTAGTATCAAACTTTGCTGTGGCCGGGGTTGTGGAAGCTCTGTTGGGACGGTGATATGAGCTATCCAATTGGCCAGTGCAGTAGGAGCACTTCATTTAGCCACAGATCTCCCGGTCCACTGGGTAATTGGAGTCTTTTCAGACAAATTAAATGGTTCAAAATAGGAACACTTTGCTTACCCGGTGCGCAGGGCTTCTGAATCAAGTGAACCTACCGCCAACAGTGCAACACAAATAAAATGTAAAAAAGAGCACAAGCCTTTATACACAGCCTTTATCGTTGGCTTTTCTACAGAAATGTTTGGTGATCAACTCGGAATGCCTTGAAGATTGACCGGTTGGTGACCCCTGCCTTATAGTGTGCTCCAACATACATTCTGAAATACACATTTTCACATAAATTTTTTCCAACATTACAACTATTAGTATGAATATCATAAAACAACCCTTTTTGATTGAACTTGTTTTTTTTTTTGTGGAAGAATATATTCTTCAAACTTCAGAGTGAGTTCTCTGGTACTTATAATGATGTGCGCCATTTTGACCATAGAATGCACACCGAGTATAGCAAACATTAAGAAGACCTTCCTAATATTGAGTTGCAAAGGTAAATTACCCTGACAGATGAAAATGCACATCATTTACTTACTTAGTCCAATTCAATTATCAACACAATTGGCTAATAAATAGCTTAATGCATGGCTGGCTACTACTGCCTGCATTTTTTCCAGACACAGATTTCGATGAAGGTAGGTGAATTCACTTGACCCATGTATTGTTTCACTTGATAGAGGAGAAAATCAGAATGGGTTTCCCCCCACAAAAGGGCTTTATTACAGAAAGAAGTACTCCTCAGTTGTAGATTGAACAACAATGACTAGCTACGGATTCATAAATTATGTTTGGAGATGAGTAAGTGAGTGAAAGAGATCCTCGCGTGTCTGTTTTGGGAATGAGAGCAGAGGAAGAGCGGCATGTTATAATCCAATCGTTGCAACAGGCTCAACCGATACCCCGCCCGTTTCTTTACAGACAGAAGAAATAGCCAACAGTCATTTAGCACACACAGTGCTTCACACTGTTTGAATGAAAGAGAGATGTGTGTTGGCAGCTGAAATTGTTTTTTTGTTCTTCTTCCGATCATGGACAAAAAAATAAATAAATAGACTTGTGTCATAATCATATTCGGAAAATTCATATAAGTTACGATACTTGTTTTGTCCGAGTACTCGGCACATAACCTACCATTTACCATTCACGGTGCTCATAAAACGGATTAGAACTTCGGAATTTGCAGAGCCCACTCCAGAAATGTGATGTACTTGTAGAGTATATTGTTCTAAACAAAACCTCTTAAAATGAACAATCTCAAAAAGGGTAGTCTGAGATATATCATTCATGTTGAATAAATTCATGTGTAAATGTGTATTTCAGAATCTAGACATACTCCATATGTTAGAGAACAGTATAAGAACTATAATGACACCAGGATGTATCATGTACGGATCACAGGGTCTTACAGGAGGCAGGAATAGGTCTGAAAAGGGGCCTAAAATGGCGACTTCCATCATGATAAAAACAGAAAAAAGTCATACAAATGTAAAATAAAAAAACATGTCAAACATCCTTCCTCCCAATGAAGTTTCTATGTGAGAATTGCCAAAACAATCTGAGATAATGTACCAAGAATATCACACCAAAGCAACCCAACAGTGTTCTATGAGTAGGGTTGGTGAATATGATGAACTGGGGTTTGATGCCTGTCAGAAAACATGACCAGGCAACTGGTCAATGAGGAGGAGACTGACGAGAAAAACGGAAGAGGAAGAAATTCTTTGTGCAAGATTACTGAGAAAAGAGCTGAATAGATGGTCTCTTCTTGTGAAATGTAGCCTAACACCACAGAGAACCAGAAACCACATGCATACTAGCTACAACCAAGCGATAATGCAATACTGGTAAGTAACCAATGAGTGCATTTCTAAGAAAGGGGCAGGGCTCTATGCAGATCTAGAGACAGGCAGATTAGTTCGGTCCCTACCCTGCTGGTCTGTCAACGGTTGATAAAGTTTATCTAAATGATGCATAAATTACTCTTAAGTCACCCGTCAATGGAGAACAAGCACGTGAATAAAGAAATCTGCTCTTCACTGGAATCATATCGGCGAGGCCTGACGTTGCTCCATTGTGTCTTCATGCAGCGAGTTGTGGAAAGATAGAAAAAACCCAGTCTGCAGTGTTTTGCCAACTCAAAACAGTATTAGAGTAGGCTGACATGCTACTAAAAGATCCTTAGAGACTGCTTCACTCATTCTACTCTGGCCAGGAAACAAAGTAATAAGGGCTGAGGGCAGACTCAACTCAAGAAGATGAGTTGAGAGCAGATATTGAATGCTATGAACGAATACCATTTCAGACACCAGTTGAGTGTACATACCCTAAAACATTCTTCTTCTAGTTTTTTTAAGGTAGCCCTGCCAGTCAGATGCAGGTGAATCATGGCTACCATTGTTGATGATTTGCTACTGAATACTGACCCACTAAATGATCCTGGAGATGAGCACCACTGTCACAGTCAAAGGCAGAGCAGTGTAACCTATTTGACAATGATACTGCCAGGTTCCAGTGACCTGTTGTATTTGACCGGACATCTCCAACTTGAACTTTACTCTTTAAACATAAACAGATCAATAGCCCCCTACCTATGCCAACTGCATTCAACATCTAATCACAGATAAGGCCTACCTGCCACCGTCTGATCTTTTGAGCTAAAATTACACTGCGGCCCAAATGCTCGCTTCAGTGTAATTCTTACCCAAATTAGACTTCCTCAATCAGGCTGCTATGCCTAAAACTGGATGAAAGATTGCTTAAAGCCTCAATTGTAAGGACTTATCCTGTCATTACACCCCTTTATCTCTAACTATGTATTCACCTTCATCTAACAGTTCAGAAGCATTTCAATATGGAAAAGTTCAAACTTACTAGCTCTGAATTACTAAACCCTGTGTGTGTGGGGGGGAGGGGACGTCCCACGTGTTGTGTGTGTGTGTGGGTGTGTGTTGTCTGTACTATTGCAACTCATAAGAGCAATGTGCAATTGGGCAAAAGGGCAAAGCGAGCAATGTGTGAACTTCAAAATGTCTAAATGAACAATTATTACTTAAGATTAGCATCACTTCTGAATCATAGTATGGCTTAAGGTCATGAATAGTGTATTGTGATCAGACTGACTGAGTACCATTTCAAAATTATGGTGGGAGGTGATCTCCAATCTTTCTCAATTTTTCAGACAGTCGTCTATGCTGGTTGGGATTATTGCAAAACTCTGCGTTTTCGGACCAGACAGACGAAAATGTGTAGACTCACTGTAACGGTAATTAAGCCAAAGGGCACCATCTCTAAGTTCACCAGTACAGTGTGCCTTCACGTACAAAATTGTGACAATAGTGTTTATTTTTCTCTCTCTTAAATTTTTTTTTTTTTTATCTTGGCAGTTGAAGTTTCACTTACACAGGTACTACTAGCTTCGCTCATGACCTCATTGTGTAAGGTCAAAGGCCACCAAATGTGCTGTCCTGACCGGTTACATGGGTAGTGTTTTGTGATCCTTATGAAATGTGTAGTCCCGAGGCCTAGAAGAAGCACAGGGTCAACACAATGATCGACGTCTTTGGAATGCACCGCAGAACATCTTAACTCCAGGTTAGCTTCAAACTGTGCTCTACGTTTTTGAATAGACAAATAAAATGAGATCCTTAGTGGAGCAGCTTCAATGTTATCAAAGCTCAGCCAGTAGCCTTCATGCCAGTAATTTTATTACTATGAAAATGTGAGAGCATAATATCCAGATGCTCTTGTCAGCCTTCAGGCTGTGTGTTCAGTGGCTTGGGGAGTCGCAGGTACAAATCCTGAGCCTCCTGGGACACTCACTCACTTAGCAAAGAAAATATATTAACTGGCTTCTACCTCAGATTGTAGGCCAAGTTGTTAATACATTTTGTAAAACAGAGAGACCAGTCATAAACTTAATTTAGGCTATATGGATTTGGAACTTTCTTTAACAAGTTTCGGCTCTTTTAAAGCCCCTCTGGGCTTATTAAACATCATGACAATACACACGACTCTCTTCTTTACTGGAGACCCCGTTACCATGTCAACATTGTCAGTAAGGAATTTCAACCACACCTTAGCGCACAATGAAATCAAAGGACTGGGGAGAGGACTGCACAGAAGTCAATAACTAAGGCCTAAATGATAGCAGCAATATACAGGCCCTGCAGGGTCCTAATGGAGGGGAACCCATCAATGTTGTCATGGGAAAAAGTGGGAAATGAGAAGAGGCTATGGGTCTATCAATCAAGCCTGGTTCTCTGGATGACATCATTGTTGTTGTGCAGCAAGTATCCATGTTTGGATTCATGGACAGACAGTGCTAAACAAAAATACATTCACAGTGCAAAACACAAACAAAGTACATGTTAACTCACACCTGCCTTTTCTCTGGATGCCAGAGAAATAATCTCAATCATTTTGTTTACTACCACAGACAGAGAAACATTGAACAGAACCTGTTGGACACACACAACCCAGAGTCACATGCAGCTGGAATGTGTTTTGCATAATTTAAGGCTTTCTCCGACCGGTTCACACACACCTGAGAAATGAGATGACGTACAGTCTCCACACACACAGGTTTAACTTGTTTCAGCCCAAGCATGTTAATGTGTAATTCACATTCCTACTTACAGACCGTATAGGATTGTGACTAGTGATAGTATCACTCATACCTGAGAATGCCGCAAGGTTGGCGAGAATACTGCTGGAATGTTAATTGGTATAAAACCATGGCAATAGAATCAGTAGGACATTCTGATCAAAGCGATTCTCCATGGTATGTGAACTGTCAGACATATCTGATTGATATTTGATTTTCTTGTACGATTGGCAACGAACAAAAACATACAAAAAAACATACAAACTTCTGTTTGTATCTTAGGCACACAAACAAAAAACAAAATGTTTTTTAATAATAAAGTTAGTGGAATTGGGCTGTGTGGAGAAGAGATAGTCCTGGGAATGATAAGTTCTAGGCAGGGACTGTTAGTTCTGGCTCAATGGCAGTGTGCGTTCCAGTCTGTTAATCAAGAAAGGGTAGGGATAAAAAGCACAAAGGGTCTAGACTAGAGCTCCCACTACAAACCAATTATCACAAAACAGGCCCGATATTGATGAGAGAAAGACAGTGACAATTCATTTCTTCAATAAGTCCTCTCAATATTAGGGTCATTGCACCAATTCAGTGCATTTTGAGAAGCGTTTACATGTTTCATTTTTTTTTACATTCTGTCATAAAGAGCTATTGAACTTAATAAAAAACACGTTCTAATTTCAGTAGGTTAAAAAGGAAAAATAATTATACAGTAATTGCCTATTAAGTGCCAAATAAAACTAACAGGGTTGACGATCTCATCTTAAATCAGTCATGAATCTCCTTGTGACAGGAGGAATGGAAGCTTGTTGCGTGCAACAGGGAGTTGCAATTGAATGCAAGCTTCAACCCCAAAAATGTATTAACATTTCTAACCTGTCCGTCTATGGGTAACAGGGTTGACCTGTTCTGCTCCACCACTCAGTTTTCCACCAGAAAACACAAAACAAATAAATGACCGGGTAAACTGCTTTTACACTATGATTTGACTATTAGATGTTCAATGTTGCTTTTGGGGAAAAAAACATTGAAAAAAAGGCATAGTTTCACCATATTAAAACAAGAGTTCAGTTCACAGAACAGGGTTGACTTCATAATGAGGGACGGACGTAAATGAATCACTAATCACAATTAATAAATAATGATCTTCAGAAATGACGGTCAAAGCAACAAAATAACTAGGACTTTACAATGCTGGTGAAAACTGCGTGGATTAAGTGGGTTAAAGTCTTCCTAGAAGTCACAGAGGGTGCACGGAGGGACACTTTAAAAAGTCTTTATTAATATTACAAATCTGATTGATTGAATTCTCCATGTTATCTAAAGTAAAATAGAACTTTGTTTAATATAAAAGGCTTTTAAAATTCAACCTTGGTGCACAATTTCTATTTAAAATATCACTATTTTCGTGGAATGACCCATTAACCATTTTAATCTCACTGATATCAATTAAATGTATCAACCAAAACAATACCAATGAAGTTCTATTATTCTGGCGCCTGTGTCAGGAAAATATTAACAGATAGCCTAGATGGTTGACCAGGTGATTAGCTGCCTGGGTCAGAGTGGCCCACTCCCACATGTCCACACAAAGTTTACACACAGCTCTAATGTCAAGTCGATTTCCGGTATGCATCTTTCTCTGCCAAAACAGAGCAAGGAAAGGGAACAAAGTGACTGAAAATGAAAAATGAATGAAAGGAGGAGTGAGGGTATTGATAATAGTGAAGGTGAGCAAGAGAAAGAAGAGCAAAGTCAAAAGATGAGACGGGAGGAATAAATGAGTGGGAATGAGAAAGTACAGTAATGATTGAAAAGGAATGCTAGGGCAGGGCTCTGTAACCACGGAGACCTTTACCTTATTCCTGCACTAGGTCTAGCCGATGACAATGTCATGATGCCACTCGCCGATACAGACTGTCACATCATTTAGCAAAATGTGGACATATCTACACACACATGATCTTGGGTTGCAAAAATGCTAAACTTAATTGACATGGTAACTAGCCAATAAGTAAAAAAGGTTGTGTTCTAGGACGGAAGACAAACAACAATTGTTCCTTGAACGTTAACCGGTTCTGAAAGCAAATATATTTAGATTTTAGTCATTTAGCTTATCCAGAGCGACTAACAATTAGTGCATTCATCTTAAGATAGCTAGGTGTGACAACCACATATCACAGTAAGTACATTTTTCCTCAATAAAGTAGCTATCAGTGGAAGTCATTGCTTGTAGGAAAATATACTTTAAAATAAATGATTTTGTATTGTTGTACAATTCCATTTCAATGCAGAAAGTAGGCTAAACCAAATTCCAATTCCAAATTTTCCTAATTGAAAAACACTGGAGAGAATAGGAATTTGAATTTCAGTGTTCTTCCTGAATTGAATAGAATTCAAATTGGATTGCACCCTAACCCTCCTACAATCAGTGATAGTAGGAAAATACTTTTTTTTTTTTGAAGTGTGTGTGTGTGTGGGGGGGGGGGGGGGGGCCTGGGTATTTAGGATACTCTTAAATAAATATGTAAATATATTGCCTAATATATACTGAACAAAAATATAAACGCAACATGTAAAGTGTTGGTCCCATGTTCCATGAGCTGAAATAAAATATCCAAGATCTTTTCCATACGCACAAAAAGCTTATTTCTCTCAAATTTTGTGCACAAATTTGTTTAAATCCCTGTAAGTGGGCATTTCTCCTTTGCCAAGATAATCCATCCACCTGACAGGTGTGGCATATCAAGAAGCTGATTAAACAGCATGATCATTACTCAGGTGCACCTTGTGCTGGGGACAATAAAATGCCACTAATTTGATTTGATTTATTAAAATGTGCAGTATTGCCATGGCATTTTATCATTGTCAATTTGATACCGTGACGAGATCTTGAGGTCCATTGTCGTGTCATTTATCTCCCGCCATCACCTCATGTTTCAGCATGATAATGCACAGCCCCATTGCACAAGGATTTGTACACAATTCCTAGAAGCTGAAAATGTCCCAGTTCTTCCATGGCCTGTATACCCACTCAGCATGTTTGGGATGCTCTGGATTGAGGTGTACGACAGTGTGTTCCAGTTCCCGCCAATATCCAGCCGCTTCGCACCGCCATTGAAGAGGAGTGGGACAACATTCTACAGGCCACAATCAACAGCCTGACCAACTCTATGGAGAGGACATGTGTCGTGCTGCATGAGGAAAATGGTGGTCACACCAGATACTGAATGGTTTTCTGATCCACGCCCCTACATTTTTTGAAGGTATCTGTGACCTACAGATGCATATCTGTATTCCCAGTCATGTGAAATCCATAGATTAGGCCCTAATGAATATATTTAAAATTGACTGATTTCCTTATGTGAACTATAACTCAGTAAAATCTTTGAAATTGTTGCATGTTGCATTTATATATTTTTTTTCAGTGTAGCTTAGCTTAGTCAAGCCATAATACATCACAGTTCAGAAGTCAGTAATCAATGATGCTAAGGCTTTAAACATCTATCTAAATTATACTCAGTGGACAGGGGGAGATATACCGGTTTACAAAAAGTGGGTTGTGGGTTAGATAGTCCAATGCTTTTTCTCAGGAACTCTAAATGTGATCTGGCCACATCTGAAACCAAAGCAGAAAGTACAGCATTGAGAAATCCCCACCACAACACATCAGGTGTGGACAGGGGTGAATTACCGTCAAATACTACTCACATTCACACCACTGATGTAGAAAAACCCACCAGCATGTCGTCTCAGTATTATTGTTACACGTTGATGGCGAAATTCATTTCTATGAAATGAAACTAGTTTATGGCAAAACTTTACACAGAAGCGAAGGTAGACCTTCTTGACTTCACCTGAGAACCCTAGTTTTAAGTGACGTGACTAAAAGAGCTGTATTATGTTTAAGAAGAGAGTGCTTTAGGTATTGTGATTGCATATTGCTCGGGAGAGGAAGAATGCAACATTACAATAACCCTCATTCAAAGATGGAATACCCATCAGTTGAGTGATATGTAAACAGTTGTAAAGCACACACAGTTGATGCATAAGAATACAGGTTGTTTTACTGTTTAAATCTTCTCTTTAGCTAGGCCTGTTTCCAGATCAAAGAAAAATATTAACCAGAAAAACAAAGGCAAACACCTGAAGGCTTAAAACTGAAATAACAAACCTCCATCAGATTCCCAAATAATTTAGTGTAATGTTTTCCCATGGAGTGAGAAGAAACTAGGCCAGTCTTTTTGAGCACCTGGCTGAAGGGAAAGCGCTAGCCTCATTTCAGGACTGCTCTTATATAACCCCATTCTTGTTCAACTATCCCAATTGTTTGGGAATGGATTGATTTTACACCTGAAGTACTGGGAGTGTGAAGAGAAATGTAACTGGTGTGAATTCATAGATGTAGGTCATTGTATATAGACTTATTTTTCTACTGTATTATTGACTGTATGTTTGTTTTACTCCATGTGTAACTCTGTGTTGTTGTATGTGTCGAACTGCTTTGCTTTATCTTGGCCAGGTCGCAGTTGTAAATGAGAACTTGTTCTCAACTTGCCTACCTGGTTAAATAAAGGTGAAATAAATAATAATAATAATAATATGAATGTGGTTTCCATCAGTGCCTAAGGGTAATAACAAAGCTAGGAGACCCAGATAAGAGGAGCCCTTCTCAGTCCGTTCTGACACCTGCAGGTGGCCGGGTCATGGCTATGCTCAATCCACAGAACACATTCAGGGAAACAATGCATTTTTTCACAACAATGCATAAAAAAATGCAACAAAAAAATGACAAAAATGAAACCCTTACAAAGTAGGCCTAAACAACGTTTTTTGGGTCAAGAAAAAGTATACAGAAGTAATAATAAAAAAAAAAAACATCAACTAGAAGCATTAGAATTGGCCCTGTGCTTTTTGACAGGGTTCATACAGTCACAGCGTCAGAGAATCCTCTATGAATAACCATGGTAAAGTAGCGCCATCTAGTGTCATAAACGGAAATTGGTTAGCATTGCTCTTTACCAAATTATACCTTGATTTAGTTCATGTCTGGTAGACAAAATGTAGGCTAACGATACCAATGTCAAAAACGTGTACATAACATTCAAGCTCCTCCATGGAGTCCATTACTGACATTCTTTCAAAATTCTTTCCACATTTCATTGGAGCATTTCACATCACTGCTTTCTTTACCAGAAAGTAGGTTGGTAATCTTTGACATCGTGTAGGTCGATTCATTGATCTCTTGATATATAAAGCCCTTTTACAAAAACTCCCACTGTACCTTACATCATTAATAATCTTAAGACGTATGAATTACCACATCCAGTCTCAGGGATGGCTAACTCTGGAAATTCCTTCGGTCTCTACTGAGTTAGGTAAATCAGCTTTTCGGGGTTTTTTGCACTGTATTTGAGGAACAATGTTCAAAATTCTCTTAAATTTGCTTCTACATCTGCATTGCTTACTGTTTGGAGTTTTAGGCTGGGTTTCTGTATAGCACTTTGTGCCATCTGCTAATGTAAAAGGGCTTATAAATACATTTGATTTGACGTTTCAGTGCCTCTAGGGCAATTTAGACTTGTGATTGAGGACCTTATTACTGATTAATGTTCTTGTTTATTTATGACCGTGTTTAGTTTCCGTTTGCATTTCGTATTTGATGCAGTTTAGTAATTTTTGTAATTCAGGGCTCTTCTGTAAAAGAGACCTTGGTCTCAGTATGACTCCCTGGTCAAATAAAAGTTGAACAAATGATCAGCACATCTTTGCTGCAGGTTTTATGTTGGATTGATCGAGTTCAAAGACAAGGCCTGGGTCCATTGGAGGGCAAATGAGAAGGCTGTCCACTTACCGACAGCTCTGAAGAGACATGCTCCATCCTCTTTCATTTTTTTAATGACGAAGCCTTTCTTTTCCCCAAGCGCTTTCTCAAACCAGTGCTCCTGCTGAGAGAAATAGAAAATCTGTAATTCAATGCAATGGGTTATACAGGCAAGTCTATCCGACTACCATAGGAGGCAACCTTACATTAACGTCTCAAGTGAGCTTGTTGAAGTATTTATGGAATAACATTCCAAGAGTGCAGATTAGGCTAAAATAGAGTTTTAGCTACACATTTGTTTACAAAGTCTCCAATGACATTAAAGCAGACCTGTGTGCCAGCAAGGTGTGAGGTTGACGCCCTCTAGATGGGTAACAACCGAAACTTTCTCAAATCATTGAATAATTTCGTCCAACTAGGGTTGAGCGATATCCAGTGGTGTAAAGTACTTAAGTAAAAATACTTTAAAGTACTACTTAAGTAGTTTTTGGGGGGTATCTGTACTTTACTATTTATATTTTTGGCAACTTTTATTTTACCAAATTCCTAAACAAAATAATGTACTTTTTACTCCATACATTTTCCCTGACACCCAAAAGTAGTCTTTACATTTTGACAGGAAAATGATCCAATTCACACACTTATCAAGAGAACATCCCTGCTCATCCCTACTGCCTCTGATCTGGTGGACTCACTAAACAGAGAACATCCCTGCTCATCCCTACTGCCTCTGATCTGGCGAACTCACTAAACACAAATGCTTGTTTGTTTGGAAATTATGTCTGAGTGTTGGAGTGCGCCCCTGGCTATCCGTCAATAAAAAAATACCTAGAAAATTGTACCTTCTGGTTTGCTTAATATAAGGAATTTGAAAGTATTTATACTTTTACTTTCGATACTTAAGTACATTTTAGCAATTCCATTTACTTTTGATACTTAAGTATATTTAAAACCAAATACTTTTTGACTTTTACTCAAGTAGTGGTTTACTGGGTGACTTTCACTTTTACTTGAATAATTTTCTATTAAGGTATCTTTACTTTTACTCAAGTATTACAATTGAGTACTTTTTCCACCACTGGCAATATCCAGATTTTCACACGTCATACTGTTTCTTTACCATACCGAGGTATACGATATTACCGGAAGTGCACACAACGGGAGCTATTTAATAAAAAACCTGCACAAAACAATTTAGGTAATAGGGATCTTGATCCAGGAGGGGATTGAATGTCTCTGCTGTAACCATGAAGCTTGATCACAACATCTAGCCACTTCGCTAGCAAGTTAGCAAACCAAATGTGTCGCTGGAACCCTGAGCTGGATATAATTTATTTGACATCTTAGATTTCTTATAGTTATACTTAACTTATAGTTATAAACAGTGGCGTAGCACGCATCCCAACTGCCCCCGCAAGGCGGGGATGCCCCCGACCTCCCCAAAAAACAGTATTGAAAATCCTATGGTCGGTAATTCAAAATCCCCCGGTATACGGTCTAAATGGTATATCTGCCAAGACTACGTCCAACTGAATTAAAGAAAATCCTTGTTTACCACACCATTACATTAACATGTTTGTTTCCAACTTATTGAGGCTAATTCATTAATGACAAGTTGTAGTATTAAGTTTGTCCTTTTCTTATCGAGAGGGAAAATACAAATATCCTCAAATGTCAAAGCCAACCATATGAGTAGTAGGCCTATTAAGTACAGCCGTGGCTTAGTCTATTCACCTTATTCAAATCGATGTGCAACCTATTGCAATTATTTCATCCTTTTTAAGCAGAGGCCTAGGCTACATGGTTTAAAAAGACATTGTTTATAAACAATTGTGTAAAACAAACTTTGCCTATATCTTGGGTTATGATGGAGTAAGACAGCTGTACTAAGTTCATGAGTATGTTCATGGCATTTTGATTCTTGAAGAATCAAATAGAACTAGGCATATCATTAATGGACATGACCATTGAATAGGAGAAGTAGGCTTATTATTGCTGATTGAACAATTAAATGGGCCTTCTTTCTGCGATGCTAGAACAACTTAAAATTCCTGGTTTATTAAATAGCATCCCTCATTTGTCACTGAACAGCCTAGATATGTTCATAATGATGGAAATTCAGTCAGAATAAGAAGCTATGATGAATTTCAGGAATACACTCATTCGAGATCTTTGAGCAACTGTACAATCTGTAAATTTCATTTTAGCTTAGCCCTCTTTTTTTAATGGATGAATATTACTTGTTTGCCTACACTAGCTTTTAATGCTACCACATCATATCATATTTAGCCAAAGAGATATTGCTATCATGTAGCCTAATGCCATTTATTGACTAGCAGTAGAGCAAACAAACTGCTATTTGCATGTGAAAATAGAATGGGATGCATTTGCTCCATTGTTTGTGACGCTGATAGTATTCACATCCTGCAGAGACTGTCTTTAATGATAAGGCTTAATCGAAAGGTGCTGCATTATGACACTTGGTATGTAATAAAAGCAAATGACTGGCATACAAAAAAAACTAGCTAGCTCATTATTTCTCCAAACTTTGAATACTTTCACATTCCATTTTAGATGATGCCTGAATTAATGTGGTTGACAGAACAGACCTGGATGGAGAAAGCAAATAACTAGTGACATTCAAAACATATACCTTTTACCCGCTACTCCCAAACTGGTCATTTCTAGAACGCCCATTTAAAACCAATGGGCTACTGGTATTGGTTTATTTAGCAAAAAAAGTGTCTGTGTGAAATAAACAGTAATAATTGTTAATATGAATGTTCATTTAAATGGCTAGTTGCGGGACGAAGGTAGTGGTCACCCTGGAGGCCATGAGCTGAACTAATGAACTACATTTTACACAGCATTACCTGCTCCACTGTCGCTGGGTCCTCAGACTGCAGTCTCGATGCGTTCTCGTATTCATCTTCACTGTTGTAACCCGCACCTTCCTCCGAATCAGCACTAGGACCTCCACCGCCACCTCCAGCTACGCCGGGTGTTCCACCACCGGCCACCCCAGAGCAGGTTGCTTGTCGTCGCCTTTTACTCAGACCAGGCCCCGAACAACAACTTCCAATTCCCCCACCACAACCAACGCTGCCTGACAGTTCTCCGCGTGTCCCAGCAACGCATGGTATTCCTCCAGTCCCATTACCATCCCCAGGTCCAACAGGAGACCCTGAAACCACGGGAGGGGGAGAGGCCTGCTGCGGCCGAGAGCTAGCTTCGTTCCGTCTATCCTCCCTTGTCGAAGGTGGAGCGGCTTGATATGACCATGGTGGCGGCGAGGCCCTCGGTCTTGCACCTGTACGACCTCCGTGTGGATGTTGATGTGTGTCAGAGCCACTCCTTCTGTCAGTCTCGTCCGGATGGTCCGAAACACCGACACTCGAGTTCGGCTTCTTCTTCGGAAGAATCGTCATGGTTGTCTGTTAGGGAGGGGGTCAACGGGGTGACGATTCCTTCTTTCCAGAATGTAGCTAGTAGGCCTACTTTGCCGTTAAGGCCGTCAGTTTCTGTGCAATATTCGACCTTAAACACTTAGGTTACAAAATATATCGATATCATCTGTTATTGGCTTTGTTTTCTGGGGATAGCTAGCTAGTTGAACAATAACAAACCGTCTCCCTCTTCCCGTCCTCCAAGCTCTCCATTCCCCACAAAACATCAACAGAGATCTGACGACACAGGAACGTCACTTCCCTTGCAATAGCTTTTTTCCAGGGTCTGTGCTACTCGGGATCCTTGGGACGTCCATTGAAGTTGACGTTTAAAAATGGTTAAGGTACGGTTAGAAAAGGTTTATAGTTGAGGGTAGGGTAGGATAGGGGTTAGGAGGTTAGGGTTGGACGTTTTCCTTCGTCAATGGTCTTTCTGGGTCGTCACTAGTTACCACAGCCCCAAAGTCCAAAACCCTGCCCATTTCTACAATTAATTTTCTTAAAATTGGATTTTAAACCTAACCTTGACCTTAACTTTAACCAAACACCCTAACCTTAAGTTAAGACTGAAAAGCTCATTTTAGTTTTTATGAATGTTTACCATATAGCCACTTTGGGTGTGGTAACTAATGGAAACGCTCTTTGTGGCATTTTAATGATAATGGAGAACACATGCAAATAATGTATACATTATAATGGAAAATATAAATATTACCAGAATTTTTTTTCTTTATTAATCCAGGTGTCATTGATTAAGTGTTTGTTTTTTCCTGCAAGAGACCACAGTAAATGTTTGCTGGACATATAATTACATTTTAGTAATTAAGCAGACACTCTTATCCAGAGCAACTAGGGTTATGGGCCTTGCTCAAGGGCACATTGACAGGTTGTTCGCCTAGTTGTCTTGGGGATTCAAACCGGCAACCTTTTGGTTCCTGGCCCAACACTCTTAACCGCTAGGCTACCTGCCGTCCTATAATAATCATGTGTTACTATTTTTGGACTCATATTATGAATAAAATAATTAGATAAAATGTGTGTTTGATTTTAGTATCTGTATGCACATATTCCTAATGCAAATTCCAGCAATTTAGCCTAATTAAATGTACCTACCCTCAAAAGAAGAGGCATTTTGGAAAATCCATATGATAACAATTGGCATGTGTCAGGATTAGTTTTATTTATTTATTTCGTTCATAAAGCCTTTACTTGATTTGTGTGATTGGGCATAGGGGCCCCATGGGATGGCAATTGCTTCAGCATTCACCTCTGAAATAGTAGGTCTAATAAAACAAATCAAATACTCACTTTTTGCCAAGATGTTTACATATGCTCCAAGCCCCACTGCACAAACCTTACTGTATGTAGTATTGTTGATGTTGTGAATGTGCATAGTCTATATTTACTCTATTGGGCCTACAATACATGGTTGAGGTGGGTCATCACATCTCTGATCAACTGTATAGTATACTAAACAACAATATAAACGCAACATGCAACAATTTCAAAGATACAGTTACGGTTCATATAAGGAAATCAGTCAAATTAAATAAATAAATGAGGCCCTTATCTATGGATTTCACATGACTGGGTAAGGGAGAAGCCATGTTTGGGCCTTGCAATGGAGGTTCCTCAGAGGAGGAAGGGGAGGACCATCCTCCTCAGTGAATTTCAGAAATAAAAGAAATTAAACATTAAAAAAGTTACACGTTTTTGATAAAACTATACTAAAAATGTCACCAAATAATTTATTAAAACACACTGTTTTGCAATGGTCTACGGTAGCCTTGACAGCACTCTGTAGGGTAGAACCATGGTGTCGCCGTTTGGACAGCTAGCTTCCATCCTCTTCTGGGTACATTGACTTCAATACAAAATTTAGGAGGCTCATGGTTCTCACCCCTTTCCATATACTTACACAGTAATTATGACATCTTCCGCAGGACGTCCTCTATCAGAACTCTTGCAACATGAACTGACATGTTGTCCACCAATCAAAGGATCAGAGAATGAATCTAGTACTGAAAGCATAAGCTACAGCTAGCTAGCACTGCAGTGTGTAAAATGTGGTGAGTAATTGACTCAAAGACAGCGAAAGCCAGTAGTTTAACAATTTTGAACAAATTCATTTCTTCCTAAATGAAGGAGAAGCAAGAGAGAAGTAGAGAGAGAGAGATATCGTCTTTTTTCACTTTCAGTTTCACTTACTTAGCTATCAAATGCAGCAAGTTAGTTCAACCTACTGAAACACGCTGCTCAAACAGAAGGATGATATGTTAGTTAGCTGCCTATGGCTTTCCAACACAACACTGGAACTTTTCCAAGTCAAGGTAAGCTTTTGGTGTTACTAATTTATTGCCACCGGGAGCCAGTGTAAATGCTTACTGTAGCGTTATTGTATGATTGTAGCGGGTTTACTAACGCGTTAATTCTATTAGCTATGCTGACTATGGTGTTAATTTAGCTAACATGGTGACAACGATGTAGGCCGTGTGTAGCGGTTTGGCTTGGAAAGGTTTTTTCGTCTGGTCACATACAGCTGATGTGTTGTGCATTGAAGTCCACAAGTGAAAGGAAGAGGTGAGAGGAGGAGAGCACGTAGCTGCAAGAAGGAATACAATGTGGCTGCTATGAAAGTGAACTGTGTTTACGTGTGATCAGGGGTGTATTCATTCTGCCGATTCTGTTGAAAAACGTTTCTTAAACGGAAGCAAACGGAACAAAATAGGGAAAAACATACCTGAATTTGTACAACAGAAACTCTCGTTTGCAACTGTTGGACTAATGATTACACCCTTTTTCAGCTAGATGCAGGCAAGAGTGTGCAAGGCTGTATTGAATGTCATTGTCTGTCCATGTATCAAATTTGTCTCTCGACCTGTGTGCACCTACGTTGTACATTTTAATTCATAGGCTAGGTTGTAACAATCACATGATGGGTATAGGGCAAATTTGAGTATCATTTAGGAGCCTAAACACATTGCTGTAACATTGAACTGGGTGAATGGAAAATGAATGAGAGTCATCCAATATGCTGTAATAGAAATAAGGCCAACGCCACTGCTTGGAGGGCATAGGCCCACCCACTGGGGAGCCAGGCCCAGCCAATCAGAATTCGTTTTTCCCCACAAAAGGGGGGAAAAACATACATATACATATACAGACATATATAAGGCACCACTGAGGTGCCTTATTGCTAGTATACACTGGTTATCAATGTAATTAGAGCAGTAAAAATAAATGTTTTGTCATACCCTGGTATATGGTCTGATATACCACGGCTGTCAGCCAATCAGCATTCAGGGCTCGAACCACCCAGTTTATTGTAGTAATTATAAACTGAATAGCAATTATAAACTGGGTGGTTCGAGCACTGAATGCTGATTGGCTGACAGCCGTGGTATATCAGACCGTATACCACGGGTATGACAAAACATTTCTTTTTACTGTTCTAATTACGTTGGTAACCCGTTTATAATAGCAATAAGGCACCTCAGGGGTTTATGGTATATGGCCAATATACCACAGCTAAGGGTTGTGTACAGGCACTCAATGTTGCGTTGCGCTTAAGAACAGCCCTTAGCCGTGGTATATTGGCCATATACCACACCTCCTTATGCTTTATTGCTTAATCATTATTATTTATTTTTTATTAAACCTTTATTTAACTAAGCAAGTCAGTTAAGAACAAATTCTTATTTACAATGACGGCCTACACCGGCCAAACCCGGACGATGCTGGGCCAATTGTGCGCCTCCCTATGGGACTCCCATTCACGGCCGGATGTGATACACCCTAAACTGGGTGGCTCGAACCCTGAATGCTGATTGGCTGACAGCCGTGGTATATCAGACCATATACCAGGGTATGACAAAACATTTATTTTTACTGCTCTAATTCCATTGTTAACCAGTTTATACTAGCAATAAGGCACCTCTGGGGTTTGTGGTATATGGCCAAATTACCACGGCTAAGGGCTGTGTCTAGTCACTCTGCGATGCGTCGTGCAAAAGAACAGCCCTTAGCTGTGGTATATTGGCCATATACCACACACCCTCGGGCCTTGTTGATTAATTATATCATATCCAAAATAATTAAATGGATTTCTTGGTCTTCATTCTTCCCCTCTCATCTCCACAGGTAGCCATATATACATAATTTGTAACGGTTGTCGTCGGGAGAAAGAGAGGACCAAGGTGCAGCGTGGTAAGTGTTCATCTTATTTAATGAAAGTGAACACTTCAAAATACAAAACAACAAAGTGAAAACCGAAACAGTTCTATCTGGTGCAGACACACGAAGACTGAAAATAACCACCCACAAAACCCAACAGAAAACAGGCTACCTAAATATGGTTCCCAATCAGGGACAACGATTGACAGCTGCCTCTGATTGAGAACCATATCAGGCCAAACACAGAAATAGAAAATCATAGAAAAACTAACATAGACAACCCACCCAACTCACGCCCTGACCATACTAAAACAAAAGACAAAACAAAGGAACTAAGGTCAGAACGTGACATCATTCTTGTGTTGCAGCCTAATATAAATTGTTACTTTAATAATGTTTACATACTTCTTTACTCATCTCATATGTATATACCATATTCTATTCTAATGTATTTTAGTCAATGCCACTCCGACATTGCTCGTCCTAATATTTATATATTTCTTAATTCCATTTGTTTACGTTTAGATTTTTTATTTTATTTTATTTATTTCACCTTTATTTAACCAGGTAGGCTAGTTGAGAACAAGTTCTCATTTGCAACTGCGACCTGGCCAAGATAAAGCAAAGCAGTTCGACACATACAACAACACAGAGTTACACATGGAATAAACAAACATACAGTCAATAATACAGTAGAGAAAAAAAAGTCTATATACAGTGAGTGCGAATGAGGTAGGATAAGGGAGGTAAGGCAAGAAATAGGCCATGGTGGCGAAGTAATTACAATATAGCAATTAAACACTGGAATGGTAGATGTGCAGAAGATGAATCTGCAAGTAGAGATACTGGGGTGCAAAGGAGCAAGATAAATAAATAAATACAGTATGGGGATGGGGTAGTTGGATGGTCTATTTACAGATGGGCTATGTACAGGTGCAGTGATCTGTGAGCTGCTCTGACAGCTGGTGCTTAAAGCTAGTGAGGGAGATATGAGTCTCCAGCTTCAGTGATTTTTGTGATTCAGTGAATCAGTGATTGTGTGTATTGTGTATTGTTGTAAATTGTTAAGATACTACTGCACTGTTGGAGCTAGGAACACAAGCATTTCGCTACACCCGCAATAACATCTGCTAAATATGTGTATGTGACCAATAACATCTGCTAAATATGTGTATGTAAAATAACATTTGATTTGATTTATAGGATTTGCATTTACTAAAACTTGAGAAACAGGAAAGTCTGCACACTTCCATTCAGATTCTTGTTGCTGAGCTCGGTCATTTGACCATCATCAGAGCCTCTGATGAAGGTCAGCTGACCGAAAGCTAAGCCACAAATAAAGAAAATTGCATCTGACTAGAAGTGTGCAGAGACTTTTTCCTGTTTCTTCAGTTTTGCCTTCAACACCTTCACAAATCAGCTGTGGGTGTGCAGTAGATTCTGCCTATCATTTACTAAAATTTGAAATGTTTTCTCTTCCATATTACAAGAGAAGAATGTTCCCATAACAAAACAAATGGAGACAGGAAATTCAAATAAATGGGATAATGATTTTATTCATGTCAAGAAATACATTTCTTCACAGTCATCTCCCGTTAACTACAGAAGCACAGACCGATACGTCTAAAGTGTTGAGGAATATTAATGGTTTAATTAAAATATAACAATATGCTTTATAATACAAAATACCCTGCATTTCACTGTCAAGTTTAATCAAATTCTAGACTACATCATTTGAAACGTTACACTGTACTTTGATTAATGACCTAATGCCACTAGAGGGCGTGCTTTAGTCAATAACGTTTCATTTTGAGAGTCAGCCTTTTGCTACAGCATTTTGATAGATCAAAAGATATTTTCAGCCTCTTTGTTATGGAACTATACACACAATAAATGTATTGTGTCTGACATGGTATTCCTTGGCTTAATGTTTTTGAATAGCTCTATATATATATAAAAAACTGATTTGTGATTAATATGTGTCATATTCCTAATCAATCAATCAATATATAAACAAATAAGCACATAAATAAAATGTTTTGATGTTTCATCAGGTTATAAAATTAAATGAAAAAATAACCAGTTTCCTACATGTAATGCAAAACCATGTAATGTGTCTAAATATTGTGTTTCATCTATGATTTAAAAAGCAGTTATATCCTGGAGACATTTTCCAGATATGCTCAAGCTGTCGAATCTTGGTTGAAATATTTTGGTACAGGGGAGACATTTGGATGAGCATAATCCAACAACTAAGTGCATTGTATTTTGAGTAAATATTCCATCTTAAATAGGTTCACTTGTACTGTATGGCATGGTTTAAAAAACAGTCAAAAACAGTCCACAAAATATAGTGCAAACTCATGCAGTAACTGGCCGTTGTGTGCAACCTTAAATTGCTATATTCTAGAAATCTATTTTTAATAGAACATATATAAATCACGTGTATGTGGTAATTAACCACCATGATAGACAGTAGATAGCACTAAATGTTGCATTGTGTGTGAAGGGAAATGCATGGTGTTAATACCACTTAACTGTCCATGCAGTGAATCTTAATAAAGGTTAAACTCTGCATGACTTCATCATGATCTAGGTTTGGTAATGAAGTAGTGTAGTGTTAGTGTTAATTTATCCTGCATAGGTTAACTATAATGCACATTTTTCGATTATAAAATGTGAGAAAATAAATATATATGAAACAAGTTAGCAAACAAATAAATAAACATACATTCAAATGCTGTTTTTTTTCTTCATGTGCAGGCTAACAGTAACAAATGGACAATAAATGCAATGCCAGACAAGAATGGCATTTATTTCCTTACTGTATGTTCATGAACTGTTAAAGGTAGACTCAGTGAAATTACGTTGCCACGAGCTGCACGGCAGATATGAGCAAGACTTCGCTCTCACAGTCACACACAGTATCTGCGCATGTGCACGATTTCGTTTCACGGGGTTCGCGTGGTAGCCAGGGCACCAAAATAAGCGGAGAAGTTGAGCCTCGCGCTTCAACGCTCTTAGTTGTTGCGGAAAATGACCCACTATGCTGTTTACTTTCTCCATCTACGTCATATCGCTGAGTCCACCTTTAAAGCTATGAAACAGGGTCCGTTTTGGTAGGAGTAATCATCTAAAGAGAAAAGAACAACAGGATACGACCCCCAAGTAGAAGAAACATTTTTGTTGTCAGCTTTACACCTGTATATTTCAAAGGGAAAGGTGAGAAGGGGTACTTGACTAAATAGTCAGAGCACAGGAAAAACATGCAGGTAGACATGCAAGAAATCCTAAACAGTGATTTGGAATTAGTAAGCAGCAGTGAACAGGTCTTGACCTAAGTGCTCTGGCAGAAATGTAGTATGGTTTCGTTTCATATTTAGTTAAATATAATCTAGAAAGTGAATTAAATAAACAATAAAATATCTTACATGCTTGATGTTACAGTGTACTTCTGTGGAGGTGTGTTTGGCCATGGACACTTCAAACCTGGCCCACTCACCTTATGTAACATAACTGCATTACAATAGGATCCTTATTCAACAGGACAACTAAGTGTGCTTGAGCTAGAGATCTGCAGTCTAAAAATACCTTATCTTTCACAATGACATCTTACTCTTAAATCTCAAGATTGAGCAGTAACTAAGATTACATACAGTACAGTACAGTACATAAACGTCTTTAAATGTCTCTTTTACATCTACGCACTTTGACCTTTATTACCACATGTATGTCTTTGAGGTGTCAATCTCAGAGTTCTGGGGATCCACTGGACCCTCTTTCTCCTTCTCAGTCTCATTCTCCCACAGGTTGATCAGGGGAGGGTAGAGCTCATTCAGGGGGATGGAGGTGGCATGCTGCACGTATTTCTTCAGGGAGTGATGGCAGGATTTCTGCTTCATACGCCGGCCCATGTAGAAGACAAGCAGGGCCATGATGCAGATGGCAAACATGGAGCCCATGACAGCTGCAAGGGCCACATTGGTGGGCTGGGCCACCATCTCCACAGCAAAACTGGCCTCCTTGGTGGTGACGTTGATGCAGGAGTGTTGCGTCTGCTGTTCTGTAGCTGACATGGTCAGACACACTCTGTACTCTGTCGAGGGCAACAGGTGAGTCAGGTTGTATTCTTGCACATCAACCGGAACCTTGGCTGTATAGCTGATCTGAGGGTTGTCAATCTTCATGGTGGCGCTGGACCACTTGGGCTGAGATGCCTCATAGCTGTGGAAGTGAGGAGGGTAGAGTTTCCACTCCAGGACCACTGACTGGGAGTGGATGATCTTAGCCAGGACCACCAGGGCCATTATGGTGTTTACCGTGTGCCCCCCTACATTCAGCCTGCCACCGTGCCAGTCTCCTTTCTCCACGTACACTGACACACTACGCGTGTCCGCCCCCTCTGTGTTCCACGCCACGCACGTGTACAGGCCAGAATCAGCTGGCTCAACCTGGAGGATCTCCAGAGCCCCCTGTTCCTGCAGTCTGTGTTTCTTTGTGCTCCTGCCGTCCACCATGACTGCAGAGACAGCCTCTGAGGTCACCTTGTCTCCTGTTGGCGTCACCCAGTAGAACTGAGGTGCAGGGTCAGCAACAGCCCAACAGTCCAGAGTCAGGGGTTGTCCAGCAGTGACATTGAGCAGAGGGGGGAATGTGTGCAGGGAGATGTGAGGGAGGCAGGTGTTGCTGACAACATTCCAGCTGGTTGTGACCACTTCCTGGAGGGCGTGGCCAACCAAATGGGGAGGGGAGGCACAGAGGGTGATTTGGGACTCCAGCAGCTTGAGGGTAGACTGGTTCCCCAGGACTGGGCCCCAGTTAGAGAGGCAGTCACACCTGAGAGGGTTACTGTGGAGACTCACTTCATCCAGGCTAGGGAAAGAGGACAAAACCTCGTGTGACAAGAGGCTGATGTCATTGTTGTGGACTAATAGAGTGCGCAGGCCGCCCATGTCAATGAAAGCAGCACGATCAATATAAGCTAAATGGGGGTTGTTATAAATTTCCAGTTTTGCCATCTCTGGGAGGTTGGAGAACGCCCCCCTCTCAATGGCAACCAGTCCCTCCATGTTATTCAGACTCAGCTCCTCCAGATGGGGGAAATCATGGAAGTCTCCCTCCTGAACACGGCCAACGGGATTCTTGTTAAGGTCTAAGAACTTGAGATTTGGTAGGACCCGGAGGGCATCTTTGGGGACTGCTGTCAGCTTGTTGTCAAAGAAGGACAGACTCTCCAGGTATTCCAACCCCTGGAAAGCTCCCGACGGGACCTCCCTGAGGCCCATGCCAGCCAGCACCAGACTGTGCAGCTTTGACAAGGGGTGGAAGTTCATATCCTGTAACCCCAAGATGGGGTTCTCCCCTATCATGAGAATCTCCAGGTTAGGGAGAGACTCAAACCAGTGGCTGTCTATGGCCACCAGCTTGTTGGAGTTGAGATGGAGCCTCAGGAGGTTTCTGAGCCCAGAGAAGGCTTTAGGCCCAATGGAGGTGATTTGGTTGTGGTTGATGTAAAGCTCTTCCAAACTGTCAAGATCCTTCAGACAGAAATCTTGCAGTTCTTTTACTTGGTTTTCCTCAAGGTAGAGAGTGACAAGCTGGGTCAGGTTGTGCAGTCCAATGTCTTGGATCTGTGTGAAGTGGTTTTGGGAGAGGTCCAGCTCTGTGAGATTGACTAGACTCTGGAGCTCCACAGACACAGAGGAGATGTTGTTACTCTGGAGGAGAAGCACCTGAGTGTCACTTGAAATATTCCACGGGACCCCACTAAGATGGAGCTCATTGCAGTCCACCGTCTTGGCCTGATGGTATACCGATTGAGGTGTGTACCATGGACGTGTTTCACATACACACTGCGCTGGGCAGAGAGAACTAGCTTCTGAACTTTGACATGAGATCACCATTAGAAAGACAATCATCAGTCGAGCACAGATCCCAGATCCTCCCATGTTGCAGTAGAATGAGGTAACCCTGTTAACCCTGGGGCAGGTTAAACTGTGACTTCTTCTGCTATGACGATGGAGCTTTGGTCTTATGCTGTAAGAAAAAATTATAAAACATATTGTAAAAAATATTGCATGACAATAATGCATTTCACATGGTAAATATGGTCAACAATCATTCATTTGTAAGTTATTATTTATTTAAGGTAAAGATACGTCTATCAGGTATTTGTTTATGTTTTACAACACACCTGCAAATAAATCAATAAAACAAATGTTTTTTAATGAGGCAGCCCACTTAAACAGGCGATGAATAGTTATCTCTTTTTAACATTCATGGTAATTGTAGAACACATCGTGGAAAACAAGGTTTCCTTAAAGCTGTGATGTTGTGTTACTCCAGGGGGCCACAACTATAAGAAATAAAAGTCTATGTGAAGACCGGGGCAGTATGAATGATTCAGAGCTCCTGTTACTCTGTAAATCACCCTGACCCAGCAGGAAAAAATATTGTCAAGCCAAAGGCATTAAGGTGTCCATCAGCTTATGGAGCCCACGGTAAATTCATCCGAACCTCCACATGGCACAGCAGACACTGGGCTGTTTTCTTTTCTTCTAACCCTGAGGAAACTAAATGAAGAAATCAATACTGTAGCCGTGTATATCCATTCTGAATGTAGCTTTTTAATAATGTAATGTGTTTGTGACGATCATTTACATGTTACAATAAATCTAGGATCAGTTTATGTGTGGCGTTGAGACGTGTGCCTCCATGTCTCTCTCCACTAGTTTCTGTGGGTTCTGTGGCAGGCAGTGAGAGGCTGGTGACAGGTAATAGGCATTGTTACACAATGAATCAGTGGGTCGAACAGCATTTACTGCTCAGGAAGCTAAATAATGTTATTCCCTGCTGCCTCCGCACTGGTCAGAAACAACACCAACATGAAAAGGAAACCTGAAACCAGACAAGGGTGAAATGTTGAAAACTGGCACCTAATTCTCTATTACAGACTTTGATTCCACTGCTTGTTTTTAAATACCTCAGTATCGTACTAATGGAACTAAAGCCTCCCCAGCATACCTGCCATATTGAAGTTCATATTGCTATCCAATAAAGCTTCTTTGAAAACTACCAGTCAGCTTCAATAGGGGAATGTCAACACACACTGATTTCTCCAAACATTAGAATGACTCTGTTTACCAATGACCTCACAGTAAAGAGGATTTTAACTTTGGCAGAGTGCGATTGGACAGCCTTAAGATGACAAGCATCAGGCCCCGTTGATGCAATGTCAGGAAATTGCTTCTTCTCCGCTCAACCATCTTGATGTTTCTTCTCCGCTCAACCATCTTGATGTTTCTTCTCCGCTCAACCATCTTGATGTTTTATGAGAGAAATAGCTCTAAAATGTGAGAGATGCACAGGTAGACTGGGGTATTTTTGGTATTTAGGTCAGACGCCTTTCCTCAAATGTAACTTATTCATCAGCACAAAACATTAGTATCTCATTCAACCCCAGTAACATGTGGACTACTGTAGCCCACATCCAATGTATTAACTATAATTTTTAAAATTATAGCTGTCAAGAGGTCGATTGTCAACCCACTCCAAATCTGTTGTGTTTCTCCACAAACCTCCATAGACACATACCTCATGCTGTCAGTGGCTTACACCAAAGAGACAGCAAACCCACAGTCTCATTCAATTATTCACTAAAGTACAGTGTGGGGAGAAAAAGAAGTGGGTAACAAATCAAATCACAAAAACACAGTGTGAGTATTCTGTGGCACT
Organism: Salvelinus namaycush; assembly: GCF_016432855.1. Lineage (NCBI taxonomy): Eukaryota > Metazoa > Chordata > Actinopteri > Salmoniformes > Salmonidae > Salvelinus > Salvelinus namaycush. Next base: position 37,846,167 of record NC_052322.1, on the reverse strand, counting down.
CCCAAGACATATTCTCTTGCTCAGCCTTTGGAAACGTTGGCATGACAAAGCCTTGTTTGAAATCTTCTGAACAAAGCCGGTACATTGACACACTAGAGTTACACCAATAGCACCAGAATGAAAAGACACGAAAATGAAAACAAGATGGGAATAATTACCCAGCTCCTTTCAAGCGCTGCACACAAATTGACTCCCTGGAGAGTTGCATCAGAGAGAGCTAAGCCGCAGAGGGGCAGAGCTGAGCACGGTCAGTGGCTTTCAAATATATCTGATGGAGGAGGCTACAGTGGAGGCAAGCTCCAGTCCTAATATTACATTGGGAGATGTTTCAGAGTGGTATTCGCTGAGCTGGCAGCACTCAGCGATGGGCTGGGGCCCCTGTCTCGCTGGGAAGTGTGACAGTCTCCACCACGCCTGTCTGATCACATTAGAGAACAGGGGCACACTTAGGACGTAACCCCCACAGTTCCTCTAGGCGGCAGGAAATGGGGCCACCTTGCCTGATGCCATGGCAACCTGACAGGAAGTAGCAAAGGCACCAACCCTTGGGCTGCTCTTAATGGCTGGTGCTCCGGGGCTGTTCCTTATCTCTAAAACCTCAACTGGCTCTAACGGGTGGAACACTGGAACGTGCAAATGGAGGACAGGATAGACACAGAGCTGAAAGATCAGTGGGTGTAACTAAAATATAAAAATGTAGGTATATACAAAATAGTGTGCGTGAGAATGCTTTTACAGCAGGATGTACAGTAGGAGGGATGGATCAGTTGAGAGAACACAACAACCAGACCTCTATCTGGATCAGAGGCACATTCAGCAGCCAGTACTCTGACACCAGTATCACTGCACATTTTCCTTCATTTCCATGTTGATATCACTACCCAGGCAAACATACCTCGCCCCATTATCAACCCCTCTAGCCATGTTTAAAGAACCCAACTACAATGGATCCTTGGTCAACAGGATGCTCTGTCCCAATCATTCTCCAATCCTTTGTCAACAGGATGCTCTGTCCCAATCATTCTCCAATCCTTTGTCAACAGGATGCTCTGTCCCGATCATTCTCCAATCCTTTGTCAACAGGATGCTCTGTCCCGATCATTCTCCAATCCTTTGTCAACAGGATGCTCTGTCCCGATCATTCTCCAATCCTTTGTCAACAGGATGCTCTGTCCCGATCATTCTCCAATCCTTTGTCAACAGGATGCTCTGTCCCAATCATTCTCCAATCATTTGTCAACAGGATGCTCTGTCCCCATCATTCTCCAATCCTTTGTGAACAGGATGCTCGGTCCCCATCATTCTCCAATCCTTTGTGAACAGGATGCTCGGTCCCCATCATTATCCAATCCTTTGTCACTCAGACATGACTTCTTGCCTCCTCTCCTAACCGTGAGTGATGTGTCTGTCCAATCCAGACAGTATATTAATAAATTGTCTAAAGGTCTAGTGTTATTTTTAGGCTGTCAACTGTGCTCCTAGACCTAGGGCATCAGATGCTTGCAGCTGTCTCATTTTGATGGACGCGGGTCTTTGAAATGACAACCTCACAAAACAACAACAAATTAACCACTAATCACTATGTATTACCTCTCACTCCAATTTTTGCTTTACAAGTGTCATTTTATATTTTTAAAAAGCACCGGTAACCATGTAAGCTAATGTCATAGGAAGACAACAAAACCCTGTTGTTAATAAATACCAGTCCTCCTCACCAGACCTGACATTATGCATTTTAGGGAATGCTGGGAACTAAGGTCTGTTATTGTTTTTCTGAATGCGATGAACAACCTTGTTTAGGTGCTCGCATGTTGAAATGAGGGATAATAACTAAGTATCTGAAAAGCCCTTCCTGGCATTAGAAACACAACCCTTAGACAGATGTTAGACTCCATGCTTCCCCTTAATACAAAGTTGAGCCACTCAGGGCCATGACCAGGCAGGGTGCTTTGCATGGCTCACATTTTAATTTAAGAGAGATTACCGCGGCAGATGTTCACACTACCATTGTGAAGTTGAGCTACTACTTCATTACTTTCAGGCAGGGGAGAGTTGTTTTGTTCGTTAAATCAACCCAACATACACTAGTTCTGCTTTCAAGTGACAGTTATTGGCTGAACAGCCTGTGCTTTATGAAAGATCAATCGCAAAAAAATACAGTATACAAATGAACATAATATTGCTGTTGCCCACCACTAAATCACTATAAAATGTAAAATGGCTGTGGCAGTGCCAAGAAATGTGTGACAATGTATCATACAGTATTGGTCATCTACCTTGTCATTCAGAAGCCGCACATATGTATGATGACTTTACAACCAGGGGCAGTTCTAATTATACCCTCTCTTGTGCTCGCTCCTTCAAAAACATGTTCTTTCCCCTAATCCTGAATGTTATACAACATCTCTGCACATTTGCAAATGTATTGGAGACGATAAAACATTTATGTCTGCTTTATGAATTATTGATAGGGCTGCAGGCATGTCTCTAATTTTCAGCCTTGCCTTTTTTGCACTGAGCAAAAAGGCAACAACGTTGATTCAACCAGTGTGTGCCCAGTGGGATGTCTCATTTAATGATAATGAAATTAATTGCACAGGTTTTTATACTAATTTCATCATAATTTTATTTCAGCTCAGCCAGACTGAATCAACACTAGTTCTGGTGGGAAAATAAATATGTTAATTTCTTACAATGCTTTCTGTGAAAATGACTTTCGCACTATGTAATTCAAAGCAGCGTGAAAATGATCTCTGCCCCTTTTAATATCTAACACATGGTCACTGCAGTTGGTGTTTGGAACATGTGCACATGCCAAAGGAAATGCATAAAATTAGTCTCTGAAAAGAACCACTGGTGTAAGCATTTTTCCAAAATGCTTGAAATTCTAATTCTTAACCGTTTCTTGCAGTCTTCATGCAAATGCACAGTAAATTACCTTACAGTTATTGAACAAACTAATGGATATTCAACCCCCTGGGGATAACTTGAATTTAAGTATTAAGGTTATGAACAATCAAAGAACTGTAACATCTTTAAAATGTGACTGCATTCATTATTCAAATTCACTGTCTTTTTAAAATCCAAATTGATCCATTTAATCACTTAAAGATGCACCCCAGGATCTTAAGCACAACAAATTCACAACATATAGTACGAATTGAATTCGTAACATACGTAGTACACAATTTGATGATGTAGTACACAAGCATAGCACTCCATTATTTCCAGAGATACCAGAAACAATTTCCTAATTATCCACTTTTTGATCCACTATTTTCCAGAGCACTTCAAGTACAGGTAGTTGTATTTCAGCATAGAGGTAACATAATTAATATGTTATCGTCAATTCATGCTATAGGCTTTATGCAAACAACACTCTTAATACCATACTGTACAGGGTTATACTAGTATGCAGCCTAAGATTTTAGTCTGATCCATTTTATTTGCTGCAATGACCTCTCTCTCTCTCTTTCTCCCTCCCTCTCTCTCTCTCTCTCACTCTCCCTGTGTATATCTAATGCGTTGTCTACTGTGAGAGTGTGAATCTGCTAAGACAGAGCTAGTGATACACATCAATAGACATATTACTCTGGCTAGATAGAATGAAAATGCATCCCTCAGGGGAGAAAAGGCTCAAGGACATGCCTTGGAGCGCTTTCATGTTCATTTGTTCTGGGACATAAAAGCTACCAACGCACTCTCCTCCCACAGTGCACTGTCGACTGTTAATGATGTAGTCTGTGAAGTTAATTTATTATCTCCTCAAAGTGATGCACAGAGCTTCTTCACTGTGTTTCACTGTATTATGTAAAGCTACAGCAACCAACCAACCAACCTGGCCTCACTCCTGTTGCAATGAAGTCTGGGTAAGTACATGAGGAGGCCTCAATCCCATTGAAACTGAGGGGGCATGTGTCTCCTGAATTTCATCCACTTGAAGGATGAAAATACATATACAGGTAACTGCCAAAATAAAGGAAACACTTGAGTAAATGAGGGATACAAAGTATATTGAAAGCAGGTGCTTCCACACACAGGTGTGGTTGCTGATTTTATGAAGCAATTAACATCCCATCATGCTTAGGGTCATGTATAAAATGATCTCAACCCAATTGAACACTTACTGTACGGGAGATTCTGGAGAGGAGCCTGAGACAGTGTTTTCCACCACCATCAACAAAACCCCAAATTATGGAATTTCTCATGGAAGAGTGGTGTCGCAGCCCTTCAATAGAGTTCCAGACACTTGTAGAATATATGCCAAGGTGCATTGAAGCTGTTTTGGCTCATGGTGGCCCAATGCCCTATTAAGACACTTTAGGTTGATGTTTCCTTTATTTTGGCAGTTACTTATATATGAGCGTGAATAACGTACTCAACTGTATTTCCAGCACGATGCCTGTAAGTACATGCATGGGTCTCTCACAGCATGCGATTCATTAGATATACTGTATGGGCCTAATTGCAAGATATCAAAGAGCAGTTGATTTGCCCTTTCAGTATGTTCATCTCAGAGAAGCTAGCGTGAGCTGCATCAAAGATCTGATGGCATCTGTTCTCTTTGCAGCCCTAACACTGAAAAGTGATGCTGATGATGATAATTTACGTTTTTTTGCAAGATCCTTTATACTGTTCAATGCACATTCTCTGGGTCCAATATGTCTCTGAGCAAGGGTAAGTTAATCAGTCACTTTTATCTTCAGACCAAGTTTCCAAAAACTGAGGGATGGGGATGGGCTTCAATTTGGAAGTTTGTAAATATTTTTTTTTGCAAGGGCCAGATTACTGAACAGGCAAGTTGGGGCGCCCAGATAGCATATGATAGCAAAATGTGTAGAATTGCAGGAAATTAGCTTTAAAACGGCAACAATTTCTCTCAGCCTCATGGCAAAATGTGTAGAATAACAGGATGGGAAAAAAAGTTTAGATTTGCAAGAAATTAGCTTTAAATTGCAGTAAGTTAGCTGACCCCCCTCCCCCCCCCCCCCCACACACACACACACACACACATTTAAAAAATAATAATAATAATAATCTGGTGGGGGACCCCGGTGGTCGGTGCCCCGGGGCTCCAAATGCGATAGTCCGGCCCTGTTTTTTGCAGATCCTATATTTGTGGAGAACAATTTAGGTGGGGGACATTCAAGAAGTCAAGAAGCAGTAAAACTAATTGTGTTGCAAAAGGAGGTCAAGAGCATGAATTCTTCAAAATAACCATCCATTCCTTTGGGGAATAGCTCCCCCAGTTGAAGCTCTAAACTGTCAAATAAGATACAATTAGACGCTTAATGAGCCCTAGGTACAGACCCTCTGGACTTGTCAGCCAAAGCATATAATATATGTTCAGGTGATGAATATTACATGATCAAGTTGAAGTCTGAGAACACATATTGCCTTTTGAATCAAATGATCGGAAATAAAATAATATTTACATATCATGATACTGTATATCACTTGCAGCTGCCATATTGCCATATTCTTGTCAGTTTAACCTTACCGGAGGCTACTTATTTATGAGATACAGTAAGGGGGATACTTAGTCAGTTGCACAACTGAAAGCATTCATTCAAAATGTGTCTTCCGTATTTTTTTAAATCTAGCCAGGTAGTTGCTGTTTATTATTTTGGGCACCTGCATAATCCAGAACATGTACAACATCATATCGGAACGATGAGCATGATCTATAAACCTGCAAAGAAAATACATAAATTCCATTATGAGAATATATTTAGGCTACTTTGTGTTGTCCTATAAACATGCATCCAAAGATTATGAATATGGATGATGGTTGATAATCTTAATAAAAAGCATTTCCAAGGTTAAAGACTGACTGTGAGGCAACATTATTGGTAAACTTGAGTATCACCGTAACCTAAACCACACAGTCACAGACAGAGAGGGATGTGATAGATACATAGGCTACTCAGACAAAATGTGATATTATAATCAAATAAAGCATTTTGAAACTTTTTCTAAATTGCCACACTGAGGAGAGGAACAGAGTAGGCTAGTCTACTGTAGTCTACTGTAACTGGATAACGCCCTTACCTCTGTACCAAATGCAGGCGGCTTCCAATTGAACGATGTCTTCCACTCCTTCGTTACAAGAATTTCGCTGTCACCTTGAAAATTAAATTACCAATATTGACATCTTCGGTCGTAATAACCTTGCAGATGTTCAATTTGAACCTTTCTCTCTATATCGAAGCTCGCATTACAATAGAATAACCGACTTCTGTAAAATCATAACATCAGTGCATTATAACCTGGCCCTACGTTTCTCACTGTATTTGAAGCACTATGCGCGCTCCACAGAATACGTCGCTAAAGTCCGCCTGTTTTTCTATCATTAGCCAATAGAATTATTGGGCCACGAGTATCCTCCAATCACATGGAGGAGGCTATCGTGCTTTCTCTCAAACAATGATGTAATGCTTCAGTTTTCATCCTGCCCTAATGTTTACTGATGCGCCAGAAAGAACGAGACAGAATTGTAAGTCATGTTATGATTCGGTCATCGATTAGGTCATTCACTTTCTGTAAACGAGAAATAATAGTTTCAGTGAGGTCATGTTTTCGAGTATAAAGGTAATGTGCCAAACATGATACAGAGACACAATGTAATTTATTATGTACACAAGCACAGTGCATTTTTGATGGCAGCATTGTTATTGGTGGATTATGATATTGTTATTATATATTGTGTACTTTTCTTACCTTGCATTATTGTATCTAATTATGGATGTTAAAATGATATATCATAGAATTAAATATGAGTTGTAGTTTTGCGTTCTCATCATACTCTCCTCTTTACACAGTCTACATAGCAACCGCTAATCCTTTGTTGACATATAGCAGTGGTTCTTTAAAGGACGAACATGCACTGTCAAAGCGACCCATTTGTTTTCATTTCAGACTGTTTTTCCTCCACTAAGCCACTAAATGACAACCTGCATGTCAGTTTGTGTAGCTGTGGCAACTATCCAATCCCTTCATCACTGGTGATGAAGAACTCCAACTCACAGGCAAGAGAGATACCACGGACAGGCATTCTCCCAGGGGCTGCTATTGTCTGTACAAAAACATGGCATCTTTACCTTACCTTTACATTTTTTATTAGTACCTACCTACTTAAAATTATAATATTGCTTACTTAGTATGTTTAATATGGGGCTATGTATTGTCATGCATTTAGGTTCCATGTGTTTCATACATCATGCAATAGCCGCAACAATTGATTTATTCACAATCTCTGTATTTCAACATTCCAAAGCAATTCAATTACTATCTGAGGCCAGTAAGTGATATGAAAACTAGACAATAGCAAAGTGGATTGAGAAGAATCCAAAAGGATTAGATATGACATGAAATTAGATATTTGATTCCCAACCCTGTTATCCCCAAAACCCATTTAATATCCCAGACACTCTTAACCTTTATTTAAACCAGGTAGTACCATCGAGGTTAAGGATCCAAGGATTGCATTTACAGAAGACTGTTTGTCATGTACACTACCGTTCAGAAGTTTGGGGTCACTTAGAAATGTACTTGTTTTTGAAAGAAAGCACATTTTCTGTCCATTAAAATAACATCAAATTGATCAGAAATACAGTGTGGACATTGTTAATGTTGTAAATGACTATTGTAGCTGGAAACGGCAGATTTTTAATGGAATATCTACATAGGCGTACAGAGGCCCATTATCAGAAACCATCACTCTGGTGTTCAAATTGCACGTTGTGTTAGCTAATCCAAGTCCTCATAGCGCTTGATGGTTTTAGCAACTGCACTTGAAGAAACTTTAAATGTTCTTGACATTTTCCAGATTGACTAACTTCGATGTCTTAAAGTAAGTGTAACGGATGTGAAATGGCTAGCTAGTTAGCGGGTACGCGCTACTAGTGTTTCAATCAGTTACGTCACTTGCTCTGAAACCTAGAAGTAGTGTTGCACCTTGCTCTGCAAGGGCCGTGGCCTTTGTGGAGCGATGGGTAACGATGCTTCGTGGGCGACCGTTGTTGATGTGTGCAGAGGGTCCCTGGTTCGCGCCCGGGTCGGGGCGAGGGGATGGTCTAAAGTTATACTGTTACATTGATGCTGTTGACACGGATCACTGGTTGCTGCGGAAAAGGAGGAGGTTGAAAGGGGGGTGAGTGTAACGGATGCGAAATGGCTAGCTAGTTAGCGGGTACGCGCTACTAGCGTTTCAATCAGTTACGTCACTTGCTCTGAAACCTAGAAGTAGTGTTGCACCTTGCTCTGCAAGGGCCGCGGCTTTTGTGGAGCGATGGGTAACGACGCTTCGTGGGTGACTGTTGTTGATGTGTGCAGAGGGTCCCTGGTTCGCGCCCGTGTCGGGGCGAGGGGACGGTTTAAAGTTATACTGTTACATAAGGATGTACTGTTGTTTCTCTTTGCTTATTTGAGCTGTTCTTGCCATAATATGGACTTGGTTCTGACCTAGAATATGTGGACAACTACAAATACCTAGGTGTCTGGTTAGACTGTAAACTCTCCTTCCAGCATCACATTAAGCATCTCCAATCCAAAATTAAATCTAGAATCGGCTTCCTATTTCACAACAAAGCCTCCTTCACTCATGCCGCTAAACATACCCTCGTAAAACTGACTATCCTACCAATCCTTGACTTCGGCGATGTCATTTACAAAATAGCCCCCAACACTCTACTCAGCAAACTGGATGTAGCCCCATATACTACCCACCCCAGCGACCTGTATGCTCTCGTTGGCTGGCCCTCACTACATATCCGTCGTCAAACCCACTGGCTCAAGGTCATCTATAAGTCTTTTCTAGGTAAAGCCCCGCCTTATCTCAGCTCACTGGTCACCATAGCAACACCCACCCGTAGCACTCGCTCCAGCAGGTGTATTGCACTGGTCATTCCCAAAGCCAACACTTCCTTTGGCCGCCTTTCCTTCCAGTTCTCTGCTGCCAATGACTGGAACAAATTGCAAACATCTCTGAAGCTGGAGTCATATCTACCTCTCTAATGTTAAGCATTAGCTGTCAGAGCAGCTTACCAATCACTGTACCTGTACACATCCAATCTGTAAATAGCACACCCAACTACCTCATCCCCATATAATTACTTACACTCTTGCTCTTTTGCACCCCAGTATCTCTACTTGCACATCATCATCTGCACATCTATCACTCTAGTATTAATGCTAAATCGCTTACCTCCCTACTCTTCTACATTTGCACACACTGTATATAGATTTTTCCATTTTTCCATTTTTCTTTTGTGTTATTGACTACGTTTGTTTATGTGTAACTCTGTGTTGCTGTTTTTGTCGCACTGCTTTGCTTTATCTTGGCCAGGTCGCAGTTGTAAATGAGAACTTGTTCTCAACTGGCCTACCTGGTTAAATAAAGGTGAAATAAAAAAAAATGTATTTTACCAAATAGGGCTATCTTCTGTATACCCCCTACCTTGTCACAACACAACTGATTGGCTCAAACGCATTAAGAAGGAAATAAATTACACAAATTAACTTTTAACAAGTTAATTGAAATGTATTCCAGGTGACTACCTCATGAAGCTGGTTGAGAGAATGCTAAGAGTGTGCAAAGCTGTCATCAAGGCAAAGGGTGGCTACTTTGAAGAATCTCATATATAAAATATATTTTGTTTTGTTTAACACTTTTTTGGTTACTACATGATCACATATGTGTTATTTCAAAGTTCTGATGTCTTCACTATTATTCTACATTAAATAATCATTGAGATGACTGAACATATCAAATGTATGATAAGGTCATATGTTCAATATGTACATTTCTATCTCGGGTTGATATATCTTTGTTGCATTACCATGATGAAATTACAGACCTCTCTCTGATAATTCAACCTCAGTGTAAACAGTCCTGAGAGCAAATAAGTTGTTTGTGTTTATGGGGCTCCTTCACACACTCTGGTTAATGTGTGAGACCTCAGACCTGTGTGGCTGTCTTTCAGCTCCCCAGCGCTGAATGAAAAACAATCACATCCCTTGAAATCCGGGATTAAGTTGGATTAGGAAGGCAAATATTAATTCCCCCGGGTCGGGACTTTATTGTGCTTGGTCGGCCTCGGTCTGTCACTCTGGGACAGTCACGTTGCAAGTGACACAGAAACATCCGAATGCCTTAGGACTTCAGAGGCTTTCTGATCCTGAGATGCTCAAAGTGAATTCCAGTATGTCATAGAGAAAAGTATTTAATGCTGTACGCATCTAGTGTTGTGTAGGATAATATCAGTTAGACAATGAAGTGATATAATTTCTGTGTTGCATGCTAGAGTAATCAAACTCACTGGATTTTAAATCAAATATTTTATATAAACAAGAAAACTAACTGAAGATGTTACATTCATGTCTTTTATCTGGATAAACATTTACTTGTAATAATTCAAAACTCATCTTGATAACATTTTTATGATTTCCCCTGTGATGTCATGTATATTTCTGCCTAGTTGACCTAGTTATTGTTGTATTATAATTGTTATTGTTTACTGTAGGTCAGGATATTGATCCAGCATTAGAGCATAGTGCTGACTCATGAAACAGACCAGGGAAAGGTTGACGTGTTTGAATTCTGCCCTCTCTCCTCTCCTCCACCACTGTCTGTTGTCCTCTGGCTTAACCAGGAAAGAAGTATGCAAATTACTATAGCTCTTAGCTTTTCTGTCTGTTTAGTAGTCTAGATTTCTATCATGTGGTCTTTGTCTATTCACCGCCTGAGGAGGACTGTGAGTCAAAACACATTCACTGATGCTGTACTGTAGTTCTGTAGTGGTGCCACAGCATGTTGTGAACTTCCTACTGCACTCACTCTGTGTTACTGTACGTATTCAGCATATCATGCTTAGGACTATGTCTTGACCCACAGCATTTAGTGGTCACCTTACTCATTGGTGAAGGACAAAGTGCTAAAAAATAGGCTAATACAATTCAATATGTTCAAGGAGACAAAATTGCTGAACTGGTTTGAAATACAGTCTGCTTCTGATGGATAAAGGGACTTTTAGGGTACAGAGAGGCTCATTTCACAGAATTTTTATGGGACCATTTGAGATTTTAAATAGCCGCCCACCATTATATCTAGGTCAGAGTACGTTCTGCGTCATTTTAGAGGAATAGGTTTTAATGTTAGCAGTTGGCACCAGTCACTTACTAATGTACTGTAGCTTTGGCACAGACCCTCACTCTGCTTTTCAGTTGTGAAACCTATGTAGGTTGCACATTATTTTATGGTTCACATACACTACGTTGCCAAAAGTATGTGGACACCTGCTCGTCGAACATCTCATTCCAAAATCATGGGCATTAATATGGAGTTGGTCCCCCCTTTGCTGCTATAACAGCCTCCACTCTTCTGGGAAGGCTTTCCACTAGATGTTGGAACATTGCTGCAGGGACTTGCTTCCATTCAGCCACAAGAGCATGAGCGAGGTCGGGCACTGATTTTGGGCGATTAGGCCTGGCTCGTAGTTGGTGTTCCAATTCATCCCAAAGGTGTTCGATGGGGTTGAGGTCAAGGCTCTGTGCAGGCAAGTCAAGTTCTTCCACACCGATCTCAACAAACTATTTCTGTATGGACCTCTCTTTGTGCACGGGGGCATTGTCATGCTGAAACAGGAAAGGGCCTTCCCCAAAATGTTGCCACAAAGTTAGAAGCACATAATCGTCTAGAATGTAATTGTATGCTGTAGAGTTAAAATCTCCCTTCACTGGAACTAATGGGCCAAGCCCGAACCATGAAAAACAACCCCAGACCATTATTCCTCCTCCACCAAACTTTACAGTTGGCACTATGCATTGGAGCTGGTAGTGTTCTCCTGTCATCCGCCAAACCCAGATTTGTCCGTCGCACTGCTAGATGGTGAAGAGTGATTCATCACTCCAGAGAACGCGTTTCCACTGTTCCAGAGTCTTATCGCGGAGAGCTTTACACCCCTCCAGCCGACGCTTGGCATTGCGCATGGTGATGTTAGGCTTGTGTGCGACTGCTCGGCCATGGAAACCCATTTCATGAAGCTCCCAACGAACAGTTCTTGTGCTGAAGTTGCTTCAAGAGGCAGTTTGGAACTCAGTAGTTAGTGTTGCAACCGAGGACAGACGATTTTTTTTCGCCGGCTACGCACTTCAGCGGTCCCATTCTGTCAGCTGGTGTGGCCTACGACTTCACTGCTGAGCCGATGTTGCTCCTAGACGTTTCCACTTCACAATAACAGCACTAACAGTTGACCGGGGCAGCTCTAGCAGGGCATACATTTGGCAAACTGACTTGTTGGAAAGGTGGCATCCAATGACTTTGAAATTCACAGGCCATTCTTCTGCCAATGTTTGTCTATGGAGATTGCATGTCTGTGTGCTCGATTTTATATATCTGTCAGCAATGGGTGTGGGTGAAATAGCCAAATCTGCTAATTTGAAGGTGGGTCCATATACTTTTGTCCATGTAGTGTATTACAAGGTACTGTGTGTACTGACATACACTGAGTGTACAAAACATTAGGAACACCTGCTCTTTCCATGACATAGACTGATCAGATGAAAACTATGATCCCTTATTGATGTCACCTGTTAATCCACTTTAATCAGCGTAGCTGATGGGAGGAGACAGGTTAAATAATCATTTTTAAGCCTTGAGACATGGGTTGTTTATGTGTGCCATTCAGGGGGTGAGTGGGCAAGACAAAATATTTAAGTGCTTTTGAATGGGGTATGGTAGTAGGTAACAGGCACACCGGTTTGAGTGTGTCAAGAACTGCAATGCTGCTGGGTTTTTCACGCTCAACAGTTTCCTGTGTGTGATCCACCACCCAAAGGACATCCAGCCAACTTGACACAACTGTGGGATGCATTAGAGTCAACATGGGCCAGCATCCCTGTGAAACGCTTTCGAAACCTTGCAGAGTCCATGCCCTTACAAATTGAGGCTGGTCTGATGGCAAAATGGGGGGCGGGGGAGGGGGGGGGTATACCTCAAAATTAGGAAGGTGTTCCTAATATTTGGTATACTCGGTGTATATGGAGTTATTTAGACCAGGGAGGTTTTCCAATGCCTTGTAAAGAAGGGCACCTATAGGTAGATGGGATTTTTTTTTTAAAGCAGACATTGAATATCCCTTTGAGCATGGTGAAGTTATTAATTACACTTTGGATGGTGTATCAATACACCCAGTCACTACAAAGATACAGTCATCCTTCCTAACTCAGTTGCCGGAGGGGAAGGAAACCACTCAGGGATTTCACAATGAGGCCAATGGTGACATTAAAACAGTCACAGAGTTTAATGGCTGTGGTAAGAGAAAACTGAGGATGGATCAACAACATTGTAGTTACTCCTCAATACTAACCTAATTGATAGAGTGAAAAGAAGAAAGCCTGTATAGAATAAAAAATATTCCAAAACATACATCCTTTTTGTAACAAGGCAGTAAAGTCATACTGAAACAAAATTGGCAAAGCAATTCCCTTTTTCTCCTGAATACAAAGTGGTGTGTTTGGGGCAAATCCAATACAACACATTACTTAGTACCAGTCTCCATATTTTCAAGCATAGTGGTGGCTGCACCATGTTATGGGTATGTTTGTAATCGTTAAGGACTGAGGAGTTTTTCAGGATAAAAAATAAACGGAATGGAGCTTAGAACAGTCAAAATCCTAGTGGAAAATATGGTTCAGTCTGCTTTTCAACAGACACTGGGAGATGAATTCACCTTTCAACAGGACAATAACCTGAAACACAAGGCTAAATCTACACTGGAGTTGCTTACCAAGAAGACAGTGAATGTTCCTGAGTGGCCGAGTTACAGTGTTGACCTAAATCTACTTGAAAATGTATGGCAAGACTTGAAAATGGTTGTCTAGAGATGATGATCATCAACAAATTTGACAGAGCTTGAAGAATAATGGGAAATGTTGCACAATCCAGGTCTGGAAAGTTCTTAGAAATGTACCCAGAAAGACAGCTGTAATCGCTGCCAAAAGTGCGTCTACAAAGTTTTGACTCAATGGTGTGAATACTTATGTAAATGGATATTTCCGTATTTCGTTTTAAATACATTTGCTAAAATGTATAAAAACATGTTTTCTCTTTGTCATTATGGGGTACTGTGTGTAGATGGGCGAGAAAAAGCAAACAATTTAATCCATTTTGAATTCAGGATGTAACACAACAAAATTAGGAATAAGTCAAGGGATGAATACTTTCTGAAGGCATTGTATGTATCTCTAGTGTAGTGTAGGATGATACAAGTTAGACAGAGAAGTGATAGCATTGCTATGTTGAAGGCTAGAGGAATCAAACTCGTTGGATTTGAAATAAAATATATGTTATATAAACCAGACAACTAACTGAAGATGTTACATTCATCTGTTTTTTTATAAACATTTACTTGTAAAAATTCAAAACATCGTGATATTTTTTTTTTTTCCTTTTTATGATTTCATCTGTGATGTCATGTATATTTCTGCCTAGTTGAGCTAGTTATTGTTGTATTATAATTGTTATTGTTTACTGTAGGTCAGGATATTGATCCAGCATTAGAGCATAGTGCTGACTCATCAACAGACGGTTGACGTATTTGAATTCTGCCCTCTCCTTTCATCCACCACTCTTTTGTCCTCTGGTTTAACATCATTTGAGGAGTTGCCTGAAGCATGAGAGGAATGCAAGATGGAGGCATACAGCAGTGCTGAGGCAGAGGGCTCGTAGTGAGGACGACTGGCTACTATTCTGAACTTTGTGTGGTGATCTTTCTGGCGCCCAGAGCTGCTGAGGCGTCACCTAAGTGGTGTTACACAGAGTGGAAGAGGAGACGTCCAGTGGCTATAAGAGTCAGGATGGTTCCCAGACTTGCCCTCCTACAAGATCATCAGCAGACTCCATCATCTACCATCCTCTGTCCAGATCCCTTCACTCAAGCCATGAACTGACCCTCTCTATCTTCGGAGGATGCCGCTTTCAAAGACTTGGCCTCTATTGGTTGACCTGTCATGATATATTGGTTGTTTGTTTTTTGCTCTTGAAGCGCTTTGAGATTCTATGAAAAGCTCTATAGAAATGTAATTAATTAATATGAATTATTATTCTCATTAACCAGGAAAGAAGTATGCAAATTACTAGGGCTCTTAGCTTTTCTGTCTGTTTAGTAGTCTAGATTTCTATGATGTGGTCTTTGTCTATTCACCGCCTGAGGAGGACTGTGAGTCAAAACACATTCACTGATGCTGTACTGTAGTTCTGTAGTGGTGCCACAGCATGTTGTGAACTTCCTACTGCACTCACTCTGTGTTACTGTACGTATTCAGCATATCATGCTTAGGACTATGTCTTGACCCACAGCATTTAGTGGTCACCTTACTCATTGGTGAAGGACAAAGTGCTAAAAAATAGGCTAATACAATTCAATATGTTCAAGGAGACAAAATTGCTGAACTGGTTTGAAATACAGTCTGCTTCTGATGGATAAAGGGACTGTTAGGGTACAGAGAGGCTCATTTCACTGAATTTTTATGGGACCATTTGAGATTTTAAATAGCCGCCCACCATTATATCTAGGTCAGAGTACGTTCTGTGTCATTTTAGAGGAATAGGTTTTAATGTTAGCAGTTAGCACCAGTCACTTACTAATGTACTGTAGCTTTGGCACAGACCCTCACTGCTTTTCAGTTGTGAAACCTATGTAGGTTGCACATTACTTTATGGTTCACATATTACCAGGTATGTACTGACAAATAAGTCTTGGTAAAACTGTAATTCCACTGTAATGATGTATGAGTTACTTGTTGGTTACTACCCTTATGAAGGTACCAGCAATATATTGTCATTCTTATGTTTGGAATCTGTAGATAAGTCTCTGGACTGAAGATAAGTCTCTGTATGGAGGATGGACTTTTGGATGAGATTACCCCAAAGGTTTTTTAAGACCCCTAGATCTCTTACAAGAAGAGGGGATGGTAATCTTTTAGTCTTGGCCGAGCTCCAACTACCAGCTCTCTATGGGTTTCCAACCATCAGCTTGTCTTCCCTCACATCTCACACACTTCTTATGCACTTTGATAAAATAATGCCTTTAATAGGTTGCACCTCACATGTCAATAGTCATTTAGTTTGATAGTCATCTTGGTTAGGATACGTTTTGAAAAGCCAACTCGTCGAAAAAAAGTGACTTTTCTCTCTTTGATCATTAGAGTAATTAAGAGTTAATGAGTGTTGATGACAAGCCAAAGTGTCATTACCAAGAGGTCAGAGGGCGTGTAGCAATAAACATTGAACAGCAGCAGAGCCCAGACAAGGCCATCAGTTTGGTGAAATGAAACGTTTGGCAGCTCTGTGATCCATGACAAGGATCAGCTATCTCACCATCTGCATCAGTCGTCTCTCAACCTGCCTGCAGACAGCCAGGGAGTCTGCCTAATTTTCTTCGCCTAATCAACTCCTCTGTAATAAAGCCTCTCCACCGCCCACCTCTATATAGAGCAGATAGTCGTCCATCATTCTCTCTCAACTTCCAGCCAAGTGTTATCAAAGAACATTTTCTGGGAGTGTTCTGGGGTTTGGTTAATCAGTACATTGTGTGGAAGTCCTGCTGTGCCTCTGCTTCCTTTCCTCTTTAATTAATACCTAGCCTGGAACCCTGGAGGACCCGCTCTCCCCAGAGGGATGATGACACCAGCGACGGAAGCTCCTTCAGGGAGTGCTTTTGGAATATAGTACTGTGTATTAAATCCCTCACAGGTTGCATCTGATGCTATCACAACCAAAAACAGGAAGGATGATTGTGGTTGGTTTTCTAAATTAAGAGGCTGCATTTTGATATTCAGAGAGGTTTATTCATTTTGTTGTAAAGTTTTGGTATCAAGAATATCTCCCAACTGGGGCATTATTGGTTTCTGTCCTTTCAGAAAGAAGAAACCTACATGGTGCTGAAAATGATCATATGCTGTTTGGTTGAGGGTAGTTTCAGTGTTGGCATACTAGTATGACTGTCACTCCACACACCTTTCAGCATTGTGCATCATTTAAGATAAACCTTTTGAGATGTACTTCAAACTGCAATACACTTCAGAGAAACAGACAGCATCAACGTGATTTCAAAGAAAGGAAGAACAAAACCTTGTACAGAACAAAATAGGATTTTATTAACTCCTAATATTAGTTCTAGATCTGTTTTTAGAAAACAAGAATAATATCTATAACATTTACACAAACAAATTGAAGTGTGTAGATAAAAAATAGTTTGTCTCTCTCTTCCAGTAAATATAATATATTTGGATATTTCCAAAAAAATAAAAGCAAACCCTCCCCTCTGTAAATAAACCCCCAGAGACAATCACTCCCATGGGGAAGGGAAAAGGCTACACGCATCTGAAACCAAATGCGACAGAAACAAACGATAGCCAATACCTCAAAAGACATTGGTACTTATTTCAGCAAGAGATACGACAATTTTCACAAACATATATACAGTGTTTTAGGTTTCCCCAAATATTCTTGAATAGAAAACTGTACACAATGACAAAGCTCCCACACAATAGTACATGTCAAGGTTGTAGATCCATAATGTTTCAGAAACGTTCAAAAAGAGACAACAAAATGCAGCTCAAATCTCCAATCAGAGTTGAGAGCCACAGAACGTTTGAAAACACAACTGCATTTTTCATAC
The DNA here is from genome assembly GCF_016432855.1 of Salvelinus namaycush. Classification (NCBI taxonomy): domain Eukaryota; kingdom Metazoa; phylum Chordata; class Actinopteri; order Salmoniformes; family Salmonidae; genus Salvelinus; species Salvelinus namaycush. The sequence goes on along the minus strand of NC_052322.1, from coordinate 37,828,486 downwards.
AACCTTAAAAAACACAAAATGTACTGTATGTAGCATTTAAGTTACAATGAGATGATTGACAATGTGTGTCTGTGTGGCATTCAGACTATAGCGCTCATGAGCAGAGTAAAATATCCCTCCTTTGAAAAAAGACAATCAATACATCTTTTGCTGGTGAAAGAAGTGGTGAACTCAAATACTGAAGTTTATCGAACTTCTAAGCAACTCAAGATGCTCATAATTTCTCCCACTTCTGGTGGGCGAAAATATGTTCCAATAAATGGCTTTTCTTCACAATATCCATCTCACCCGTTTCAAAAAAATCCCTCACTTGCATAAATAGATACTTAACACCCAAATGTTCCTCATCTCCATTTGTCCGAAAACTTAACTTTAAGGCTTTGGCTAATTCATTTCTTACATCATTTGCATGGTAGTCAAAAAAGAATGATCAAATTCATATATGCTGTATATTATCAACAGTATAAAGAGGGTTCAGAATGGCCTGGTGCATTTATATCCAATTTACATTAGATAGATATCATAGTTTATTAGTTCAGCTAAACTTGCTTCGCATTAACTGATTTCTGAACAGTTTTCAGGAGAGTTGAGACAGCAAAATGCTAAAATGTGTAGACTATGGGACTGGGACAAAGAGGGCCAGTATGTTGAAGACAAGCACATGATGAACAACCTCCTCCTCACTGGGCAAAAACTGGTTGAATCAACATTGTTTCCACGTCATTGTGAGGACGTTGAATCAACGTTAAAAACTGATTGGATTTGAAAAAGGTCAAAGGGCATTTAAAAAATATATATTTTTGAACCAACTTTTAACCAACATCCAATGACATGGTGATTTTTTGTTGTTGAATTCACATCAGTTGACAACTCAAACAAATGTAAATCAAAACTAGACGTTGAACTGACGTCTGTGCCCAGTGGGTCATGTGCCATCTGAAAATTGGGATGACGAAAGGATCAAGTGAGTATTTTCATGTTATCCATATCTGAAAAGAGCTTAAACATGGATGCCTTTAGAACATATTTACAGCACATTACAAGGCTTATGTCCATATATGCAGTAGAATAACCTCTAGCACACAACAGTCAGATCCTCTTATCATAGAAGACGTAGCAGAGCTCTGTATCTACGTGATAAAACTGCAATAACACATTTACAAAAGCAATACATTTCTGTATAGACAATTATTCATATGCAGACAAACATACTGTATTCTTAGGTATATCATTTAGGCTTGTATTTCCAAGAATAGTTTTCATTTGTGACCAAAACGGACAACTTCTTTAGCAAAAGGCTTTTGCCCCAACACTGAGCAAACATAATCTTTCGGTAGCAGTCTCTCTCTTCTGTAAAATGCTGCCATTTATCCCTAACAAACCTATGACATCACTATCCCACCACTGTTGCTCCTGTCTGCTTTAAACTGTCAGCCCATGGGTCTGGGGAAATCCCCCAGCTGTCAAACTGAGAAATAGGCCAGGTATTTGAGCAATCCATCAACATTCATGTCATAAAAGTGACTGGTCAATAGTAAACACATTTCATTCAATTGCCTACACAACACAAACATGCTAGGCTAGAGCAGGATGCATCACCAGTACTGTAGCAATACACAGGCAGAAGTATCAACAAGGTACTGGAGCTACACCACAGAGACATAATATTACACACAAACTATCAAAACTATAGTTTTTGAATTAGAAGGGGTTAGTACATTTTAAGTCCCAGGTAATACAATCGAATAATATTAGCACACGACTGTTAAAAGACAGCAATATCATGAACAGAACACAGCCTGAGATGTATAAAGCTACAGACTGGGGCGTAGGATGTTAAAATATACAGAGGCATTTATAACCTTCTTGTTTCCATGATGTTACAATTTTGTTATTAAATACACTCTGCACAAAAAGACAGTCTAGCCAACAAGGCATTGCTAAGCGCATTGTCATAGAATAGATTGCATGTATATTTAGAACTATTGTTTATAACCGTTCAGTTGCAATAGTGTGATCAGCGTTAGAAATGACTTTTGGACCCATGTCATGATGAATAATAAAAAGGCATATTCTTGTGGTAAGTGTACCACCATGACATCGGCGTTAGTGACTGATTACATGTATGAATGACTGATCACGTGTATGAATACCAAACAGTGAAGGGTAACTGATTTGATGAGTGGCACACACTGTTCCAATACTAGCTAATTGTTTTGCCAATTGTGACTAGGAATGAAGTAGAAAAAAAGTCAGTCCCTCAAAGAGGGTTTTGACATTGTGATGTTAAGTTCAAGGTAAAGTGCTATGCATGAAATCACTGGCCAACAGTCTTTACTTGACTAGAAGTAGGGTAAGAGAGTGAAGCAGGTACTTAGAATAGCCAAACATCCACTAGGATTATTTTTAAGTGCTTTTGAGTGGGCAGATGTGACATCATTTCTAAAGGTTGCTTAGTAATCGTATGAAGCCTATTTCCTCGGATCTGCTGGGCACCTGTAACTAAAACCAGAGGTTAGACAGGCTCACAGAGAAACATACAGTCACAGAGCAGTGATTGAAGAGACACACATTACATTCTGGGAGAGGGTTCAACCAAAACACTAACTGGTTAACAGTTAGGTTCAATTCCATATTCTTGAGGCACTCCTATTTTTTAAAAATTTGTTTTTAGATACACATTACAATTATGATTTAAAATATCCCAATGTAATAATACAAATGAAATACCAAATGCGACTAGTTGTGTTTTGATTGAATCACCTCATTAAATACAATTTCAGATATTGTCCGTAGACATAACACTAAAAAATAAAAAAAAGCCTAATTCGTCCTGAATAAGCCCCCGATTAGACAACAATTACAAGCTCTCAAACTACAAAAGATGATTAAATGAATTCAGATATTATTAATGAATTCAGATATACATTATAGACTCCAGTACAGTAACAAACCAAAAGAGCCCTGCCAATAACAAGTTACTGTAGTCTACTGACTCTAGAAGGACAACACTACTTCATTAGATGGTACAGTAAGTATATTTGGAAAGGCTATTTGGTGTGAAGCTGGACTGTTGTTAAGGATATTAATGCATCTCCTTTAACTAGGAGCAAGCTGAGCTAACAATGTCATGAGTCAGAACTTTATAAAATGCACTCTTAAGAGTAAAATATGTACTCTTTTAATGTACAAAAATAATTGTTGGACACCAATTGCTAATCAACCAACAAAGCTTTTTAAGCTTTTTGCTATAAGCATTATTTGAATAAATTAAAATAATTGTGTCAACATTTCCAATTGTTTGCAAATGTAAAAATGTAAATGGCCAGTGGACAAATATCTCTATAAATCGACCAAGTTGTTTTCAGTAAAAACTAAATTAAATCAAAGCTGATCAAAAGCTTAACCATTTTATTTTCTATGATAACCTGATCTATTGTAAGTTATACTTGGTCTTCAACCATGTCGCATAATGAGATAGTATACAATTATGTTCGCAAACCTCGTCTTTTCTAAATCCATTTTGAAAGTAAACTGGGTATTCTGTGTGTGATTTTGGTAGCATTATAAGGTGTTATAGCCCTTGCATGAATGAAGGCTACCACTGCATCTCTAAAATTACATAGGATTTAATCAATGCAGCTGGTCTTTGGTGAAGTTTCACATGATACTCCAGAACCAATGTTCCATCTTGGCATCAAAATAATTAACTAGTAATTAAACCTAAAAGAAAACCTGGAATGGACAGTGAACATGACCGACTATCAAATTCACATAACAATAGAACGTGATCACACCTGATTCTCCATCAAAATAAACAATACATTTTAATGTTTTCATCTGAATCGTTAAAACACATCCACTAGTTCTCTGGTTTTCATGTTAAAAATGTAAAAAGCTTGACTTTTCCAGAATAAAAGTTCCAATCCAGCCATGAGATTATCAATGGTAAGCGCCATTTCTTTACCATGATTATAAAATGTTTCAGATGACTTGGCTTCTTTAAAAAAAACAGCATCAAGCATCAACATGCCTTCCAAGTTCATCTCAAAGTAAAACACTCGGTATGGTACCACTACAGGTACCCATCTCTTCTTCATGTAACTGGTCATTTGAAAAGTACTAGAGAATAAGAAACCAATTACATGTAAAGCAATGGGCAAGCACTACCATAATGCTTTCATGGACAAAGTTTAATCTATAAAGTCAAGTGCCCTGTCATGGGGGAAATTATAAAACAGGAAAATATATCCATTTAAATTTGAGGCAAAAATATGAATCGACAAAGAAAGAGAGACGCACCAAAAATTCCTTATCTGTCAACAACAACAAAAGAAAAAAAAAAGTAGCCCCTCTAAGTTTCAAAGTTGCCAACACCACCTCTTGGCCTTGATCCAGAACCGCTGGGCTAGCCCGTCATGAGGTTCTTTGAATGCAGATTCCAACTGCTAAAAAAATCATTCATTCAACAGCACTCCGGACAGTAGATCTCCACTCATGAGTGCACTCTGGCTTGGAGTACTTGATTTGGTCATGGAGTGTACCTTCTGTCCCATAGGCTGAACTGGGGAATCAATGTCCACAGGACTGTGGAAGGACTCCAGGACTCTCCTCATGGTTTCTGTGGGCCTGGCGACAGCACTACAGGAGTAGACAGGCCGTCCACACTCAAGGCAGGGATATGGATATGACTGCTTCCATTGGAGGGGAACTAAAACAATCAAGTACAGCTGATTAGTAACATCTAGAGTAGCTACATCATGTTCCCCATTTGTTATGTGTTAAAAGGCTCAACTATGTAATAAATGAGAAGTTGTGGTCCAGCACTGAGACGGTGTAAGATGTTGTAGTATGATTGTTAACCAGTAGAGGGAGGTTAAAGTATTTTCTATTAACGCAGTAACCATAATGTACCTAAACCTACATACAGTATAGTACCAGTCAAAAGTTTGGACACACCTACTCATTCAAGGGTTTCTCTTTGTTTTTACTATTTTCTACATTGTAGAATAATAGTGAAGACATTAAAACTATGAAATAACATAGTAACCAAAGTAAGTGTTACCTATGATTAAAATTACAGGCCTCTCTCGTCTTTTTAAGTGGGAGAACTTGCACAATTGGTCGCTGACTAAATACTTTTTTGCCCCACTGTATTTTATATTTGAGATTCTTCAAGGTAGCCACCCTTTGCCTTGATGACAACTTTGCACACTCTTGGAATTCTCTCAACCAGCTTAATGAGGTAGTCACAGTCATGGAGGAGGAGGTGTGATGGTGCTTTGCTGGTGACACAGTCTGTGATTCATTTAGAATTCAAGGCACACTTAACCAGCATGGCTACCACAGCATTCTGCAGCGATACGACATCCCATCTGGTTTGCGCTTAGTGGGACTATCATTTGTTTTTCAACAGGACAATGACCCAACACACCTCCAGGCTGTGTAAGGGCGATTTCGACAATTTTCTTTAGACATTAAAGGTGCAGAAATTGCTCCACCATTTCCTGGTTGCTAAAATGTTAATAGTTTGCTTAATTTCAGTTTGTGACAAAACAAGCTTGTGTAGATAATCATTGTACCTAAGTGTACATACCTCTAAACCGCTGTGAAATATCTTTTCCATAACCCAAAATATTGTATTTCCAGCTGGTGTACAAAAACCGAAAGTAAAAGACGCAAAAACGAAACTTAAGAATGGGAAGCATTGAAATAATGCACATAGAACAGATCTATCGCTTCTTAGACTTGCTTTCAATGAGAATGACTGATCTATAACTCACATTTCTATGGGAATTTGGTCGGCTCACCCCAAACGTTTCATATTGCAGCTTTAAAAGCACTATGATTTATATTGAATGCTGTAACACCACAGAACAAAACAATTAATACAAGTCCCATGATGGTAGTGACTGCCCATTACTGCTATTCACTTATTAACCATCATTATTCACATTACTTTAATAAAATATTTGTTGTATTTTACAACTTTAAAAAAAAAATCAGAGTCATCATCTCATATCTATAGAGCTGCAGCCTATTCGGTCTGACAAAAATCACAATTTGAATAGTTCTTCAAAGTAAATAAGGTATACTTTTATGACTGCTGAATACCAACAACTTAGATCAGGGGTCTCCAACAGGTAGATCCCGAGCTACCAGTAGCTCACCTATGAGTAGCTCACCTATGAGTAGCTCACCTATCAATTCTGAAAGTACGTGCATTTCTTCATTTGTTCCATCGCAAACTGTCAAAAACATAAATCTCCCGGCTACTATCCAATCAAAGCCACATTGACATTATCTCACCCCTGGTTAGCCACTACAAATGTAACAACCTCTGCCAATACATTTCCAGCACGTTTGCCTATGTCTGTCTATTTGGTGCACCGTTTGTTTATCACTTTATATGTAGCCATTGATTGATGCTAATGATAACCGCCATGTGAGTAGACAAAGAATTTCCCAAAAACCTTCTCAATTAAATGTTAACTGCAAATAATTAGGCCTACCTGACAGAACTGTATCATGATGATCTGTATCAATTGGGTGGCCATTGTTTTACAAACTGTGCCATGACATGTGCTGGAGCAGTAGTCCTAACAGCAGAAACATCGCTAGACTGACAGATTCCTCTCTTTCTAGATGTGCAATTAAAAAGGGAATTACATATTATTATGTTCTTCTGATGTGATTTAAACATTGACATGAACTCCAAATCTAATTTTAGTTTTTTCCTCTATGAATAATTGTAACATTGAGAGTGAAAAACATTTTAAAAAATACAAAATAAATCCAGGATCTTTTTTTTTTTTTACAGAGAAAACAGAATTCAGGAAAATACTGTACAAAAGACAATTTTATTGGGGCCCGTCATGACAAATACTGTTTATTAACCATTATTTTACCAGGTATATTGACAGAAAACATGTCTTGCACACCAAGAACATTAGGAACAGTTGCAGGGTAGAGGAGAGGAGAAGAACGTGTCTATTTGAAAGCTATATAAAAAAATAAAATTAAAAAGTAGCTCGTGCTAGAAAAGATCAGAGGCTCTGGACTTAGATCATGTATTTTCAGGCTCGCGAAGCACTGCTTTCTATCCCTCTCGAACACAAGCTCTCTTCTCTCAGTCAGTCCTCCCTGTCTGCGCCACACAGACCGGACAAGTATGCGGGTGCGCAATGGATTATGGTCATTGTAGTTAATTAACATGTTTTCTGTGCTAAACTATATAGAATATAGGCCTTCTGGAAACTAAAACTCCCTACTATATCGCACAGTTCAGGCTAGATCTGATTTATCTCTACAGAAACTGCACATCGAGCTAACAGGAAAAAAAGCGAACAAAAAAAAAAAATCAAATAATTTAACAGACGTGTCAATTCGTTTTTTTTTAAACTGAAAATGAACGACATATCGCTCAGCACTAATAAGTTGTGACCAACATTATATGGCATTCGGTAAATCTATAATATTTATAATCCAACCCATCTCTCTATACTTCTGTTAGTGATATAGATGAGATCAGGACGGCAGATGGCCTGCTCTAGTGCCCTCTGCCAGGCAGCAGCAGGGACAGGACAGGAAGGACATACCTGAAAGGAGAGCTTGGCCGGGCTCCGGGGAGCAATGGGACTGAGTGTGCTCCAGAAGTGGATGGTGGAGGGGAGAGGACTTGGTGTCAGTAATACCGGAGTCTAAGGGACAGAGCACAAAAATATAGAAAATGTATGATTATTAGCCAGTTTAACACAGAAACTATTTTAATCAATGCATTCATATCATATCAAAAGAAATACATTATGGTCTTGATAAATCATGTATAATAATAATTTGGTGAGGGTAGAAAGGCGTTTGGAAAGTTGAAAACACACTAATACACCGACATTTGTTAAATGAGGCCCCAGGAAGTGTGACAGTTTAATTTATTTTTATGTGGCACTGACCAGGCCAGAGATGTCACTTACCAGAGAATGGGAGGTGAACACTGTAGGAGTCAGAGTGTTGGTGGCACTTCCAGGGGCCAGGAGGCTGTTGACGGCAGCATTGACCTGATCCAGTGACAGACCAGGGGGTAGGAGGGTTGAGGAGGAGGGCAGTTCTAGGACTTTGGGCTTCTTGGCTTTCGGGGGTTGTACTTCCTGAGGCGACCAGGCTGGATGAGTAGCCGCTTGAAGAGCAACTGCTGGAGTCATGGAATTTTCTGAGGGGGAGGAAGGACCAAGAATGAGGGAACAGTAGGCATACCTGTCTTTACAGGAATAAAAACCCAGTAATAAGAACAGTGTTGAAGTGAGAAGCCAGTGTTTGGAGGATATATTGGCACAGGTGTAACTTCTGGAATAGACACCGGCTGGAATGCGGTTTTAACCAATCAGCACTGAGGATTAGACCTATCTGTTGTATAATACCACACATCTAAAGTATACAGTATAGCTACAAATATGTGGACATCATATTGTGTGAGGTATGTATGACTTGCCTGGTAAATGGGCCTCATCTTTGCCTTGTTCCTCCCCTTCCCCAACAGGCTGGCCCACTGGTTCCACGCAGGGTGGGAGGACATCAATGGAGAGGGGGGTTTCAGGTTCCCTTGGTCCTGATGCAGATTCAGGAACCTAGAAGAGGAGAAAGGTCCAAATAAAACCATGGAACAATGGAACATGTCATTTGCTCTTGTGTGTTCTCTTCTTATTCACCTCTACAACATGTTTCTCCTCCAAGGTCATGATCTCAACCAGGTCCTCTTCAGACGTGAGGTTTTGCTCTTTGGAGTGCACCAAAGGTGAAGGCTTGATGACCACAAAGACAGGGTGGCCCTGAGGCTGGTTCCCCACACACTCCCCCGGGGCCCCAGGTACAGCAACAGGGGTCAGGGTCAGAGGAGTGAGGGAGCCAGGGTCCGACACACTGGTCAGATAGATCTGAGGAGGGTCGCATAGGTTCTGGGTCTTCTGTGGCTGAGACTTCTGGACGTTCAAAACAGCATTTAAAGAGAAGCATTAGATTTGCACACCATAGCATCCAGAATCAGAATCCGTGAGCAACATTTGAGTCAACAGGGTACTATGGTTCAAACAGGGCATTTGGGTGCACTTTGTATAAAAGAGTTTTAAGCACAAATGTTAACACATGGATCGATAGAATCTTTGACAAAAGGAGGACATATTGTGACTTGTGAGTGTCTTACCGAGCTGCCTGTGGTTGACACTGACAAGGTCTGGGGGCTGAGGGCAGGCGTGGCGCAGGGCGAGGGATGAGTCAGTGTGACCTGCAGGCTACTCTCTACGCTGCCACAGCCCTGCATGGAGGAGCTCTGGCCATCCAGACACACCTGACAGACAGGTAACACTTGTAGTAGTCTGAACCGTTCAAGTCACTTCAATCACACATTTGACATTTCATCAACACCAATAACATAAAAAAAAGAAAGAAAAAAAGGATATTTAGTAGTAATGACCATGGTTAAAATGGAGAGGTCCTCGTCATGGTCCCTCACCTCCCGCAGTGTCCGGTCAGCGCTGTGGGGTCTGGGGGAAGAGTCCTGATTCAGCAGCTCAGTCTTTATAGGCTGTGGAGAGGTCCTGCAGGGGGCTTGGAGGGACTGGATGGTGAAGGTGGAGTAGAGCCCTGACTTCATGTAGTCGTTGCGAGAGCTGCGCTGGACAGAGACTGGAGAGGACCGCTGCATCTGGAGGTTCTTGGAGGGGCAGTTAGAAGACCCCCCTCCTGGGGACTTGGTCTGGCCCGCTGCATCAAGATTCTCCTGTTGCTGAGAATCCTCACCGCCTCTGACACAGTCCACTGATGAAGGGTCAGGGTGGGCCACAAACTTGTAGACAAACTTCTGCCCACTCACCTTCTTGATGATATTCTATAAAGGATTACACTGAATTAACAGACAATTGCAATAAACCATACTGAAAAAACAAAAACAATTACCTCAACAAAATATCTAGCTGAAAGAAGTAGGCTTACACCTACTGGGCTGCTACCAGCATACTGCTACACATAAATTATCTGTAACAGCCTTTTCTGCTTTGAGTCGTGAATTTACACCTGAACACAATGCTGAGCTCATTGTTTGTGGACAGAAAATCAACAAATATGATTAATGTTATAGCTTCACTCAGTGCATCAAACATCTCATAAATACTTGAAAAAGTCTCATACCAAACAATAAGCAGCAAGGATACCTTATCATAGTAGTATCGGAGCGCCCTGCTTAGTTTATCGTAGTTCATGTTGGTCTTGTTCTTGCGGAGCCCCCAGAGGCGTGCCACCTCCTCTGCGTCCAGCAGCTTAAACTCCCCGTCCCCAGAGGTCCAGGAGATGAGGTGCCTATGGCTGTCGTCCTCGAGGAGATGCAGCAGGAACTGCCACAACGTGATGGACGGGTCCATGGCTGCAGGGGGGAACAAATCAGAAACATGAGTGAGACTGCCTTGCAGCAACGATCCATAACTGACAACATCTGAATGAGCTCTCATGGCCTCATTTAGATACAGCAGCTAGTCTAGCCACTGAGTTAAGATTAGGGCCACCTCATTTGTGCCATGGCTAGCTACCGAATTTAGGTTGGGGCCTACTCATTTGTGCCAGTGTTTGGGAAACATTGCTAGAAAAGGAAAATATTTTGTCACACTGATTTGTTATTTTTCAGATCTGTGACTAGGGTTGCACATTTTGGGGAATATTCAGGTGGAAACTTTCCATGGGAATTAACGGGAATATATGGGAAATAACAGAAATATATGCAAAATTAATATTAATACCATTTCAAATGTAGATATTTTTTGCATTGGACATATTTACCATATCATATGGAGACAGAAACATAAACCTTTTACCTTATCATAAGTAGACATAATTACAATTGATTAAATCCTTCCAATAGAAATAAAAAAAACAATTTAGTTACGAATTCAACTTTAATTAAATGAGTTGATTCTTCACATTGGACAATTTCACTGAACAACAAAAGAAAGGGAATATTGAATGATCCCCAATGATCCATCGCATCTCCCAAAAAGGTTTTCAATATACATCTGTAAAATTATAGTCTAGAAACTAAAGCTTTGGTTGTCTTCCTCTCAAGCTTCCATGTCTTCTTCCTGGACCTCCTCAATGTCCACCTCTTGAACGTCAGACTCAGAGGCCTCATCTTCACTGTCACTTTCCAACTTTGTTGAGGATGGCTCGTTGTCAGGCTCAAAATTCCTCAAATTTGCCCGGATGGCCACCAATTTTTCAACTCTTGTATTGGTCAGCCTGTTGCGTGCTTTGGTGTGTGTGCTCCCAAACAAGGACCAGTTGCGCTCTGAGGCGGCTGATGGTGGGATTTGAAGGATGATGGAGGCAACAGGGGAAAGATCCACAAAGTCCCTTCCCCAAGGTATGCTGATGAGATATGTTGGCACGACTGCCATATTGCATCTCCATCCCAAAGCCCTTGCTTGGAAGTGTACTTCGCCAGACTGCCCTCATCCAGGCCAAGGTGGCGAGACACAGTAGTGATGACACCATAGGCCTTGCTGATCTCTGCACCAAACAGGATGCTCTTGCCAGCATACTTGGTGTCCAACATGTACACTGCGGCATGTATGGGCTTCAGGCAGAAGTCATCATGCTTTTTGATGTATTTCAGAACTGCAGTTTCCTCTGCTTGGAGCAACAGTGAAGTGGGCAGGGCAGTACAGATCTCTTCTCTTACATCTGCAAGCAGAGTCTGAACATCAGACAGGATGGCATTGTCTCTCTCAATCCGTGCAATGGCTACTGCTACAGATTTCAGGAGTTTCAGGCTGCTTACCACTCTCTCCCAAAATACATCATCCAGGAGGATCCTGTTGATGGGGCTGTCCATATCGGCAGATTGTGATATGGCCATTTCTTGGAGAGACTACTTCCCCTCCAGAAGACTGTCAAACATGGTGACAACACCACCCCAACGGGCGTTGCTGGGCAGCTTCAATGTGGTGCTCTTATTCTTCTCACTTTGCTTGGTGAGGTAGATTACTGCTATCACTTGATGACCCTTCACATACCTAACCATTTCCTTGGCTCTCTTGTAGAGTGTATCCATGGTTTTCAGTGCCATGATGTCCTTGAGGAGCAGATTCAATGCATGAGCAGCACAGCCAATGGGTGTGATGTGAGGGCAGGACTCCTCCACTTTAGACCAAGCAGCCTTCATGTTCGCAGCATTGTCTGTCACCATTCCAAATACCTTCTGTGGTCCAAGGTCATTGATGACTGCCTTCAGCTCATCTGCAATGTAGAGACCGGTGTGTCTGTTGTCCCTTGTGTCTGTGCTCTTGTAGAATACTGGTTGAGGGGTGGAGATGATGTAGTTCATTATTCCTTGCCATCGAACATTCGACCACCCATCAGAGATGATTGCAATACACTCTGCTTTCTCTATGATTTGCTTGACCTTCACTTGAACTCTGTTGAACTCTGCATACAGCAAATTAGTAGATAAAGCATGTCTGGTTGGAGGGGTGTATGCTGGGCGAAGAACATTCAGAAATCTCTTCCAATACACATTGCCTGTGAGCACCAGAGGTGAACCAGTTGCATACACAGCTCGAGCAAGACATTCATCAGCATTTCTCTGACTATGTTCCTCCATTGAGTCAAAAAACTTCTGATTCCAGGAGGACCATGAGCTGTTGCTATCGATAAGGTGTCTGATTCATCATCTTCACCTCGAATAGAAGTAGAGGGACTTGGCTTCCGGTGACGCAACTTAGGAAATGGCTGCCTAGTTTTTCGTACTGCACATCGGTTGGGAATTTCCCCCCCAAATTCAAGTATTTACTCTGAGCATTATAATAACTTACGCAAAATTTAAAAGGGGAAAACAGGAAAAGGTCGTGGAGCTACAACAACAGCCCGTAACAAGACAGCAGAAGATATAATCGTCGAAGAACCCGAAATGGCTAATGCTAGCGCAAATAAGATAGCAGCAGCAAAAGAACCCTCATTTCGTGAGGTGATGAAGGAGGAATTGCGCGAGGCGCTCACAGGCTTACGAGAGGAACTTCGAGAAGATGTAAGAAAATAACTAAATGAGTTCAAGAAGGACATTAACCAGAAACTGGAAGAAAACAAATTAGAACTTCACAGCATATCTACAAGAATGGGGGACGCAGAACAGCGCATTGGGGAAACGGACACATGGAACTTCGCAGTCAAGGAAATACTTGAACAGTCACTGAAAAGCCAACATGCACTACAGGCAAAAGTGACAGAACTCGAAGGTTTCTCACGTCGAAACAACATTAGACTTTATAACGTAGTAGAGGGCGCAGAAAAAGACTCTATGCCCAACTTCGTGGAGGGTCTATTCAAGGACATACTTGACGACGACACTGACCTGGGAATCGAGAGAGCACACCGAGCTCTGGCCTCAAAACCCCCCAGCGGCGCCCCACCAAGATCCATAGTAATACGGTTCCTAAAATTCTCAGTCAGAGAAAGTTTTACATGCTACCTGGAAAAAACCTGTTAACTTCCAAGGCCAACGAGTGTTCTTTGATCATGACTACGCGGGAGAGATACTGAAAAGAAGGAAAGAATACACCCCCATTAAGAAAGCACTTAAAGAGAAGGGTATTCGCTTCCAAACACCATACCCGGCAAAAATGCGGGTATTTCTGAAAAATGGCCCGGTTACATACGAGCACACAGACGAGGCGGCTGAGGACCTGAAGTCAAGGGGCTTCCCAGTGGAGTATACCGCCAGGAGAAAGGCGACATCACCAGCGGAAAGACTCGAGCAGGCTCTCCCATGGATCGTTGTCAACAAGCAAGGTCATGGAGAAAGAGGGAAACCATCTCGGCGAGAGGACGTTCACATCCGAGAGAGACTCAGGCATTTCCAACGGGAAGATGAAAGACACTGAATCGGATTTAACAGAATTAATAGTTACCGCAGCTGTTAAGACTTTGGGTTGTTACGGTTGACATTGCAATAGATAAAATATCTCCCCTATTTTCCCCCAATGCTGAACAAGGGTGAGTACCCAAAAGCATGTGTTCTTTATGAACACATTAAGTAGCGTCACGTTAATAACATATATATTAGCTAAGGATTAATGACACATTGACAACGGGGCGACAGAAGGGCATATCAAGGGGAGGATTCATGATATGCACGCATGACCGATATAGTTTTCACTTGTAATTAACCGATGTGTATAAGCGACGAAATAGGCGCCCTTATTATTTTCGCTTCCACCAGGTCTTGTTTGTGACTACGTCACGCATTTTCATATCTGAGCGAGGGGCCCATCCTGCGGACAGGCTCATCCCCTCAAACCCCAGAGGCAAGAGACAGTCCTCTGACATGGGAGTCCAAATACCAAAGTACTTTCCCACTTTGGTTTACTTTATTATCGTTCTTGAATTTTCGTTCATTTTTAGGTTCATGATAAGCAGGCAGATATAGTGCACAGCTTTTTTTATTTATATCGATGCATCATCGGGAATTTAAGGTCATAAGTCTCAATGTAAACGGACTGGGGAGTGCCATCAAGAGAAGTAAGGTAATAGCAAAGATGAAACGGGAGAGAGTTGACATACTATTCTGGCAGGAAACTCACTTATCCACACCTGAACACGAGAAACTCAAGAAAATGGGATATAGGAACACTTTTTTTTCTTCTTACAAAATGGGTAGAAGGGGAGTTGCAATCTTGATCCCAAATTCAGTTAATTTTGAGTTTATGTCAGAAATAAAAGACAAGGAGGGTAGATTTATACTTGTTAAATGTAAACTGGATAACAAGGAAGTTACATGATTTAATGTATACGCACCCCCAGGGAGTGACATGGTCTTCTATAGGAAGGTGTTTGATTTAATTGCCACAGAAACCACTGGCACTCTTATCTGTGGAGGGGATTTTAACACAATTCTAAACTCAAAATTGGACAGCACAAATCAAAATAGGAAAATGAGCCTAGTTGCCAAAAAGATCAATAGGATACTGCAGGATCTAGGACTGCTCGATGTATGGCGTGACACCCACAAGACCGATAAGGAATATACTTTTTACTCAGCCCGCCACACTGAATACTCCAGGTTAGACTACTTTTTTATGTACAGTGCAGATAGACACAGGCTTAAGGATTGTAGGATCGGGCAGAGCGACTTATCAGATCATAATGGAGTTTACCTCACTCTACACCTTGATAGCAAACCAAGAAATACTACATGGAGACTTAATACAAGCATGCTGAATGATCCAGCATTCAAGGAATCAATAAAGACAGAATTGAACATCTATCTGGAGAATAATGATAATGGGGAAGTATCTCCTGCTATACTGTGGGATGCAGCTAAGGCGGTTATTAGAGGAAAAATCATAGCCACATCGTCTCTCAAGAAAAAGATTAAAGCACAGAAATTGCTGAAATTACAGGAAACCCTAAGAAACTTAGAACGATCTCATAGTCAATACAAAGACCCTCTTATATTACGAGAGATTCAAAAGGTAAAACAGGAAATTGACCAGATTTATAGAGAAGAAGTAGAGAAAAAGCTTAGGTTCCTGAAACAACGATATTATGAAGCAGGCTCAAAGGCAACCAAATTACTAGCATGGAGACTCAGGAAACAACAAGCACAGAATACCATTTTAAAAATAAAAGACCCCAAAACAAAAAAGATCACATGCAAATTAGATGAAATACAGAATGCATTTGAATCATATTACACAAATCTGTACAAGCAACCAGAGAAGGCAGATGCACAGACAATAGAGCACTTTTTGAACTCACTTGATCTCCCCTCAATTGGGACAGAGCAAAATGATAGACTAACTTTAGAAATATCCACCGAAGAAATGAATAAAGCAATATCTCAACAAAAAGCCAACAAGTCTCCAGGCACTGATGGCTTCCCTTCAGAATGGTTCAAGACCTTCAGAGAACAACTAACACCACTACTTAAGGCCTGTTTTAACTGGACTCTGAGGGAGGGTGGTCTCCCACCGTCATGGAGAGAGGCCATCATATCTGTAATCCCAAAAGAGGGTAAAGATAAGAAAGAATGCAGTTCATATAGCCCTATCGCAATTCTTAACACAGATTATAAACTATATGCATCAATAATAGCCAAAAGAATGGAGAACATAATCCCAGAATTGATTGACGGAGATCAAACGGGTTTCATACAAAATAGGCAGACACAGGACAATATAAGGAGAACACTACATGTCATGGACCACATTACTCAGAATAAGACAAGTGCAATATTAATCAGTCTAGATGCAGAAAAAGCATTTGATTCAGTGGGATGGGATTACCTATTCCAAGTTATGGAAAGATTTGGTTTCAACAAAGAATTGATACAGTGCATCAAAACACTGTATTCATGTCTGACCGCTAGAATAAAGATAAATGGACATTTGACACGAACGATAAAATTAGAGCGAGGGGCAAGACAAGGCTTTAATCTTTCACCCACGCTCTTCTCCTTGTACCTCGAACCATTAGCACAGGCAATAAGACAGGACCCAACCTTAGAGGGAATAACAACAAGAGACAGTGAACATAAGATATGCATGTATGCGGATGACGTTCTGTTATTCCTTAAAGACCCAGGCTCAAGCGTACCTAGATTGATGGATGTTCTACAAACATTTGGAACATATTCAGGGTATGTGCTTAACGTACACAAGACCCAAGCCCTAGTATATAATTATACCCCACAGGAAGAGCTGAAGAATAGGTATAACTTCACCTGGACCTCTTCATCCATTAAATATCTTGGAGTATACCTACCAAAAGATACACCCAAACTTTATTGCATGAATTACGATCACATCAACAAGAAAATATATGATGACCTAGACAGGTGGAACTCACTTCCCTTAGATCTTAGTAGTAGAATTGAAACAATCAAAATGAACATCCTGCCGAGGTTATTGTATTTGTTCCAATCACTGCCCATAGAAATCCCACCTAAACAGTTTAGGGAATGGGATAAACGGATATCAAGGTTTATCTGGAACAGTAAGAGACCAAGAACTAGATATACAACATTACAATTACCAAAAAACTGTGGGGGTATGGCCTTACCAAACCTAAAAGATTATTATGTGTCAGCCCAATTGAGACCCCTGGTTTGTTGGTGCAATTCAGAATACGAATCCAAATGGAAAGACATCGAGACTACTTTGACAGGGATACCCATACAGTCAGTTTTGGGAAATAAGGACATGGTAAAAGAAATATACAATAGACAAAATCAGTGGATTAATTTCTCTCTGAAGACATGGTTTAGGGTAGTTAAGCAAAATAATTTAGACAGAGAGATCAAACTGCTGAGTTGGCCCGCATACGACCCCAGCTTCATCCCTGCAACTCAGGACAGCAGATTTAAACAATGGACGCAGAAAGGCATCACATCATTCAGTACAATTATAAGGAATGGGAACCTAGATAACCTCCAGGACTTAAGTAAAAAACATGGCTTGGATAAACAAGATTTTTACAGATACCTACAAGTCCGACACTATTTCTTAAGGGAGATAAAAGTGACTGACCCTCGAGCACCTCCAAAATTAATCCAAGTATTCACTAACGCATACAACTTGGGGAGTAACAAAAAAACGATTTCAAATCTCTACTTGGGTATTCAATCCTCAAAGAAACATTCTACAAACTATATTAAAAAGAAATGGGAGGAGGAACTTAACATTGAAATAACTGATGAAACATGGTTGAACATATTAGAGACTCAACAAAGCTCCACCAACTCAAGGTCATGGAGAGAATTCTGTTGGAAGAATGTTATACGTTTCTTCATAACACCTAAACTGAAATCAAAACAGACTGGCTCACCACACCCTTGTTGGAGAGAATGCGGTCTATTGAGGGCGGACCACTCTCATATCTTTTGGTCCTGCCCCGCAATCAAAACTTACTGGGGAGAAATAAGATCTAACATTGGAAAAATAATGGGATTTGACATAGAACAAACATTCATTTCTTTGTACTTGGATGAAATACCAGATAACTTACACAATAGAGAAAAGTACCTCTTGAAGGTCCTACTGGCAGCCAGTAAAAAGGCTATCACTAGGAAATGGCTACAAAAAGACCCTCCCACAGTGACACAATGGATAGACATTGTAGAAGAAATACACCACATGGAGCGTATGACCTTTGCTTTAAGAACTCAACAGGAGAGAGGTCAGGAATACTGGGAGAAATGGGTTTCATACTTGGAAAAGGTCTAATTCAAAGATGCTAATGTAACTAATATGATGATGAAGGTATGAAGTGCACTGTAACTGCCAGATCATTTTTGTTCTTTTATTTTACTTTATTTGTACTTTCTTTGTGTTCCTACAATAAAAACAAAGTATATAAAAAAAAAAGAAGTAGAGGGACTTTTGTCAGAGGTTGCTTGATGTGAGTGCTGAGGGAACTTTATGCACATGGCCAGATGATTCTGCACCTTTGTTGCATTCTTCACATATGATTTGGCACAGTATTTGCCAATCTACACAGCTTTTCCTTCTACATTAGCTGCAGTGAAATGTCTCCACACATCAGATAGTGCCCGTGGCATTTTCCTGTAAAAATGTGAAAAATAAATAGTAAAAAAGTTCAATACAATTCCATGTACAGATAAAAAGTTAAGCAGTTAGATTAAACAAGTCATTTTGTAAGATACATGTTTTAAAATGAAACATTTTGAAACAGGTGAATTAACACTCCTCAGTTATCAGGCTCAAGCAACCTAAAACCCAGATGGTAGCAAAAACTAACTAGCAGAAATGAGTTAGAAATGATTTAACACACTTTGCTGTAGGCTACTATTTACTAGTTTAAAAAAAAATATATGTCATATAAAACATATTCACCCCACCCAGTATTGTAATCAAAACTTACCAGAAAGCATGTAATCCTTGGCTCAGACAGTGTAGTAGTGTGGGCTCAATAGCATCTCATTAGTGTGCAGATCTTGAGAATCAGCTGTACATGTGATGGAAGAATGCACTGTGCATGCAGAGGGTTGCAATTCCATTGAATTGGGGATAGTTTAACCAAAATATGCCACAAGACCTAGAATTGCCTTATATATATCCCACAAAAAAGGTTCACTGTTATAAGCTAACTGTGATGAATTAAAGCAAAATTCCCCAAATTCCCAGGCTTAACTTCCCATGGAAATTTCCTGGAAAGTTTCATAACCCTATCTTTGATCATGTACAAAACAGATTATTTTAATTATTGGGTTTAATGTTGCCTACCCATTCCCCTTATTAGGGTTTAACAACATTCAGTATTTTAAGTTCAATCCCTACTAACATAAAAGAGCATCTTTATTTGGCCTTGCTCATTTCATTACAGTGAAGAGAGTAGTAGTGTAGTACTTCAATACAGTTGTTTCTGGGTATTGTATTATTTCCATACAGTTGGTAGTGTAGTATGTCAATACAGTGGGTAGTATGTCAATACAGTGGGTAGTGTAGTATGTCAATACAGTGGGTAGTGTAGTATGTCAATACAGTGGGTAGTGTAGTATGTCAATACAGTGAGTAGTGTAGTATGTCAATACAGTGGGTAGTGTAGTATTTCAATCCCCACGGTAGTGTAGTGTTTCAATCCCCACGGTAGTGTAGTATTGTAGTATTTCAATACACTGGGTAGTGTAGTTGTGTAGCATTTCAATACACTGGGTAGTGTAGTAGTTCAATACACTGGGTAGTGTAGTATTTCAATACACTGGGTAGTGTAGTATTTCAATCCCCACGGTAGTGTAGTATTTCAATACACTGGGTAGTGTAGTATTTCAATACACTGGGTAGTGTAGTATTTCAATACACTGGGTAGTGTAGTATTTCAATACACTGGGTAGTGTAGTATTTCAATCCCCACGGTAGTGTAGTATTTCAATACACTGGCTAGTGTAGTATTTCAATACACTGGCTAGTGTAGTATTTCAATACACTGGGTAGTGTAGTATTTCAATACACTGGGTAGTGTAGTGTTTCAATACACTCGGTAGTGTAGTGTTTCAATACACTCGGTAGTGTAGTATTTCAATCCCCTGGGTAGTGTAGTATTTCAATCCCCACGGTAGTGTAGTATTTCAATACACTGGGTAGTGTAGTATTTCAATACACTGGGTAGTGTAGTATTTCAATACACTGGGTAGTGTAGTATTTCAATCCCCACGGTAGTGTAGTATTTCAATACACTGGGTAGTGTAGTATTTCAATACACTGGGTAGTGTAGTATTTCAATACAGTGGGTAGTGTAGTATTTCAATACACTGGGTAGTGTAGTATTTCAATCCCCACGGTAGTGTACTATTTCAATACACTGGGTAGTGTAGTATTTCAATACACTGGGTAGTGTAGTATGTCAATACACTGTGTAGTGTAGTATGTCAATACACTGGGTAGTGTAGTGTTTCAATACACTGGGTAGTGTAGTGTTTCAATCCCCACGGTAGTGTAGTGTTTCAATACACTGGGTAGTGTAGTGTTTCAATACACTGGGTAGTGTAGTATGTCAATACACTGGGTAGTGTAGTATTTCAATACACTGGGTAGTGTAGTATGTCAATACACTGGGTAGTGTAGTATGTCAATACACTGGGTAGTGTAGTATTTCAATACACTGGGTAGTGTAGTATTTCAATACACTGGGTAGTGTAGTATGACAATACACTGGGTAGTGTAGTATGTCAATACACTGGGTAGTGTAGTATTTCAATACACTGGGTAGTGTAGTATTTCAATACACTGGGTAGTGTAGTATGTCAATACACTGGGTAGTGTAGTATGACAATACACTGGGTAGTGTAGTATTTCAATACACTGGGTAGTGTAGTATGTCAATACAGTGGGTAGTGTAGTATTTCAATACACTGGGTAGTGTAGTATGTCAACACAGTGGGTAGTGTAGTATTTCAATACACTGGGTAGTGTAGTATTTCAATACACTGGGTAGTGTAGTATGACAATACACTGGGTAGTGTAGTATTTCAATACACTGGGTAGTGTAGTATGTCAACACAGTGGGTAGTGTAGTATTTCAATACAGTGGGTAGTGTAGTATGACAATACACTGGGTAGTGTAGTATGACAATACACTGGGTAGTGTAGTATGTCAACACAGTGGGTAGTGTAGTATTTCAATACACTGGGTAGTGTAGTGTTTCAATCCCCACGGTAGTGTAGTATTTCAATACACTGGGTAGTGTAGTATTTCAATACACTGGGTAGTGTAATAGTTGACAGATAGTAGCCAGGTCTAATTCCAGAATAAAAGACAGTAAACGAAGAGCTACTGGCGAACAACAGGCCACAGAAAGAAAGGAAGTGCATTAGTAGTTAAGGAAGGACATGTTGGGCATGCAAATTAACCGTATTACCATTTTTTTTCTTCTCAATTACATAACTCCTATCAAACACCTTGGAAACTATCACCATGGTAAAAAGCCTTTCATTAATGGTAACTAGGGGAGGGAAACAACAAAGTCTAACATGAACATATGTGAGTGTAGTCTAGTTAGGCAAGTACTAGAGTGTAAGGATGCATCATTACTGTCAACATGATTTTGAATAACAAAGTTACAAGTCCTTTAGCTCATGTGAAGGAGGGAAGAACATAGGCCTAGCTTCAAAGTAACTGTTTCCCAGCTTCCTTAAGGCACACTCTGAACATGTCACTAGGTTTTTGGGTGAGAGCTGGGATAAAAGAATTGAGTAATGTGCACATTTTGTAATGTTCAGCTAAACAGTGTACAAAGCATCATAAATTAAATGGCCAAATAAATATTAGCGGAACTGACAAAGAGTTGTTGTAAATCTGTTTTCACTTACAAACATTATTGCCTCAGAGGTAAACCTATGCATGGAGTGAGCCTCAGCTTCAATAGCCAATAATTATTCACGGACAAAAAGGTCTGAGATGATTTATAAACCTAAATGAATGAACTGCATTGACCTCATCAAGACAAAGCAGCAGCATTGTACATAGAGATTAGACTAAAATCTATCAATCTGAATCTCCATTCATTCAAAACTGACAGAAGAACAATTACCAATGCGATATTTTATAGGCTAACTATGATTTTTGGGGGCTTCATGCCACCCATATGACCATCCTTCAGGGGGACAATGCATCAAAGGGTGTCTCCATTTTGAAAAGTGGTATTAGCCATCTATCAAGGCTTTAGCTTCGGTACAAGCATGAGACAAATAATGCCATTGTAGTAAATTAATGTACTGAAAAACAAAGGCATAAATTACAACACTTAGTACTGAGGTATAATTGTGTAGTCCAGTAAGACACTGGTTTGGATGGTAGATCTAATGAGAATAGGACATTGAGTGTGAGAAGTCCTGGGAACCTGTGTGATGTTGCTTTTGTGGTTGTTAGCAGGTACAGACCTTCAATAAACTGGGGTGGAGGAGGCAGCGGCAATAATTCTGTGCACCACAGAGAAACCGTATGGGTGACCTTTAGGCTGTGAGGTAAGGCAAGAGGGGGAGCATGTTTCATGTACTGTACACATACATTTTCTTGGTCAAGTTTACCCCTTCATTTTTGGAGATTACTTATGATTAGTTTAGTACCGCATAATGACCTATATACAAATTAGCCTACAGTTTCAACTCACAACAGTTAGGCCAACGGTATATAGAAATCAAGTTCTACTTGCATGCGAAAATACACCGTGAAATGCACCTTGGAATAATGCACCAATTCTTGCTTACATGATGGTCTACTCTTCATAGTAAACTAATCTTACAGAAAGTGTGGTTTTACATTCTTGTTCTTGGAATGGGGAGCAAGCTGTATCTCTTGTGAGTAAATCATCTTTATACTAACGTTACAGCCTGTACTGTAGTTCATGAAGATTGAATAATTGCTTTCAAAATTACCAATGGCTGAACCTACAAATTATTGTGACTATAATAAAATGCTTTAAAACACCTGTTGCGACATTACATTTAGCCAGAGGCTAGTTCAATATCCACATGGCTAGTAGCAATCTAGTCACTGGCAACATCCTAGTCCGATTATCAATTGAAGGCCAAACCTTTCTATTTTTAGCTAGCACAAGATGAACATAAACAAATATACATGACAGTCGAGACTAGTACGGAAATGTTTTTCCCGACTACATTCAATTTACATAAATTCAGGGTTAACACTTACCACTTATTACGGGGTTAGACTCCATCGCGTCTTGAAATTCCTTTTATTTTATCCGTCAATCAAATTACATCCATTATGTCAACGCACTGAACGAAGGTGTCAAAAGTCGATTTGCGACACCGTAGAGATGGATGCGATTTACAGATACAACACCGATTTGTTATTATGCAACAGTGACCCGATGGTAACACTTGCATCTCTCCCTCCATGCTACAGTAGCTGGTTATTGACAGTGGTGAGCTAGCTATCTAGAAGCTAACGGTTAGGAATGTTTGTTTGAGGGAAAGTCATGTTGATTTAATTACAGCAAATATGAGAATGGAATTCGCAAAACATTGGCTCGCTCCTTTTAGCTAGATAATCAAAACTTTCAAAATTACGTATGTTATTTTTTAAACAAATGACAACAGATCATGTTGCTAGCAAGCTAACATAATCGCCAAGATTGCGTAGCTGCCCCTTATGAAACCCCCACCGTCTCTCATTTGTGCGTCAATTCGAACGACTCAACGCTCAATGTAGACTTGCTTCCGAGTTCACTGGAGAGCGCCAAAAGTCCTCCATAATGTAAAATGTGTTTGCGATTATAGTCCATGGTATAAAAACATTCAACAAGGTGTGTCTTCTGACGCCCGAACGGCCTGATTTAATCCTTTGCTTTTCCCTCGTTGCTTCCTGTTTCCACAAATGCCTCGACTACTTTCGTGTTCCACCATCACTCATTGCTGCCTGCTGGCTTTTTTCCTTGATCGGTTGCTGCCTGAAAGGCTTCAAACGTCACAAAATCGATGACGTTTCTTGCTCACCAAGGATTTAGACAAGGTGGTAAAGTGAGAATTTTAACTGTCCCCTTGCAGTCCAAGTTTTACCCATTATATTTGGAGCAGCAACATTTAGTGAATAATCTGAATCTGTAGTAATCTTGAACAATCCACAGGTATACTTTCCCCCGTACTTGCCATATTGTTTTATTTTTTCTTACATAGCATAACAAAACATGATGTATGCAATTAGGCATGGGCAGGCATATAACAAAGTACAGGCCTATTTGTGGTAGTAGTCAGTGCCTTACTTAGACTGAAATAGGTGCCAGTACTGTTCATATTTAAGTGCAGGAGCTCCACAATACTTTTGAGCTAATATTCTATAAGAGAAAGAGGAGCACAAGCAGTAGAACATTTGAGGTGCTGGTACTCAGCTCCAGTGAGCTCCTGCCCAAGTCAAGCACTGGTA
Organism: Salvelinus namaycush; assembly: GCF_016432855.1. Taxonomy (NCBI): domain Eukaryota; kingdom Metazoa; phylum Chordata; class Actinopteri; order Salmoniformes; family Salmonidae; genus Salvelinus; species Salvelinus namaycush. Next base: position 37,804,054 of record NC_052322.1, on the reverse strand, counting down.
GTATAATTTTTAGCTTTATATAAACATTGTTCTTTACAACAAGCCCATCATTTTAAGATTCAGAGGCCCAGTGATATTATTTATTGAATGTTTAACTATTACATTCTATTAGCTTACATCTTTCTTTTTAACCTAAGGTCACATTTTCTTCAATTGTAAATCTTTCAAATGTATTTAAAAAAGTGCGCTAAATATCTTAGCAGCATGAATCTTCCTTGTTCCACATCAAACTAACACCGTATCGGGCACATGATCATGCATGTGTCCCTTTTAAGCAATATGTACCCAGAAAAAATGCATCTATTTTGAGAGTCAGGTCTTAACATCCAGTTGCCATGGAAACTGTTTCTGGTGTGATGGGGTATCAGTCAAACAGAGATCCTATGAAATTACTTTAAAAAAAATACAATTAATTATGAGTATTCCTAATTCTATGGTCACAAAAGCCTTACAGGTATATGATTGGAATAAAAAAAAAGACAGAACAATTTATTTCCCTTATATAATTTATTAATGTGAGTACATGGTAACTTGTCCAAAGGGCCAGAATTAAATGAGCGGTTTTGTAAAGTGATGGTGACTTTATGGCTTCAAAAGTCATAATTTAACAAGTGATAGTTTAAAAACAGAATTACAAAAATTAATTAAGTGAAAAAGAGGATATGGTTCCTGTGGATTTGGTTCCTGTTGCCGTATAAGTCAAGAGTCCAATGTCTCTGATACTTGAAGTATTAACATTGAACAGGAAAATCCAGTTTCTCAGCATGAGAAACTAATATAGAGTACTCTGAACGTTCCCTTCACAACAGCACTTCACCATGCTATTTGAAGATGAAAGTGCTGGTGGCTTTGAAGAAGTGACATTTATGCGAGATACCATACTAAGATCAGGCATGTTCATCCGCATTTGCAAGCTTTATTTTCTTCAATATTTAATTGCGTTATTGATGATGACTTCAGGCATTGAAAAGAGAGGTCAGGATACCAAAAATGTGAATTAATTTTTGGATATATTTGAGATATTATTGGAAAGAGTTGTAGGAATATAGTTTGTCAACATAAGGTTTGCTTGATCTAGTAATACAATGCAGAAAAATGCATCAAACATAAGCAAGCCACTGAAACTGGTTAACAGATTTTAAAACTTCTTTCCCACATTTTATTTTAGGCAGAATTACAGTTTTAAAGTAACTTCTAAACAGTACAACCTGTTCAGATGCCAAGTTTGTATCAAAGGTTTGTTTTACACACCATTTATATTACTTCAGATAAACCAAAGAGCAATGGAAATAATACAGCCTTGTCACTATTATGAATGTGATAGAAAACTGATAACGAAAGGTCAGAACAGAAGCACTACTGCAGCTAAAGAGCGTCTCTCGTCCTTTTCTCCGGAACATCCGTAAGATTTTGAAGCTCTCTTAATCCCTGTTAGTTAGAAAAACATTTACATCATTCAAAAAAAAATCTGCCATTACATTTATTTGTGAAATATTTCCCACATTGTGTAATATTGTACCATGCTCATAATACCATCATAATAGTTTGCAAGTAGTAAATACTATTGTGCGAGCAGGAATACCATCTTTTCAATCACTCACCTCCAACACCATGCGAATGTTGGCTTTGATTTTAGCTGAGTCTTTGGTCAACACTTCAGTGTGTCTGGAAAAGGAAATATAATTTCTAAGGATTCACTAATTTCTAAGGTTTATCCAAGATTTGAGAGCTTGAAACATGGGCCTAAATACAATGCTGTATCACAGTAATGTAATAACAAAACACATGTGCCCTCTAGAGGCAATCATTTTGACAGATGTTTACAAAATACTGTACTAATGACCTCTGTGTGTGTTTTAATGGATATTGCTGGTGCTACTCACACTGTAAGCTGATTTGTCTTTTTCTCAATGAACTTCAGAGCTTCTGAGTGCGTTAACTCGACAAAAAAGCCATATCCAACAGCAACAAAGATTTTTGACGAGTCCTCCCTGAAACAAAACAACTCCGTCAAGGCCTCAATCAAATCACAATAAAAAATAAAGTAATATGGACAATTTTCAATAAGCCTAATCACTTACACATGTGCTTGGACATAGAAATTACAGCCAAGATCTATCTCTGTTTTGAGTCCCTTTGTCTCAGATTCCTACGAAGACAATTTGTTAGTACGAACAAATATAAAAATGTATGCACTCACTACTGTAAGTCGCTCTGGATAAGAGTGTCTGCTTAAATGACCAAAATGTAAATGTTCTCAATAACTGAGGAAAAGCACAACAAAACAACACATTTATATTATACAACATTTCTGTTATACAACATGTATATGCCACAACATAGCTACATTAATATACATGTATAGAAAATGTAGAAATGTTGATGGCCCACTGTTTGATGGTCACATCTGTTCATCATGGTGTTTGTTGGCCCATAGATATCCAATGTAAGTGGGTACCATGGTGGTAACTTATACCTTCAGGCTTTCAATGGTATTTTTCAGTTGTAGATATTGTGCAATTTTTTCATACACTCCATCTCTTTGCTCCAATACCCTCCTGTCAGAACATAAATAAATTAAAATTGTGCACATGCGCGAAAATGTTGCGCACATTTGAGTTAGCGAATAAAATGACACTGGTCTAAGGAAAATAGACGACTTACTCCAAATCTCGTTTCAACACATCGCTAATAAACGTTTCATACTGCAAGACCTTTTCGTCAATGCTGGGTTTTCCAGCATGTGCCATTATGAGTCGTGAAATCAATCAGTTGTTGATAGTCATTCGTGTTCGAAAACGAGGCAATGATTCTGAATCCTGAAAACAAAATGTTCCAAAGATATTAACCATATGATGTAGTTAACTCTGCATTCGCCTTATTATTGTTAGCTAGCTGACTATCTATGTTTAATAACAACATAGTCCACAATTTTGTTGTAGCTTTGGCTTACCTATCTCAACAGCACAATAAAACTGCAGCTGTCTTATGTAACCACTGTCTAGCTAGCAGGCATGAATAACTAAGTACTTCCGGGGTTACGGATTTTTGGAATTCTTCAGAATAAGAGTTGTGTCTTGTATGCTTTGTAAATAAAAAATGAGGGTGAACATTTGAACAATTATCGATATATTTTATGCTAGTTATCATACAAATAATCATTTTAAGTTTTTCTATTAGATATTATGTGATTTTTGGAGAAAAAGATTCAAGCCTAAATGGTCAACAATGTTTATTGTGTGTCTACTAATATAATTTATTGCACCGTACACAATTTTCTGTACGTTGTGTCACAGTAACATGGGGTCAATTCTACTAAGGTGCACTTCTAGTTTCCAAATCCATAGAGTTTACATTAAGAAGAGCTTCACTGCTCATTCTGCGGACCTTAAAGAGTCCAATCCAATATGGTTTTCATGTTGGACATACATATTGCACCGTACACAATTCTTTTCAGAATTCTTCAAGCTCTGTCAAATTGGTTGTTGATCATTGCTGGACAACCATTTTCAGGTCTTGTCATAGATTTTCAGGCAGATTTCAGTCAAACTGTAACTCGGCCAATCAGGAACAGATTTGGCCTTGTGTTTTAGGTTATTGTCTTGCTGAAAGGTAAATTAATCTCCCAGTGTCTGGTAGAAAGCAGACTGAACCAGGTTTTCCTCTAGGATTTTGCCTGTGTTTAGCTCCATTATGTTTCTTTTTTATACTGAAAAATTCACCAGTCCTTAATGATTACAAGCATATCTATAATATGATGCAGCCAACACTATAAATGAATATTTGGAGAGTGGTACTCAGTAATGTGTTTTATTGGATTTGCCCCAAACATAACACTTTGTATTCAGGACAAAAAGTTGCAGTCTTTTTTGTTGCAAATAGGATGCATGTGTTGGAATATTTTTTATTCTGCACATGCTCCCTTCTCTGTCAATTAGGTTAGTATTGTGGAGTAACCACTATGTTGTTGATCCATCCTCAGTTTTCTCCTTTCACAGCCATTAAACTCTGTAACTGTTTTAAAGTCCCCATTGGACTCATGGTGAAATCCCTGAGCAGTTTCCTTCCTCTCCGGCAACTGAGTTAGGAAGGACGCCTGTATCTTTGTAGTGACTGGGTGTATTGATACACCATCCAAAGTGTAATTCATAACTTCCCCATGCTCAAGGGGATATTCAATTTCTCCTTTTTGAAAACCTTGTGAAGACTTACAGAAAACGTTTGACCTCTGTCATTGCCAACAAAGGGTATATAACAAAGTATTGATAAACTTTTGTTATTGACCAAATACTTATTTTCCACCATAATTTGCAAATAAATTCATTAAAAATCCTACAATGTGATTTTCTGGATTTTTTTCCCTCATTTTGTCTGTCATAGTTGAAGTGTACCTATGATGAAAATTACAGGCCTCTCTCATCTTTTTAAGTGGGAGAACTTGCACAATTGGTGGCTGACTAAATACTTTTTTGCCCCACTGTAATTGTATGTGTGGGGTACAGAGATGGGGTCGTCATTCAAAAATCATGTTAAACAATATTATTGTACAGATAGTGAGTCCAAGCAATGTATTATATGATTGTATGGCAAGCCTAAATAAGTTCATGAGTAAAAATTTGCTTAACAAGTCATATAATACGTTTTTACTCCTGAACGTATTTAGGCTTGCCATAGCAAAGGGGTCGAATACATATTTACTCAAGACATTTCAGCTTTTCATTTTTTATTAATTTGTATACATTTCGAAAGGCATAATTCCACTTTGACTTTATGCGGTATTGTGTGTAGGTCAGTGACAAAACATCTCAATTGAATCTATTTTAAATTCAGGCTGTAACACACCAAAATGTGGAAAAAGTCAAGGGGTGTGAATACTTTCTGAAGGCACTGTATGCCAGTCAGTTAACACTCCATCTACTGATCACATTATTTCCATTGTTTCTATTAAGCAGTTAGCTTCTCACCCATTCACAAGCTAATAGTCGGAATTTGTCACCTCCATTAAAAGGCAAGCCAATAGTGAAAGTCTGTTATAAAATGGCATTTTATTTTACACTGGAAGCAAACAAGCTAAAATAGTTATTTTATTGTTTTGTAAATAAAATATTGTCCTAAATTAGTCAGTGGGCAGAGAGTTAACGCGACAGTACAAAAGTGCAGACTGGATCCAAAGCTGTGTTCGAATGCCCATACTAACATACTGTAGCATAACATACTGTAGCATAACATAGCATAATGAATGACTAGCTAGACATCTTACGACTTCATTAACAATGTCCATTGAGAACGCACAACGACTATACCACATAGCTAAGCTAAGAATGACGTGAATAATCAAGTCAATAGGTTGCGTTCGTAAATTCACTCTGGCTATCTACTCCGATTTCAGCTTTTGGCATACTAACTATATCGATACAATGACCAATAAGCATACTACATACTCAATTTACGTCGCAAATAGTATGAGTATTCGAACACAGCTCTGGTTTTATGGACAAAAACAATCAATAGTTTTTGTAAAGTGCAATATTTGTACCATATAGTGGCCCCATGCAAACCTATTTCACCACAGTAGAAGTCTAGCAATACTTCCTATGACCTAGCTTTTTGTTCAAACTCATCTATTTTATAATCTACGGACTCTAGTATGTAGACTGGACCCTGGTTTCATGGACACACAATCGATTGTTTTTCCTGTAAAGTGCTATATTTGTGTCCATACACCCCACATTAAGCTGTTTGACTACAGAAAAAGTCCAGCAACACTTCCAATGATCTATATTTTTGTCCAACTCATCTGTTTTGTACAGATAAAAACATACTCCATTTCAGCTGATGAGCAGAGACGCTCCCCTGGGTGTAAACGCTGTGATTTTAGATACTTGAACTGCGTTCTAAACACTTAAAACACACACCCTATCCCCTCAGCCCTCAAAATAAGAGGGCACTTCTAATGACTTATCATGAAATCTAACGATTACACTTGCAGGGTAAGGGGTGAGGGAGGAAGGAATGATTTTTAAATGGACCGTCCTTGCCTGGAAATTCGTCACTCGTTCATCCCTTGATGATTGTGTTTTCAGCCACCGGTAGCTTGGGGGTGCTTTATATGCGCTACAGTCAATTATGATTGCATGTCTACTTATATTAACTATACAATTATTAATATACGCCTACTGTATGATAGCTAGCAAATTAATTAGCTTACTTACGTTAGCCTGACTAGTTGGAACTACCACTTTTGCAGCAATTACAGCTGCAAGACTCTTGAGGTATATCTCTACAAGTTTGGCACATCTAGCCACTGGGATTTTTGCCCATTCTTCAAGGCAAAACTGCTCCAGCTCCTTCAAGTTGGATGGGTTCCGCTGGTGTACAGCAATCTTTAAGTCATACCACAGATTCTCAATTGGATTGAGGTCTGGGCTTTGACTAGGTCATTCCAAGACATTTAAATGTTTCCCCTTAAACCACTTCAAGTGTTGCTTTAGCAGTATGCTTAGAGTCATTGTCCTGCTGGAAGGTGAACCTCCGTCCCAGTCTCAAATTTCTGGAAGATTGAAACAGGTTTCCCTCAAGAATTTCCCTGTATTTAGCGCCATCCATCATTCCGTCAATTCTGACCAGTTTCCCAGTCCGTGCCGATGAAAAACATCCCCACAGCATGATGCTGCCACCACCATACTTCACTGTGGGGATGGTGTTCTCTTGGTGATGAGAGGTGTTGGGTTTGCAACAGACATAGCGTTGTCCTTGATGGCCAAAATGCAACATTTTTGTCTCATCTGACCAGAGTACCTTCTTCCATATGTTTGAAAAGTCTCCCACATGCCTTTTGGCCAACACCAAACGTGTTTGCTCATTTTTTTCTGGCCACTCTTCCGTAAAGCCCAGCTCCGTGGAGTGTACGGCTTAAGGTGGTCCTATGGACAGATACTCCAATCTCTGCTGTGGAGCTTTGCAGCTCCTTCAGGGTTATCTTTGGTCTCTTTGTTGCCTCTCTGATTAATGCCCTCCTTGCCTGATCTGTGAGTTTTGGTGGGCGGCCCTCTCTTGGTGTAACAGTATAACTTTAAACCGCCCCCTCGCCCCGACACGGGCGCGAACCAGGGACTCTCTGCACACATCAACAACGGTCGCCCACGAAGCGTCGTTACCCATCGCTCCACAAAAGCCGCGGCCCTTGCAGAGCAAGGGGCAACACTACATCTAGGTTTCAGAGCAAGTGACGTAACTGATTGAAACGCTACTAGCGCGTACCCGCTAACTAGCTAGCCATTTCACATCCGTTACATTGGCAGCTTTGTTGTGGTGCCATATTCTTTCCATTTTTTAATAATGGATTCAATGGTGCTCCATGGGATGTTCAAAGTATCAGATATTTTTTTATAACCCAACCCTGATTTGTACTTCTCCACAACTTTGTCTCTGACCTGTTTGGAGCGCTCCTTGGTCTTCATGGTGCCGCTTGCTTGGTGGTGTGCCGCTTGCTTGGTGGTGTCCCTTGCTTAGTGGTGTTGCAGACTCTGGGGCCTTTCAGAACAGGTGTATATATACTGAGATCATATGACAGATCATGTGACACTTAGATTGCACACAGGTGGACTTTATTTAACTAATTATTTTTATTTTTTATTTCACCTTTATTTAACCAGGTAGGCTAGTTGAGAACAAGTTCTCATTTACAACTGCGACCTGGCCAAGATAATGCAAAGCAGTTCGACACATACAACAACACAGAGTTACACATGAAATAAACAAACATACAGTCAATAATACAGTATAAAAAGTCTATATACAGTGTGTGCAAATGAGGTAGGATAAGGGAGGTAAGGCAAGAAATAGGCCATGGTGCCGAAGTAATTACAATATAGCAATTAAACACTGGAATGGTAGATGTGCAGAAGATGAATGTGCAAGTAGAGATACTGGGGTGCAAAGGAGCAAGATAAATACATAAATACAGTATGGGGATGAGGTAGTTGGATGGGCTATTTACAGATGGGCTATGTACAGGTGCAGTGATCTGTGAGCTGCTCTGACAGCTGGTGCTTAAAGCTAGTGAGGGAGATATGAGTCTCCAGCTTCAGTGATTTTTGCAGTTCGTTCCAGTCATTGGCAGCAGAGAACTGGAAGGAAAGGCGGCCAAAGGAAGAAATGGCTTTGGGGGTGACCAGTGAGATATACCTGCTGGAGCGGGTGCTACGGGTGGGTGCTGCTATGGTGACCAGTGAGCTGAAATAAGGCGGGGCTTTACCTAGCAGAGATTTGTAGATGACCTGGAGCCAGTGGGTTTGGCGACGAGTATGAAGCGAGGGCCAACCAACGAGAGCGTACAGGTCGCAATGGTGGGTAGTGTATGGGGCTTTGGTGACAAAACGGATGGCACTGTGATAGACTGCATCCAATTTGTTGAGAAGAGTGTTGGAGGCTATTTTGTAAATGACATCGCCGAAGTCGAGGATCGGTTTTATGGTCAGTTTTACGAGGGTATGTTTGGCAGCATGAGTGAGGGATGTTTTGTTGCGAAATAGGGAGCCGATTCTAGATTTAATTTTGGATTGGAGATGCTTAATGTGAGTCTGGAAGGAGAGTTTACAGTCTAACCAGACACCTAGGTATTTGTAGTTGTCCACATATTCTAAGTTAGAACCGTCCAGAGTAGTGATGCTGGACGGGCGGGCAGGTGCAGGCAGCGATCGGTTGAAGAGCATGCATTTAGTTTTACTTGCATTTAAGAGCAGTTGGAGGCCACGGAAGGAGAGTTGTATGGCATTGAAGCTCGTTTGGAGGTTAGTTACCAGTGTCCAAAGAAGGGCCAGAAGTATACAGAATGGTGTCGTCTGCGTAGAGGTGGATCAGAGAATCACCAGAAGCGAGAGCAAGAGCAAGTATGTGACTTCTGAAAGTAATTGGTTGCACCAGATCTTATTTTGGGGCTTCATAGCAAAGGGGGTGAATACATATGCACGCACCACTTTTCCGTTTACATTTCACTTCACCAATTTGGACTATTTTGTGTATGTCCATTACATGAAATAAAAATCCATTTAAATTACAGGTTGTAATGCAACAAAATAGGAGAAACGCCAAGGGGGTGAATACTTTTGCAAGGCACTGTCTGTCCAATATGAAAAAGCTATTACATTTAAGGTGATTGGCCACTCTTTAAGGAAAGTAAAATGTGCAGTGACACTTTTCTAGGTGTAAACTCTGTGGATTTGGAAACTAAAAGTGCTCTTGAGTAGAATGGACCCCCTTTTACTTCAACACTACTGTACATTCAGGGAATTATGTACGGTGCAATATGTATGTCCAATATGAAAAACGTAACAAACATTGTGCAGTACGATGGGATAATTAGCAATGTTATTAATATTGTTACTATAATTTATAATTAATAGTAGCATTATAAATAATGTGTTGTTATTTGTATTATCGTTGTTACTCTGATAACTATCATTACGTGTATTGCTGTTAACAATAATGTTAACGCTATAATATTATTTGTGTTATAAAGGTGATTCACTTTTTTTCATGTTTCATTAGGGAAAAACAATCTAAGTCTGCTAAGATTTCCTCATAAAATGTTACGAATTTCGACCATTTTATTTTTTACAATCTTCATTGTGGGACTTTTATCGCCGAGGTCACGTCCATATTCTTGCTAGGTCTTGCTGGCGGAACGGATTTTCACATGCCCATGCATGTACCGGAAACGGAAGTAGCTAGCTCTTCTGAACTTTTCAGTTTTTCGATGGTTAGTGCTATCCGACTTCCTTGGGACGTACCTACCCTAAACCCTAACCCTTACCATTTAAAATGTCAACTTCGAGAGAGAGAACAAATCCAATTTTGATAAACTCCCATTGGGTGAAATACCCATTGGGTGAAATACCTCAGTGTGCAATCACAGCAGCAAGATTTGTGACCTGTTGCCACAAGAAAAGGGCAAACGGTGAAGAACAAACACCATTGTAAATAGAACCCATATTTATGTTGATTTATTTTCAATTTTTTATTCAACTGTTTGCACATCGTTACAAAACTGTATATAGACATATGACATTTGACATGTCTCTATTATTTTGGAACTTGTGAGTGTAATATTTACTGTTAACTTTGTTGTTTATTTCACTTTTGTTTATCCATTTCACTTGCTTTGGCAATGTAAACACATGTTTCCCATGTCAATAAAGCCCTTTGAATTTAATTGAATTGAGAGCGAGAGGCCCAACTCAGCGGAAAACCTGTCTCCCTCCAGCAGGTGGAGTTTTTACGCACACAAAGCAGGGAGTTCAATGAGAGAGTGTTGAATTTGGTGAACAAAAACATTTATGGCTTATTTGCTATATGAGGTTTATTTAATCGAATAGACGTTTCGTAATGCTTAAGTTGTTACGAGTGTACTGATATAAGTAGGACACGTGACATCCCGGCATCTTTGAGAAAAAACACTTTTTATCGGAGTGGTCTGGAGATGGATATGCATATTCATGGCATGAGGCTAGTAGCATAGCATCTCTCTCAATTTAATACACAAGGGATAATGAAAGTGGTGGAACTAACCTTCCACGGAGTTGTATTATTTTCCTGAGTATGCATAACACCGATTTGATTATCCATTTTATACCATGGCTATAATTTAGCCACATTTGCTGAAAGAAATGTGTTCAACATCCACTGAAGTAGCTAGCATGTTTACTAGATAGCTACAGTTGTTGTCTTGGTAACGAAACAAATTTGCTAGTTTAGCTAACCAAAACATCACTCCTAGTTTGCTTTTATGAAAATCGAATTCAACAGTGCCAATAAGGTTTTCAATTTTACTTTTGCTTTCAAATGCAGTTCAAACAACATGTGGGAATGAACGATAGCCATTGAATTCTACTGTGCTGATATACTATACGGAAATAATGCACGTTCTAGAATTCCCTTAAAGCCAATCAGAAACAAGTATTCAACAATGCCATGGTATAAAGGAAGTTGAGGTCAACAACCCTCATCATATATTTCAAAAAGGATTACAGTAATGAGATGTATCCACAAATCCAAAGAAAGCATAAACGGGAGCTAAAAAGCCCAACATACCGCTATGTGGACATCGACTCTCCCATTGCTAGGTCGGAGAGACATGTAATCTTGTCAGTATATCCATAATCTTTTAATACAATGGGGGATAGGGACGTTCCAAGGATCCATAATAGCACGCACCGTTTTTCGACAGCTGAAACTACATTAATTAGATCATTAATTGGTTGAACTAAAATTAATTATTGATGATTTAAATGTGGATGTTTTCTATTTTCAGAAAATACATCATATCATTCCGTATAATGACCGTATTTGATCATACGTCAGGGGTCAAAGCGTTATGGAGTTCAAAGGTCAGAAGAAAGAGCGCTCGGTTCTCTGATGGTCGGAGAATTGTACTTAAAAAAGGTATAAACGCGTTATTTGAGCTTATCATTCAATTAATATATTAACGTATGTGAAAAATACGGTTGTTGTTTGGATGGCTACACTCACTCCTTTCAATAATCTGTGGTTGGAGACGGTCTTGTCTTATTCAATTATTTAAGGAAACCTATTTGGGTAGCATGCTACATGCGAGCTAGCTAAATTAAGTTACAGGAAGCCCCCTAGGGCCGTCGTGTCAACTAAAGATCCGAGCCAAAGATAGTAAGCAACGCTTTCATGACAGCCTAGAACGAGGAAGTTATTTGTCTACTGACTTGAGCAGCTCACAATCTATTAGGATAACGTTATTTGTTCAACTGTCTTTTTTCCTTCGCAGAATAGTCCTGTAGGTAAACTAACCAGTTAAAAAAACATGGCTGAGTTGCTTCTGGATTCAAGTATCCGAATATGGGTGGTTTTACCAATTGTATTGATTACATTTTGCGTTGGAATTATCCGTCACTATGTCACCCAACTCCTGCAAAGTGACAAAAAAGTTGATCTGGAACAGGTGTCAGACAGGTGAGTTAACTGACTGAAATACTGTTATCCCATGGTTTGAGAAACTTTAGGCAAACTGTTGTAATTATGATTACTAAATATGTCAGCTTATTGCTTACTATAACCTTAAATTGACTTTTTTGCAGCCAAGTCCTTCTGCGTAGCCGCATATTAAGAGAAAATGGAAAATATATCCCTAAACAAGTAAGAGTTACATAATATTTTTTATATTCTGAAATGTTCTATTCCTAGTGTGTGTTAGAGATTTTTTTTATTTTTTTGTAGTCATTTAACATGCGAAAGCAATATTTCAATGATTCGGAAACTGGGTTCTTCAAGAAGGTCAAGCGAAAGGTGACTCCCAAAAACCCAATGACTGGTGAGTCAATCTATTTGTGTTCTTCCCACTTTGACAGTTGTTGCCTCTATTTTAGTTCCATTCTTATAAATGAGATTAGCAGTACATTTTCTCACTCTCAGAGATGCATTAAAATGTGGTAACAATTTTCTTTACTGCTGTGCTAGACACAATTATTCAACAACTCTTCCTTTTTCAGATACCAGCATGCTGACTGACATGATGAAGGGAAATCTGACCAATGTGCTTCCCATGATTGTGATTGGAGGATGGATCAACTGGGCATTCTCTGGCTTTGTCATCAGTAAGTTCAGTTTGTTAGGGACATTGACTGCCCTGCATAACCTCATGTTAGATGTTGAACTTGCAAAATTGGTCCAATAATTAGATAGGAAATAATGCCTACATAATATACAGTATCCTGAATTGTTTGCAATATAATTACACCACAGCCACTTACTATTGTATTGAAGTGGTATTGAACACTGTTAATAGTTTCCCCCCCCACAGCTAAGGTTCCCTTTCCTCTGACATTGAGATTCAAACCAATGCTACAGCGTGGAATTGAACTACTGTCTCTTGATGCATCCTGGTACAGTATTCCATTCATTCAGTTGTCTGTTTTCAACCAGCCTTTTAATTACACCAGCAAAGCAAAAATAGAAACATACTTGGGTAATTCAAGGGTAATGGAATTACGCAGAAAATGTATACCTAACAAAAACCTTTGAAGTTTAACAAACCATAGAACGGAACTCTATGCACAACTTCTAACAATTTCCACTGAACATTTTACGAAAACACATTTACAGGAAGAATTGTGCAGATACAAAGTTTGGCAACAGAATACAACTGAGGGAGATTTTACTGTAATTCTGGTACCAAACTTAGCATCAGCACAGGTAATTATTTTTACTGTGTAAATTGTTAAAATTAGTAATTTTACATAGAGTTGTATGGTAGGAATTATCCAATTGCATTCTTGTCAGGACAATCTTTAGGATGTGATTCAGTATATTCTTATGTTGAGGATGTGATTCAGTATATTATCTTGTTGAGGATGTGATTCAGTATATTATCTTGTTGAGGATGTGATTCAGTAGATTATTTTATTTGTAATTGTTTCTAGGGTGAGCTCAGCCTCTTGGTATTTCCTTAATGTTTTTGGACTGAGGAGCATGTACAGCCTCATTCTTGGACAGGACAATGGTAAGCTGATAATGCCAAGTCTTTGCCATTTTCATAGTGTATATGTTTAACAAGAATGCAGAAAGACTTGGTACCTTGGTGTTAATGTAGAAAACATGTTGGAACAACTCGTTTTAGAACTCTGTTAACAGAATACTGTATCTACCTCGTGAATGCATTTCAGAGTTGTTTACTGTACTTGTCCCAGTTGCAACCCAACTGAGGTACGATGTGGCGGGCACATTTTCGTATTACATGATGACTGTTGGTCTTCTGTTCCAGCTGCTGATCAGTCGAGGATCATGCAGGATCAGATGACTGGCGCTGCCATGGCCATGCCGCCTGATCCTAACAAGGCCTTCAAGGTGAGAAACAAGCAGCCTTGATGTCGGTCTCTCAGCATTAGCTAGCTGTACTTGGACGATCACCGTCAATCATTAAGCTTTAATGTCTAATCTCGCTAATATACTTTCATCTAAAGTAATGAGGATATGGTTTTGTTCTATCCTGGGGCAATTAGTTATTGTGTAATGATGTTGGACATAAATCAAAGACATGGGGGTTGTTGGAGCCAGTTTTCGTACTAGTAGGGGTTTTCTTTTTTACGCCTGTCTCCCGTGTTCTTTCAGAGTGAATGGGAGGCGTTGGAGATTGTGGAGCACAAATGGGCCCTGGAGAACGTTGAGGAGGAGCTGATGTCTCGAGACCTGAACTTTTGTGGAATCTTCAGTCAAGAGATAAAAGCCACAATGTTCTAATGAGGTTATTGACTTAGCTGCTGCTGTAGAGCCAGCCAGTTTCTGTGATACAGTGTATCATCATGGTTCTGAGGCAGTTGTTTAAAAAAAAAAATGTCTTAAATATGATTGTGATACCTAAACAGTATATTTTTGGCTCAAGGCAATAAAAAAACAATAGAAAGGCAAACATATATTTAACCTCTGACATTAACTTAATGACAACTAATGCCTATTTGTTTCGTTGTGTAAAAATACTGTAAGTTGAATGTAAATTATGCATGTTCTCAGCTTAGTTTTATTGTTGCCTTGCAATTTTTCACTATTACGCCTTACTGTTAACTGATTTCATTCTCCATTCATATATCAGCGCATCACACAGATGTATTATTTGTAGAAAATAGTTTGGTTGTGTTGATTAATTTCAGACATGCTTCTCCTCTGCACATTTCTGAATCGGCTTGTTCTCTTCATGTGTGTGTGTGAACCAAGGCCTCATCTCTGATATTGTCTGCATTGCTTGTTTGTTTTTAAGTTCTTAGTAGTAGTAAAAAAAAAATGTATTTTTCTTCAGCTGTTCTGTGCCCTCGGAGTCTCTTTCAGGTGTTACCTGATTAACTCCCAATACCATAAGCATTTTTAAACATACAAAATCTTGCCTAAACATCCACTTTGGCTGTACTGTATAATTTAATGAGATGTAGCCTGTCCATTGGAGCTGATGTTTTTGTATCTGTGCCAGAAGAGGTGGTGATATGGGGAGACGAGGATGTATTGGATCTATACCATCTGCTTGGCTTTGGAGATTTAGAAATAAATTATCTGCAGATCTGAAGGCTTTTGTAAAAGTGTATGTTTCATCAATCACGTGGAATGCCTGATCTCCGTGTAGAAAAAGCAATGCGTCGCATGTACGGTACATCTGACTGCATAATTAAATGTTTAGCCATGTCATCCTGAGGCAGAAGTATTATACACATACAATGTATAAGAATGAATCAGACATTTTATTTTACATACTCATCGCAAAGTAGCAACTTCACTGCATTGTGTCAAAGCAACGTTGGAACAGAAGGGAAGATGATGCAGGTGTGAAATGCCCATTTTCATTAATGTATGAATATGAAAACTTCACCTATAAGAAAAGGGGTACAGTATTCAGTGCACTGCAACATCCTAAATGTGGACATTCATGTATCGTACTGGACGTTAAGTAGTTCTGGAGGACCAAGGAATATGTTTGGGATGGCAGCTTGGCCTCTTCCAGATTGCTCAGAAAACACTAAACTACCTTGGAGAGTGCCTCTGTTCCCACTAAAAGCCCAGACATTTACTGCAGCATCACCAATCGTGTGTTGATACAAGAATATAATCATTGCGGTCACTCCATTGTACAAAATGGCTTCTATGTTTTGAACAGCAATTTCAGACCAAATGGGTGTTGGTGAATAAGATAATTGTGTAGTCAGGCTGGCTGGCATTAACCTTGTGTGTGCTGACCTTTTGTGCCTGAACATATTGTACCAATGTGATTCTGACAAACAAAAATATGAAGATTGACCTTTTACAGGTTTTTAGGCAGTATAATGGCCTTCCGCTCCAGTTTCTATAAACTGCATATTGACAACTACATACTGCATATTGCTTTCTCAGGGAAATAATGAACATCCCAAACTAAGCAGGCCTTGCCATTCAGAGCATGGCCACAGCCCAATCTAAACTACATCTCTAAAGGGCTTGTGTTAACCAGCTCTCACAGCCACCTTAAATCGAATTATAAATCCTGATCATTTACTGGTAAAAAAGATAAGGAAAGCCAGGATGTCATGTAAAAGTGTAAAATCTACCTCATGCCTACTGGCTATAGTCATCATTTATTAATATCAAAAGATGAGTATACAATAAAATATTTAATCTATTAACAAAGTAAATTAATTCACCCCGCCCCTGTCTCTGAATCAGATGACCAAAGACAATACATTTATTACAATAGAAAAATACTGTACAGATGCGCTTTAAAAAATCATTTAAGAGCTCTCTATCCATTGCTCGTCATTAAGAAATTGCACAGAATAAAATAAAACTAATATCTAATTTTAAAGATGTAGCCATTTATTTGCTTCTACTAAGAGAGTACAAATTATATTTGAATCCGAAAAATATGCATCTGTTTATGTCCTGCACAAGAGATTCTATCTCAAAATCACTGTTGATAGTGGAAAACTAATCCTAACTAGAAATGAAATATCTCCACGAGCACCAAGATGCCCAATTTATGTGTCTGATAATTCAATGAAAAACAAATAATGGATCGCAAGAGAAAATATACAACGCCACGGCGCCTCCAACTGTATTCAAAGTGTCTGCTTCTAATACTATGGGTTTTCTTTACCTTTATGTTCCATATAAATCACATTGCAGTGTTTTGGTTAATGCAGTTCTTGATATAAAGATAACAGAGAATGTAATCTGATTTTAAAATCAGGAGTTAACTGAAACCAGGTTATCCATGCTGTTAAAGTGTAAATCCACTCAAAAAAAATAAAAATATTTTGGTGTATTTTTCAATAGTACACTGTTGACAGTCACAAAATGTTTTCCATGTCAGCAGTTAAGTTTTCAAGATATTGGACATTCAAGAAGCAAAGTGTCACTGACCACATCATCATAATGATGCATTTTGCTGTATCAACAGCGGACTAATGGAAAAATGCCAAAAGATAGCTTTTTAGTGGATTTTCCCTTCAATGCAGCTGTTATGATCTGAATATCAAATCATTTCTGTGTAACAGTTAAGTACCTTACTGTGATTTTTTTTTTTTTTTTTTTTTTTTTTTTTAAATGGAGGGGCGAGGTCAAATCATGATGTCAGTGATCAGACAGTCGGAGTTCTAGAAAGATGCCACAGTTTCCGATTTGGAATTCCGAGGTGGATGACCGTTCAAAACTATTTTTTACCAGTCAGGGTTTTTCTTCTTCTCAGAGTTCTCAGTTGAAGGCACTGAAGTCAGATATTTCCAAGTTGTATTGAACGCGCCATAATTGGAGGGATATGTATCCTGAAAACTAGCCATTATTGGTAGGGAGGTTTGAAACTCTGTTATTGGTCTAACTTATAATGCCCGGTGATGTCACCAGGCATGCCAAAACTCCACCCATGCAAAACAAGCTGAAATTCAGGTCTTCTTTTCAAAACAGCTTACACCAAAAGGGCATAATTTTCACAATTTCACAGTATTATTCCAACCTCATAATGAGGAAATATATAAAACCCAGGAAATCAAGTTTTTGACTGCACTGGGCCTTTAACCTCATACATTGTGATTTACCTTCTAGAGCAAAATGCGTTCAATTCTATTCAAACAGCCTCAAGGAATTCTGCCTCGATTTGAGCTCAATTGAGAAGCACAGCAGTGGATCAAAGTTAGAGGTCATCTTTCCAGCAGTGCAGCACAGTACAGATAGATAGTGGTGCACAGATATTCACAATTCATAGGTCTTGAATCACCTAAATTATGATTGACTATATCCAATCACTAAGAGGTCCATTTGGCATCAGCATAGACAAACACTGCATACCTTAGTCTGATTAAGCAATGACAGATTTCATCATTCAATGTTCTACTATATTGGTCTCCCCAGATTTACTCGATAATCTTTCCAAAAAAATTAAATTAAAAAAAGAATAAATTGTATTCCTCACTCTTCTCCACCGGCCTGAGAATCTAGCCTCTCACTCCTTGTTCAATGCAGAACAGAGGAAGAAGGTTCAAGTTTTTTTGGAATAGAAAAGAAATAAAACAATACAAAATCAAAAAGCCCCATCAACTCAGGAAAAAGAGAAAAAAACACTAACAAATCTGCTTCAGTCTGTTTCCATGTTGACACAGGGAGTGGCTCCCTCCATCCCATCGTGTTTGGGGGAAGTGACATCATCAGCAGGCTGGGTGGGAGAGGAGCTGTCCAAGGGTGCGGGTAAGGTGGGCTGGCGAATCTTATCTTGTCGGTGGTAGAACAGGAGGTAGGCAGCATTGGTCTAGAAGTGGAGGGTATAGGCAAAGGAGGGGAGATCATGACATTGCAAGACAACAAAAATTAATAAATAATTATCAGCTGTCCTTTAGCTAAACTTACCACAATTTGTTCCTCCCTTGCATATGTCACCTTGCTGTCATCGAAGTAATACCATTGTCCGTTGTCTTTGTTCCGGGCATAACTGGTGTCTGTCGAGAGAGGAGAGAAAAGTTACACACTGCCTTGAAGGCATATATCAAAGTATGATATACAAAAGCAGCGTCTCACAATGTCCATCTCGGAGTCCGCCGTAGTGGTTGGATACTGCTATCAGATCATAGCGGCTGGGCGGCTCTCCGTTTGTACCGGTCTTCTTCAGCAGACAACCTGAAAAGTCGAGGTGTCTGTAATAAAGAGCAATAGGGTTGGATTAGGATAGCTCCTCTCAACACTAATAACTCTGTAGTGACTTAGAGTTTACACTAGTCACACTGACATCCTCCCCACTTAAAACATGTGGACAGAATGTCTATTATTATACTGAACAAAACTATAAATACAACAATTTCAATGATTTTATTGAGTTACAGTTAATATAAGGAAATCAGTCAATTGAAATAAATTCATTAGGCCCTAATCTATGGATTTCATGACATGGTAGGGGCACAGCCAGTGGGCCTGGGAGGGGGAGAGCATAGGCCCACCCACTGGGGAGCCAGGCCCAGCCAATCATAATTCGTTTTTCCCCACAAAAGGGCTTTATTATAGACAGAAATACTCCTCAGTTTCATCAGCTGTCTGGGTGGCTGGTGTCAGACGATCCCGCAGATGATGAATCCGAATGTGGAGGTCCTGGGCTGGCGTGGTTACACGTGGTCTGCGGTTGGGAGGCCGGTTGGACGTACTGCCAAATTCTCTAAACGACGTTGGAGGCGGCTTATGGTAGAGAAATTAACATAAAATTCTCTAGCAACAGCTCTGGTGGACATAACTGCAGTCAGCATGCCAATTGCATGCTCCCTCAAAACCTTGAGACATCTGTGGCATTGTGTTGTGCGACAAAACAGCACATTTTAGAGTGGCCTTTTAGTGTCACAATGTGCACCTGTGTAATGATCATGCTGTTTAATCAGCTTCTTGATATGCCAAACCTGTCAGGTGGATGGATTATCTTGGCTGAGGAGAAATGCTGATTAACAGGGGTGTAAACAAATTTGTACACAAAATTATAGAGAAATAAACTTACTGTGTGTGTATGAAAAAGTATATTTTATTTCAGCTCATGAAACATGGGACCAACACTTTACATGTTGCATTTACATTTTTGTTCAGTATAGAAGACACAGACAGGATGTAACTAACCTGAGAGGGAAGTCAACGATGATGTCCAGCTTCTCCCTGGAGTACTTGGTGTAAGAGAAGCGCTTCAGGTGGATGATGAGAACCTCCGGCAGTGACCACAGGTCAAGTTTCTTTGTGGCCAGTTGGTGTTTCTTACACATTGGGCAGTACCTGCAGCAAACACATGCAACACATCTTTAGAAGACCATTGCACACAAATCACAACAGTATTTAGCAGTAAGTTGTAATATGTTACTGATGTAAAAATATTAAGTCTACATCTTTTCCCGGGAAAACTGACATTTTAACTCTATTCAGCATCATTCTTGTTAGACAGAGATCGATAGATACTGTAGATGGACAGATTATATTTAATTTGGATATCTACTGTAGGTAGATAGACACTATAGAATTATACTATTGTAAGTTAAGGTTAAATAAAATCTACAGTATACAGTAAATACTGTAGATAGATACTGTACATAGATATACATACTGTACATAGATAAATACAGTAGATAGCTAGATAGATACTGTAGATAGATAGATACTGTAAAGCTCTAGGAAGAGTCTTGGTGGTTCCAAACTTCTTCCGTTTAAGAATAATGGAGGCCACTATGTTCTTGGGGACCTTCAATGCTGCAGAAATGTCTTGGTACCCTTCCCCAGATCTATGCCTCGACACAATCCTGTCTCGGATCTCTACGGACAATTCCTTCGACCTCATGGCTTGGTTTTTTCTCTGACATGCACTGTCAACTGTGGGACCTTGTATAGACAGGTGTGTGCTTTTCCAAATCAGGT
This sequence comes from Salvelinus namaycush, assembly GCF_016432855.1. Classification (NCBI taxonomy): domain Eukaryota; kingdom Metazoa; phylum Chordata; class Actinopteri; order Salmoniformes; family Salmonidae; genus Salvelinus; species Salvelinus namaycush. Next base: position 37,783,651 of record NC_052322.1, on the reverse strand, counting down.
CCAATCAATTGAATTCACCACAGGTGGACTCCAATCAAGTTGAAGAAACATCAAGCATGATCAAAGGAAACAGGATGCACCTGAGCTTAATTTTGAGTCTCATCGCAAAGGGTCTGAAAACTTATGTAAATAAGGTATTTGTTTTTTATGTTTTATAAATTCGCAAAAAAATTGTCATTTGTCATTTGTCATTATGAGGTATTGTGTGTAGATTGCTGAGAATTTTATTTTGTATTTAATCAATGTTACAATAAGGCTGTAACGTAACAAAATGTGGAAAAAGTCAAGTGGCCTGAATAGTTTCCAATGGCACAGGAGGATAGATAGGGTAGGATAGATAGAAATAACAGGTGTGGGGCAGTAGTACCAAGGGTTTTCTTCCTCCAGGGTCTCCACAGTGGTGAAGAGCTCTATGCACTCCTGCAGCTGCACTGTGGTCTGCTGGTGAGGGACCTCCATGCTTTGGTGTTTCACATACTTCTGTGGATGGAAGGAGTTCTGGAGTTAGCTAAATGACCAGCAAGCAGGCCCAAACACATTTAATAGCTTCACACTTTAATAACACATATACTGTAAAGCATTATTCACACATACCTCTGCCTCATTCTCGTTGTAGTATTTCTTCTTCATGTCAGGATCCCAGTCCATGGCTACATATGGTTGAGCTGTGAAAGAGATACAGTAATATTACATCAAATGTCCAGCTACTAAGCTCCAAAACAAAGGAAAAGTACACTACGTGGCCAAATGTATGTGGACACCTGCTTGTCGAACAACTCATTCCAAAATCATGGACATCAATATGGAGTTGGTACTTCGCTGCTGTAACAGCCTCCACTCTTCTGGGAAGGCTTTCCACTAGATGTTGGAACATTGCTGCGGGGGACTAATGCCACAGGAGCATTAGTGATGTTGGGCGATTAGGCCTGGCTCGCAGTATGTGTTCCAATTAATCCTAAAGGTGTTTGATGGGGTTGAGGTCAGGGCTCTGTGCAGCCAGTCAAGTTCTTCCACACCAATCTCAACAAACATTTCTGTATGGACCTCGCTTTGTGGGGCGGCAGGTAGCCTTGTGGTTAGAGCGTTGGGCCAGTTACCGAAAAGTTGCTGGATCGAATCCCCGAGCTGACAAGGTAAAAATCTGTCGTTCTGCCCCTGAACAAGACAGTTAACCCACTGTTCCACGGTAGGCCGTCAACTCAATTTGTTCTTAACTGAATTGCATAGTTAAATGTAAAAAATTGTCTCCAAAGCTGGAAGCATAGAATGGTCTAGAATGTCATTGTATGCTGTAGCATTAAGATTTCCCTTCACTGGAACTAAAGAGGCCTAGCCCGAACCATGAAAAACAGCACAGACCATTATTCCTCCTCCACCAAACATTACAGTTGGCACTATGCATTGGGGCAAGTAGCGTTCTCCTGGCATCCACCAAATCCAGATTCGTCCGCCGCACTGCTAGATGGTGAAGAGTGATTCATCACTCCAGACAACACGTTTCCACTGCTCCAGAGTCCAATGGTGGTGAGCATTACACCACTCCAGCCAACGCTTGGAATTGCACATCAGGCTTGTGTGTGGCTGTTCGGCCATGGAAACCCATTTCATGAAGCTCCCGACGAACAGTTCTTGTGCGGACGTTGCTTCCAGAGACAGTTTGGAACTCGGTGGTGATGTTGCAACCGAGGACAGACAATTTTTTTACACGATATGCACTTCAGCGGTCCTGTTCTGTGAGCTTGTGTGGCCTACCACTTCGCGGCTGAGCCGTTGCGGCTCCTAGACATTTCCACTACAAAATAACAGCACTTACAGTTGACCGGGGCAGCTCAAGCAGGGCAGAAATTTGACAAACTGACTTGTTGGAAAGGTGGCATTCTATGGCGGTGCCACGTTGAAAGTCACTGAGCTCTTCAGTAAGGCCATTCTACTGCTAATGTTTGTCTATGGAGATTGCATGGCCGTGTGCTCGATTTTATACACCCGTCAGCAACGGGTGTGGCTAACATAGCCGAATCCACTAATTTAAAGGAGTGTCCACATACTGCTGTATACACAGTGTATATGAGCCTAGCTACAGGAGTGACAAAGCAGTTGACAGTGTGAAAGTGATGTCTGAGACTCACAGCTAAAAGAGAAGGCACTGCCGTCCTCTCCCATGCCTCTCTCTGTGGTGCCGTTGGAGTTGACCGCCTGGATGGAGAAGAGCAGCTTCCTCCGTCTGGCCTCGCAGCCCTTTCTCTTTGCCTGCCTCTCGTTGGCCTGTGGCAGGCAGGGGGGGCACTCACCCCTCTCCTCCTCCTCCTCCTCACATGGCTGCTGCTGCTGGTGGCCTGCACCCTGCTGGCTGTCTGTTGGGCCTGTAGCACTGGCATCAACACTAGCACCACCACTGGCTCCAGCACCACCACTGGCTCCAGCACCACCACTGGCTCCAGCACCACCACTGGCTCCAGCACCACCACTGGCTCCAGCACCACCACTGGCTCCAGCACTGCAGGATGCCGAGGCACTGTCCTCTGTGCTGCACCCTGCCCTGACCTCACTGCTGGCCCCCTCGTCAGCTTGTGCCTCTCCTCCAGACTCCTGGGTCTGGTCTGGCTGAGTCTGGGTCACAGCAGGCCCTTGGCCGACACCATCACAACAGTGATCTCTCTTGGAGGGTTCTGGCCTCTCACAGTCATTCTCGCCGTCATCTGTGGAGACAGACAACATTGTGGAGTGGAGACACTAAGTAAAATCGTGAGTTTGTAGAAATCCATTCTGTCCAGCGTATCAATGATTTGCTAAGTGAGAATTTTAGAGCTCAGTTACCGTAGCTGACACCATTGGTCTGGGTCTTGTACAATTCTTCCTCCTCATCGTCGTCATCATCATCTTCACCCTCCTCCTCATCCTCCTCCTCCACCTCCTCTGAGGGATCTGGTGGTCGGACATATCGCCTGTGGAAACATCACCGCACCATCTTTCAGACACAGTACAGTACAGCATCTTTACAACCAGTTATCACAATCAACCTTGATAAGAGCCTCCATTCTAAAGCATTGCCTATTTTAGCTGATGTTTGGGCTGTGACAGTAACTCACGCTAGCCGCTGCAGGAAGAGGTGATAGAGGGCGTCGCGGCTGCACTGGCCTCGAGGCACGGTCATGAGCAGTGGGTGTCCGAAAAGGGACGTCCCATAGCTGCTGCTCCCTGAGCCGTAGTCCCTGTAGTGGGAGCGCTCCCTCAGGTACAGAGCCAGCACCACCTCATCCCCCTCCTCCTCCACAGAGCCTCTGTTCAGCTCATACCTATCAGGAAAACACACAGACAGGTGTCAGGGGAGATGCTGAAGCTAACAGGAACAGACCCCAAAAGTATGTTTTTGGTGTGGAGGTAAATGCTGTTTTTTTACATACACAAATATGTCATCCCGGTCCAGGATGCAGCTTAGAGACTCATCAGCATGGTACAGCTTATAGAAGCGATGGTTGAACACGTCGGCCACAACCATCTAAAATAGGAAATAAGGAAATGAGAGCGGCACAGGTCAGTATCAACTCAACATTTCATGTGACGAATGACAAAAGAGTTACCAGAGGCTACTGTTTATTTCACAGTGACTTTAAAACTATGTCTTACTTGATTGGCTGGGATTTCGGTCATTTCCGAGAGAACGGAGCACAGGTCAAACACTTTGCCAGCTTTGGGTACAACCAAGCGATGCTGGTGGGATAGTAAACAAATAAATCAATACACATGATCACATATAAAAAGGATGATGTAGGGCCAACTACAGGAAGATGAATCTTGTACCTGAACAGGTTTGGCCACAGGATCCAGAGAGACGAAGAATACCTCCATTACCCGGTCCTTGCTAACAGGCAGGGGAACGCTCAGGTAGCAGAAGGGGTCAAAGGTGACAGACACTTTGCGGCACTCGGGGCAAACCAGGGTGGACTTGAACAAGCCGTGGAAGGTGTCAACAATCACGGAGTTGTTCCGTCTCCGGTGGTTACGCCATGCCTCCTCTGCCACTTCCTGAACGTTGAAGTCAAAGGGTGAGTGTGAAAATGCCTTTTAGGTCTACTACAGCTTGCAGAGCCATGGTGGTACAGTATTTTACTATTATTCTCCCTGCCCTCTTTCCACTACAGGTTGTTACCTGGTCAGGCCTGCCAGCGGCATCCCTCAGCTCGATGTACTCCTTGTTCTTGACCCGATTGAGATCCTCATGAAGCCCGTCCAGCAGGAAGGAGAGCAGCTCCTGGGAGTCATGCTGCTGGTAGCCCAGAAACTGGGAGGCAAAGTGACCAACCTTGGTCTGGTATGAAAAACAACACACAAGGTTCTCAAGGTATGCATGGTAACACCTTAGCATGACAGACTGACAAGCCTTTTTAATTGATTATAAAATCGATTATAAAATTGTGACACTGATTATAAAATTATCAGAGTGTCACACACTGATAACTACCTTGAAGATCCTGGGAACCACAGAGTAGTGCCTCCCCGACCACATCTGTTTGATGACGTCAGCGTAGGCCTCTGCGATCTCCCCCTTCATGCCCAGGGGGTTGGTGAAGTTGAGCTCCTCCAGATAGGCATTCCTCAGGAAGTACTCCGTCAGTGGAGGAGTGTTACTGAGACACTGGACAGAGCAGGGAGAGGAACACAATCCATCCATCATAGACCAGGTCCCTGCATTTAGGTACAGCATTGACACATTATGTAGTAATGATGACTTACCTGCAGTGCAGAGTTCATGAAACATGTGTTTCCCAGATTGGTGAGGCCACAGACTCCTGGCTGGCCCCGGTAAGAGTCCTGCTCCTCCACAGAGTTCCTCCTACAAGACAGGGAAGGAGAAACTATCATCTACTGAATATCATCTACTGAATAATACAATAAGACAAAAGGTAGTGTAGACTCCTACAGATACAACACGTTTTCTTATCCGACATATGGGAATCACCATTACCACAAAACTGCGTTGCTACAACAGCAACGGTACATTCTCTAATGACACACTGATAATATTAGCAAAGAAAGAAAAATGGTTAAAAGAAAGAACCCCCACATGATCTGCGGTCTGGAGCTGGGCCAGGTACCATCTGCATTCCTCATCTCCATGATCACCGTCTGCAATGCAGGCAGGACATGTTACAACACAGTTGCCATTGAAACACACTACCACTGTATCTCAGCGCTGACAGTCAGGGGAGCAGGTAGGTGTGGGGTGGTGTGGGATGAGGGGCGGAGCACTGACAGTCAGGGTAACAGACATACCATGCCAGAGCTGAGGCAGGAGTCGAGGACTCTGACGTGGACATTCCTCAGCCTCTCACAGCTGGTGTCTGAGCTCTTCATCCACAGCCGGGTCTCTGCCCCCTCCACCACATCAAACTGCTTCATCATCACCTTCTGAATCGTATCTGAAGGGGAAAACATGAACAAACACACACACATATATCTATATACATACACACATATATATATATATGAGGTGCACAACGACTCAGCATAGCTACTAACGCATCTTTTGAATGCGTTTCTACTTACGGATGTGATCTGCACGGCTAAACTGTGCCGTCACAACATTTTCCATGTTGCTATGGAGGCACAAGAAGATTTCCACAGGGTAGACCTCAACCTTGACTAGGCTGGGCAGATCCACCACCTGAAACAGACCACGCATTAACAGTCAATGTATTGCCTAATACAAATGAAACACTTCAATGGAAGTTGTGTCTTTTCATAGCCACAACATGAGTCAGTACAACATGATATGATTTGACCATAGGTTCTGCAGGTTCTCTGCATCTCTGTGACCATTCTATTTTGGGGCAATTCCACAGTAACAGAGTGACATTTTACAAAAATGAATTTACTTGAAGAACAGTGCCAATGCAAAGTTTGGTCACAGAATGACGGTGTGCTGTCATTTTGTTACCAAACTTTGCATCTGCACTGTTCTTCAAATAAATGTGTTTTTGTCAAATTGTCAGTGGACATTTTTAAAAGTAGTCCTTGTGCATAGAGTTGTATTGTTTGTTTAACTTCGCAATCATTGGTTTTTGTTTGACATACATTTCATAGTGAAAGATCTGAGTCTCAGTGTCACTGTTACTGTGGAATTGCCATTTACCTTCCGCTCCAGGGCAGGCTGGACCTCTACCATGCCATACCAGGCCAGAAGCTTATGCCATGCTTCAGCAGGGATCAACACAAAGTCCTCATTCTCCACCAGACGCTCCTTCAGATGGTAGGAATCCAGTTCTGTGGGTATCATAATCATCATGATTTGTCTCTGACTTAATACTGTCTTCTGTTGTTACAGGACCTATTTGTGATGTGACACTCACCCTCAAACAGCTCTGTGTTGTCAATCTGTCCAGGGAAAGAAGAGGAGTTCTGGTCTCCTGTTTCCACATACTCCTTCCACTGCTCATACCATCGCCTCTCCACCAGGTACCTGCATGTGTTAGTTATAGGAACAGCTAAATTGGAGACTTATATTTTGCCTGCTGACATTAATTAACCAACAACTCCACATCACATCCCCCTAGACTAGTATTTTATCATTACAGCAATCTCTTTTCTGATTGGGGTGCATTTGGTTTATTTACTGATACAATTCTAGCTATAATGGAAAATTCACACTTGCAGGAATGGATATTTCAAAATTAGGGCAGCTAACCTTTGGCAAATCATGGTTACCTAGCTAACGTTAGTTGTCTAGTTCCCTTTTTAAATTGAGTTTGTTAGGACAAAACAGCACTTGAATGGTGTTTCATTCTTTCACACAGATTTCCTGACCTTTATATAACCACAACGGTAGCAGCGATCATTCCTCATCTGGGTGTTATACTGATAAATCCAGTGGTGTAAAGTACTTAAGTAAAAAAATACTTTAAGGTACTACTTAAGTAGTTTTGGGGGGTATCTGTACTTCACTACATTCCTAAAGAAAATGTACTTTTTAACTCCATACATTTTCCCTGACACCCAAAAGTACTTCTTACATTTCGAATGCTTAGCAGGACAGGAAAATGGTCTGATTCACACACTGGTCAAGAGAACATCCCTGGTCATCCCTACTGCCTCTGATCTGGCAGACTCACTAAACACAAATGCTTTGTTTGTAAATTAGGTCTGAGTGTTGGAGCGTGCCCCTGGTAATCTGTAAATATATATTTATTTTTTATCAAGAAAATCGTGCCGTCTGGTTTGCTTAATATAAGGAAAGTGAAATTACTTATACTTTTACTTTTGACACTTAACAATTCCATTTACTTTTGATACTTAAGTGCAATTTAAAACCAAATACTTTCACTTTCATTCAAGTAGTATTTTACTGGAGGACTTTTACTTGAGTCATTTTCTATTAAGATGTCTTTACTTCAACTCAACTATGACAATTGGGTACTATTCCTACCACCGGATAAAACGAAACTTTGCTGGCAAAAACGAAAGTACCAGCCAGCTAGCTAGCTAACGGGTATGAAGGAACGCAAGCGTAGCCAGCGTAGTTAGCTAATTTAGATAGCGCTCACTTGCTCAAAATAATAGGGACAACACAGAATAATCTGTAAACTTTAGAAAACAAACAGAATGCCAATAATTTGACATTAAACCGAAAGGATTGCAAATTGCTAGATAGCTGTCCCTCTCCTAGCTAGCGTAACAGCTAACAGGCGGGCTAGCCTGCTGGCAGTGTAGCTAGCTAATATTACAGTAGTTAGTAAGCTTGCTTCCTACAGCCAAAACTTTGCCATGATATGTCCCAACAGGCTATGTCAGCTGGGAGTCTGAGACGTGATGTTAATCGTAATAATAGCATCACAATCCAACTAACTAGTTGGTTAATCAAACAACTACCGTGAGCTGACATAACGTTAGCTAGCTAGTTTTCCGCATCATGCTCTCCCTAAAATGCTAACGCAGTGATCAAACGTCATTCCAAACACCAGCGCATATATTTCAGGCAAGAGTAATAACACACATTTGGCAATTAAAAAATGCCATTATCTAAAGATAATGCTAAATTATGCTGATTACGATATATGCCATCTAAGCAACAGCAAAGACATCACTGTCATTATTTGTTGTCGGTACATCAGTGTAGGGTTTAAATTCAGAGCAGAGGGCGGGTTAGTTTAAGTATCTTTAGTCTTACCAAGTATCCCCTGCACGGAGTTCATGTTCCTGAAGTAAAGACTCGATTTCTTTGCGTTGAGTCTCTAATCCAGGAGGTTCTGTAACCGCAGCTGAAGTAGTAGTAGCCATGATAACTCATAAATATCAGAATCTGCAAGAAAAACACTGAAGTCAACCACCGCATAGATTATGTGGAGAAACCCTTGGTGAGATGATTCAGGAAGCAGGAAGTATTTTGATGGTGACAACATCCTTGAATGCAGAAGTTTTTTTTTTGGCTTGTGAGTGTTTTCCTTCCAAGCAGGTGATATTGTATCCAGAGGTCACACGTTCAATATGTCAAGAATTATGAATCCAATCGTCACTTCATTCTTTAATGTTAGTGTTTCCCATATCTCTCCTTGGGGACGGCCAGAATGGTTTATGCTGATCAGTTGAAATCGTTTTATCAGTTTAGGGCAAGAACAAAAACGAGGACCACCTATTGGGCCCATGGGGTTGAGAAACTGTATACCTGTACTAGTGTATCACTGATGTGTATAAACCCCACACGTTTATATACATCATTGGTATTACCTGATAAGGGAACAGTTGTAATGCAGGGTGCCATGTGGCTCATTTGGTTGAGCATGGCACTTGCAACGCCAGGGTTGTGTTCGATTCTCACGGGAGTCCAGTATGAAAACGAATGCACCAACTACTGTAAGTCGCTCTGTATAAGAGCGTTTGCGTAATGACTAAAATGCAAAATATAGTGCAGCTTGAACCAGCCACCCTGTGGTTATGGCGCTCCAGGCCTCTTTGATTGTCCGTAATATGCGTTCCTACAGGGCGGCTATCATAGGCTGTTCTGGTGTAAAATAGGTTTTTATAAATTACACATGATTTGTGAAGTGTGGTCAATGGATGATGATATTGGAGAGAATATCATGGAGGAATGCCATTTTCATAATAGGCACAAGATGGCACTATACACTCATTTGGTAAAAACATTTGTAAGTAAAAACATTACCTATTTCCTCTGTGGTTGAAATATAAGTAACAAGGCTGTTTTTGTATATTCCTAGCTTTCCTTCTTTTAGGGTTCATTCTATGGGCATGGTGAAGATATCCCTCTAGTGGTGCGGGGGCTGTGCTTTGGCAAAGTGGGTGGGGTTATATCCTTCCTGTTTGGCCCTGTCCGGGGGTGTCATCGGATGGGGCCACAGTGTCTCCTGACCCCTCCTGTCTCAGCCTCCAGTCTTTATGCTGCAGTAGTTTGTGTCGGGGGGCTAGGGTCAGTTGGTTATATCTGGAGTACTTCTCCTGTCTTATCCAGTGTCCTGTGTGAATTTAAGTATGCTCTCTCTAATTCTCTCCTTCTCTCTTTCTTTCTCTCTCTCGGAGGACCTGAGCCCTAGGACCATAAGTCAGGACTACCGGGCATGATGACTCCTTGCTGTCCCCAGTCCACCTGGCCTTGCTGCTGTTCCAGTTTCAACTGTTCTGTCTGCGGTTATGGAACCCCTACCTGTCCCAGACCTGCTGTTTTCAACTCTTAATGATCGGCTATGAAAAGCCAACTGACATTTATTCCTGATTATTATTTGACCATGCTTGTCATTTATGAACAATTTGAACATCTTGGCTCTCTCTAATTCTCTCCTTCTCTCTTTCTTTCTCTCTCTCGGAGGACCTGAGCCCTAGGACCATACGTCAGGACTACCGGGCATGATGACTCCTTGCTGTCCCCAGTCCACCTGGCCTTGCTGCTGTTCCAGTTTCAACTGTTCTGCCTGCGGTTATGGAACCCCTACCTGTCCCAGACCTGCTGTTTTCAACTCTTAATGATCGGCTATGAAAAGCCAACTAACATTTATTCCTGATTATTATTTGACCATGCTTGTCATTTATGAACATTTTGAACATCTTGGCCATGTTCTGTTATAATCTCCACCCGGCACAGCCAGAAGAGGACTGGCCACCCCTCATAGCCTGGTTCCTCTCTAGGTTTCTTACTAGGTTTTGGCCTTTCTAGGGAGTTTTTCCTAGCCACCGTGCTTCTACACCTGCATTGCTTGCTGTTTGGGGTTTTAGGCTGGGTTTCTGTACAGCACTTCGAGATATTAGCTGATGTACGAAGGGCTATATAAAATAAACTTGATTTGATTTGTAGTTTTGATCAGTTGTAAGTGCTGCTTCAGAGTCTGGTCAGACTTATCTAAAGGTGTTATTTGATTGCATTTGACACAATGAACCCAAACCTATGACTATCGTAGTTACATTAATCTCTAATACCTGCATCCATAATTACACAGTTACCTAGTGAGGACTAAGTCTCAGTTTCCCCACTGTAGCACGCTGCAGAAATTGACTACCAATTGCAATCACAATGGATGTCCAAAGCCTCAGGTAGTATTGGGGCTGAGGGTGCTACAGCACCCCGTAAAAAAATCAGAATAAATAAAACATTTGAAAACAATGATTTTCTCAAAAGTGGGCCTTTACTAGTCCTGTATTAGCAGATCGATATAGCCACCTGTAGTGTGGGAATAATTTTTCAGCAGTTTGGTCTCATGTCTGTCTGCCCTTATTTGTTAAATATGCAAACAAGCTTTGGTGTTGGTCTGAGAGTGTTAGGCTTGCAGAACCCCATGTGTATCTTTTGCAGTGTTAGAACCCTGGGGATATTAGAATTCACTGACACCTCATGGCCATGCTGCCTTTTTGTATCCATAAATAGTTCACATCCTCAAGAGAATCTGCACACGTTTATGGCAAATTGATATCCTATCATTTCCTGTATGTCAATATTCTTCATTGCAGAGGAAGGCATAACTAAGATGTTGGTCACACCTGCGTTTCCAGGTGAAGTTGTTGGTCACACCTGCATTTCCAGGTAAAGATGGTGGTCACTTGTTTCCAGGTAAAGATGTTGGTCACCTGTTTCCAGGTAAAGATGGTGGTCACACCTCTGTTTCCAGGTAAAGATGTTGGTCACACCTCTGTTTCCAGGTAAAGATGTTGGTCACCTGTTTCCAGGTAAAGACGTTGGTCACACCTCTGTTTCCAGGTAAAGATGTTGGTCACCTGTTTCCAGGTAAAGATGTTGGTCACGCCCCTGTTTCCAGGTGAAGATGTTGGTCACACCTCTGTTTCCAGGTAAAGATGTTGGTCACCTGTTTCCAGGTAAAGATGTTGGTCACGCTCTGTTTCCAGGTGAAGATGTTGGTCACACCTGCGTTTCTTTTACTAGTAGACATCGGATGAATGTCATAAATATGAATCTGATGGAGCACAACAGTTATTTATGCAGTTATGTTCCTTACCTTTCAGGGTAAAACATTGATTAACTGTACATCATTTAAAAGGCATACCGTACTAGTGTCTGCAATGTGCACAAATTAAAGTCAAGCTGAATCATTTCATTGCAAAACATTTATTCCAACATGCATCATCATAGGCATTTTTTATTAGATTTTTTTATTTAACCTTTATTTAACTAGGCAAGTCATAGGCATACATTGAACATAATACCTTTATGCCTAAATCTTGCATCTGTCCTAAGGAAACATCTTTCTTTACAAATAGGAACTATCCATACAGTGACATTTACAATGAGAGATTGTCCTTTATCCAAATGCAAAATAAAACACCTGAGTTTCGTGTAGAGGAGGACATTGCAGTCTTTGCATGTATAAACAACTAAGTGGTTCTTCCTAATGCCTTATTTAGAATCACGAATGGTATTGTGGCATATTTATAACCTAATTGAAACGTATTGATAAATAATAGGTGATAGCACCATACATAAAGCATGACATAAATAATGAAACTTTTCACAATCAAGATGGTTTCTACTTGTATTCTACTTTTATGCCATACTTGGCACTGTATGTAGAGAGCAGAAAACCTTTTAATGTATAGAACATTTCCTTGTTGTTTGTTTTAATGCACTGATTGTATGAGCTATTAAAGGCTTAAACCAAAATATAATTGAAGCTGCTTCTCCACACATTATGAACCTGGTTTATTTTTTGTTATCGGTTTTTGTGCTTTAATTTAAGTTCCGTCTGTAGACCTTCTGCCAATCATAGAAGTAGCCGCCATGATAATGTATCAATGTCATGGATTCTGTTAATCACCACATGGGTTTAGTGAACTATTCTGTCGGGTAAAGTATTGTGAATATGCACCCAGATATTCAGTGTGCCTCATGTCTAAATTGTATGTGCCAAAATTACATGTACAGTACTTTGTTCCTTCTGGTAATGGGAGAGAACCCTTTTTCTGATAAATAGATGTCCTGTCATCAACAATGCACATTGCTTCCTTGTCAATTATGTTGAGATTAAATTGAGATGCCATTATTCAAGCAATACTTTTGTCATCTGTGATCACCATATATGCAAAGACACAATGTTCCAAAACAAATCATTTATGACAACTTTAACTGAAAATGAAGCTGTGCTGTGCTCTATATCAGTGCTGATATGATTTGACAATACATGGGAACCCACCGGATATTAGGAATGGCTGCTCTTCCTTCCTTAGCTTTCTGTGATGCGGATTTTGTAGGACTCTGAGTCTTTGTGCTTAAAGACATGAAGATCATATGCATGCTCTCATCTGCATCACACATACAGTACATTTAATTCAGACATAAGTCAGACATGTTTTTGCCATGACCTTTATACACACCCTATTTACATCATTATTTGAATCAAGTCTATAACGTGTATACTTTATCATATAAAAATTTCATATTTTCTTCTGTGCACATGCAAAAATGCCCAAGGAACCATGAGAGGTGTACAAATGAAAAAGTAATTTTAGGATTTCCCTTTAAAAAATAACACTGTAGTTATGGTCTGGATGAGGGACAAAATGAAAATCCATTCTGTACTTTAAATTGAACAGTATGAATACAAATTGGTTACTCTGTAGATATGACCTTATAATAGATCATCCTGTGAACAACATTTGGGCCTTTTGTGAGAAAACATCAGTAAATCTTTGGATAAGGTGGTAAAAAGTGCAAACGTGAAGAAGAAAAGCATCTAAATTAAAGTAAATCAGGGAAAATAAGGATGAATAAAAATCAACACGGTTTATTGAATGAGTTGATAAATAACTATGTTGATCCAGGTACAGTCTACACTACAGCTTTGTACATTACTTCCACATACATAGAGTAAGGAGACAAAATAACAGGGGCAAAATATTGTTGGGGCATCTCAAACAACATATAACCTAAGTTAAGTTTGAAATTAAGCAAACAAAGCCAAATAGTATCACTGCATTTTGTTCACTACAAAAGAGTTCACTGTCATTTAGGTCAGTTTCTAACTGGGGCATCTGTGTCATTTATTGCAGTGTCTGAGCATCTCTGCAGAGCTCCACTGTAGATTCTTATGGACACAAATATTCACACAAAAACAACTCATGCTGATATGTTGATGAAATAAGCATACAAATGATCCAATGGAGACAACATGTCCTCTGGAGCAAGTTTGAATGTTAAGGTAATAGAACAGAGAGCAAAGAGATTAAAACATCACAATATTTAGAAAAGTACATTATCAGTCTCACATTGTGGTGGCCTTGGTCCATCCCTCTTGCTGTGTCTCAGTATCCAGATGTGTTTCAATGTGATGATCGTTGTGATGCTGTAAATCTAACTGGTTGATAACGGATGGGTCCAGTTTGACTCCACCCCCCATTTTTAATGTGGGCTTTTGGAAGTCTTTAACATTTTGACACCAGTTTAAGTTAATTTTAGTTCTTGTTGAAGGGGTGTAACACTTCCTTGTTGCAGTTTCATTCCATTGACATCCAGTGGACCAGTGAGGTACCTAGTTACTGTTAAAGACAGGCCTCCTCTCCCTACTGCATGGCCTTCAATAACATCTCCTGCCCCTTAGTGAAATGTAGGTCCTCTGGATAAATTATTGGCCACACTTCAGTTACCTGTTATGATAAAAGGATAACGAGTAAGTCAGAATGATGCATAATCAAAACCTCATCATAAACAACGTCACATGCATGATTAACAAAATGCGTAGAATGTACATTAAAAACATACAGTATTTCAAAGTAACAGTCAAATAGTTCACTAGAGAAACAATGAAATAGCTCTGCTATTTCCACAGTCGTGATGACCATGTTGTTCTTAGTTAGTCCAACCACATGACACTTTTCACAATGAGTCTGGACAACAGAGTTAACGCAGCAGTGAATATGCTGTGTGACTGAATGAGGCTAAAACATGGTGTGTTCCTATATTCCTCTCAGATGATGGGCTTGGGAGATAATATTCAGTGTTTGGTCTCTGGTTTCAGTCAAAGTAGATTTTCTTAAGTCTGTAGAGAGGGATGCAAATGAACTAAGACTGTCAAGAGGAAGGAAGAAACTGAATGAATTGCTGTTTCTAATTAGTGGAAAATAGATTACAAGACCTGTCAGACCTTAATGTTCAAGAGTCACTGGTACTCTACAGCTATCCTGTTTTGTTGGAACAGATATTTAATTAAGCTGGCCCATTATGTGCATGAAGGGCAATCCATTTTGGAATTTCCTGCCTTGACTAAATTCGATATGTGCGCCAACTTGTTTCATGGAACCGGCCCATTGTTTCATGGAACCGGCCCATTGTTTCATGGAACCGGCCCATTGTTTCATGGAACCGGCCCATTGTTTCATGGAACCGGCCCATTGTTTCATGAAAACGGCCCATTGTTTCATGGAAACGGCCCATTGTTTCATGGAAACGGCCCATTGTTTCATGGAAACGGCCCATTGTTTCATGGAACTGGCCCATTGTTTCATGGAACCGGCCCATTGTTTCATGGAACTGGCCCATTGTTTCATGGAAACGGCCCATTGTTTCATGGGCATAGCAATGTGTTTGACTGATTAATATGATCTGTTGTTGAAATAGTGAAATAATTACTGCAGTTCCAATGAACATGACCAAGAGCAGTTGAGCAAAAAAGGCCAATAGCTTTGATATTCACTCATACTTGAAAAGATGAGTTAAAAATAGGCGATTCATATGCTATCCAGTACTTCAATATCCTGTTCCAAGATTAAAGTGATATGATTCATAATCTCAATAAAAGCTATACTGACTCATCATGCCAAAACTCCATGAAAGCAATTATAGTGTATGATAAGGATTATACTGGCTGAAAGATTCACCACCTAAATATGGACAGAAATGTCATTTCCTTTTTCTAAAATTCCATTCTTGATGGGACACTTGAAATGATTATTGACTATACAGTGTATGATAAACAAAAAGCAGAGAGCATTGGAGACTGGTCTGTGCAATATGTTTAAATCTGATTAAAATAACCATTGTTGGGGAAGCTACTCTGAAGACATAGTTAGCTAAACTACAAGCTATTCCTCAATGGACTTGCTACTTCACAACAAATACTGTTAGAAACACCTTCATGAATCTATGTCATGCACCAATGTAGTCATTTTATTTGAACCTTTATTTAACTTGGCAAGTCAGTTAAGAACAAATTCTTATTTACAATGACGGCCTACACCAGCCAAACCCGGATGACACTGGGCCAATTGTGCGCCGCCCTATGGGACTCCCAATCATGGCCGATTGTGATACAGCCTGGATTCAAACCAGGGTGTCTGTAGTGACGCCTCTAGCACTGAGATGCAGTGCCTTAGACCGCTGCGCCACTCGGCAGTGATGTGACTCTCAGAAGCACGTCAACCAAGAGCTAAAATACTCTGTTTTAAATACACATTGTTAATTTATAGAGAAATCATGACAATTGTCCCAACAGCAGTCTGGAATTTCAATAAAGTATTATATGTTTACTTAAGAAAGTTAATGAAATGAGATACCCCACTAAATGGTGATAAAATGAGTTAAATACTGAAGTAGCTAGGTTTAGCTGCAGTAATGCCATGGAACTGTAAAAATCAGTAAACAAGTAGTGAGCCTTGTACTCCCAGTTTCTGTGCATCCATTAAATCAAGTCTTTGAGTAGGTTATACCTTGAACAGACTGGAATGTATGCAGCTCTATACAAAGATGTGATGTCAACTGAAAACTGGATTGGAAGCTGAAATAAATATGAAGCTTCACTGGAGGAGAAACAAAAGTAACTCGATTCACGGAAAGGAGCATTATTAATTCGTACTCTTTTTAAAACATCAACCTACTCTCTGTATATACTATAGTATAGCCTCAATAACATCAAACATTTTTTGTAATGTAGGGGGAAAGATATATTCTTATTAATTTAGACATTCAAAGGTGAAGGGAGGGATAGATTAATTGCTGAATCAGTTCTTAAATTTACCTCCAGGTATTTTTCTTTTCTTTTCATAATTCGTCTTTAATAAAGTGTCTTGCATGTGCATCCAAATGTTCACTATGGGAATATCCATATCAATAATTATCCTTTTGGAAATGTCATGCTAACTTAGCAATATTTTGCTCCAAAGACCCGATAATAGGGTTGTAATGAGATGAACAGCCTGAAACTGCCTGACTTTTCCTTTGGTAATGGAAGGGAGTGTGTTCGGTGGAGATAGAGGACCGGTGGAAATAAACCCACAAGGCTTTACAGAGATTTAGGAGGGAGAGAAAGGACAGAAGGGAAAGAGAGAGAAAGAGAGAGAAGTGGAGTTGGATATTGCACAGATAAAGCTTCAGAGCAATGTGTGGATGAAAAGACTGGCAATGGGGCATTTATAACAGGCAACTTAAAAGAATTCAAGTCACCTTATAAATGTTGATTCTATAGATACATTAGGATCAGCTCAAGGGGTCATCCTTTAGATTCGCTCTGCTATGAGGCAAAAGGATTCTGGCTTTTTATGGTACTACAGCCTGGTACTGGTAAGTCATGAATTCAATTAGCTCTGTTTGTTACTTTAGCTGTGATGGCCAATACATAAGAAATATATTGTATGTGGATGCTTAGCAAATGTACAGAGTTTAGTGTAGTTACAGAAGTGATGTCACTGTGCAGGAGACCAATGTGTGCCAATGAGAGACCTACTGTGTTCTGTCTGGCTCGTCAGCCACTGAGAGACCTACTGTGTTCTGTCTGGCTCGTCAGCCAATGAGAGACCTACTGTGTTCTGTCTGGCTCGTCAGCCAATGAGAGACCTACTGTGTTCTGTCTGGCTCGTCAGCCAATGAGAGACCTACTGTGTTCTGTCTGGCTCAACTGCCAATGAGAGACCTACTGTGTTCTGTCTGGCTCGTCAGCCAATGAGAGACCTACTGTGTTCTGTCTGGCTCGTCAGCCAATGATAGACCTACTGTGTTCTGTCTGGCTCAACTGCCAATGAGAGACCTACTGTGTTCTGTCTGGCTCGTCAGCCAATGAGAGACCTACTGTGTTCTGTCTGGCTCGTCAGCCAATGAGAGACCTACTGTGTTCTGTCTGGCTCGTCAGCCAATGAGAGACCTACTGTGTTCTGTCTGGCTCAACTGCCAATGAGAGACCTACTGTGTTCTGTCTGGCTCAACTGCCAATGAGAGACCTACTGTGTTCTGTCTGGCTCGTCAGCCAATGAGAGACCTACTGTGTTCTGTCTGGCTCAACTGCCAATGAGAGACCTACTGTGTTCTGTCTGGCTCGTCAGCCAATGAGAGACCTACTGTGTTCTGTCTGGCTCGTCAGCCAATGAGAGACCTACTGTGTTCTGTCTGGCTCGTCAGCCAATGAGAGACCTACTGTGTTCTGTCTGGCTCGTCAGCCAATGAGAGACCTACTGTGTTCTGTCTGGCTCGATCTTGTTCTGCGTCTCTCCGTTCTGCTTGTCATTGGACTTCTGGGAGAGCCGAGTAGACATGGTGGCCGCCTGCACCACGGCTTTGAAGCTGCGCTTTCTTTTCTGTACGTTCTGCTCTGGGTGGAAGATGATGACATAGACCTTGGGTATGTAGAGCATCCCCAGAGACACAGAGGCACTCAGGCTCATGGAGACTGTCAATGTGGTGGTTTGGATGAACATCTAGATAGGAAGAGAAACACAGGGAAGGGTCAGAGACACAGATACAGAGACTCCATATTCACATGGTAACACATTCAACCTGGACACATTGTAGACTAAGGACAAACGAGACCATGGAATGTGATCCTAGCTGTTCTATTTCAGGGAACCTGAGACCATGGAATGTGATCCTAGCTGTTCTATTTCAGGGTATGTTTTATGTATCTTGCCCAGGGGAATCATATATTTTTTTCTGAGTAATTCCTGATTTTCACACATATGAACAAAATAATACTTCTCCCCCGCCCCTTTCTTGTAATCAATAGTCATTTGTGGGAGGCCACCTGGCCACTAGGTGGTAATACATGCTAATGCAATAATTCCATATTCCCATCACACAGATTTATTAAGAGGGTTAAAACATTGTTCCCCGGTCTCCCACACACTTCCCTTATCTTCCTGCTACCACAATAAAATTCCCCCAAAGCATGCGGTTGGTAAGAGCAGCCTTTGTCTGTGTGTCATGGTGTGTTGTCTTATGATAAAAAGGAACAAAGCATTCCTGGCGTTTCATCCCTCTCCGTGTCTCTCCTCATGCCCATATCAAAGGCTGGCTATAAAGAAATACTGTCTGCTTTGGAACTTAAAAATGTTATCAAGAGCCGGGCAGGTTGTTTCCCAATTTAATGCTCTCATTTAGACAATGGTTCATTTGCATAATTTCAGAGTAAAGAACAGGGTAAGAAAGTCAGCGTGAGCAAGTGAGCGTGGGAAATACCTCCTGCTAAATACTTTTTTTACAGAGCAACTTCTATCATATTAAATAATGCAAAACAGCCCATTTCAAAAAGTTACAGTTACATCAGTATCATGTCACGGTAGAATCTCACCTTCTCTGTGGACTGTGCCGTGCCAAAAAAGATGGGCACGAAAGCTAACCAGACAATGCATGTGGTGTACATGGTGAAGCCGATGGGCTTGGCCTCGTTAAAGGTCTCCGGCACCCCTCTGCTCTTGACTGCGTAGACAGTACAGGTCACCATGAGGACAATGCTGTAGCTCAGGCAGCAGATTAGCGACAGGTCGGACATGTCACACTTGAGGACGCCCCGGGCCATCTCTGGGTTGGGAGGCCTCTGCTCCTCGTAGTCTATGATGGTATGGGGTGGTATCACAGCGAACCAGACAAACACCCCTAGCAGCTTCATAAACACACACACACATAAACACATAGAGACCCACACTATGAATCAGGCCTCTCAAATGAATATACATTTTTTTTTTTTAAATATGTTTATCTGTTCTGCATGTCTATAATTTTATGTATAATTTAATTGCAATTACACAAAACAATATACTTTTACATTCAAATCTCAACAACATATATTCTTCTTCTATAAAAGTTGTTTTGAGGTGTGAGTGGGGGACAGAGGAGATAGAGAGAGAGAGAGAGAGAGAGAGAGAGAGAGAGAGAGAGAGAGAGAGAGAGAGAGAGAGAGAGAGAGAGAGAGAGAGAGAGACAGAGAGACAGAGAGACAGAGAGAGAGAGAGAGAGAGAGAGAGGGCGGGAGGGAGAGAGAGAGAGAGAGAGAGAGAGAGAGAGAGAGAGAGAGAGAGAGAAAGGAAACGAGAGAGAAGGAGAGAGAGTGAGAGAGGGAGAGAGAGAGAGCGAGGGAGAGAGAGGGGGAGAGAGCAGATGTGACCTGTCAGACTGAGTGGTTAAGTGGCTACTCATTCATCTGTTATGTTACTCTGCTGAGAGAGAGAGACACCATGGCCTTGCTGCTGAGAGTGAAAGAGAGAGAGAAGCCAAGGCATTGCTGCTGAGAGGGAGAGAGAAGCCAAGGCCTTGCTGCTGAGAGAGAGAGAAGCCAAGGCCTTGCTGCTGAGAGAGAGATAGAGAGAACTTCTGTGAGTGTAATGTTTACTGTTCATTTTTATTGTTTATTTCACTTTTGTATATTATCTACTTCACTTGCTTTGGCAATGTTAACATATGTTTCCCATGCCAATAAAGCCCCTTGAATTGAATTGAGAGAGAGAGAGAAGCCAAGGCCTTGCTGCTGAGAGAGAGAGAAGCCAAGGCCTTGCTGCTGAGAGAGAGAGAGAGAAGCCAAGGCCTTGCTGCTGAGAGAGAGAGAGAGAGAGAGAAGCCAAGACCTTGCTGCTGAGATAGAGAGAAGCCAAGGCCTTGCTGCTGCTGAGAGAAAGAGAAGCCAAGGCCTTGCTGCTGAGAGAGAGAGTGAAGCCAAGACATTGCTGCTGAGAGAGAGAGAGAAGCCAAGGCCTTGCTGCTGAGAGAGAGAGTGAAGCCAAGACATTGCTGCTGAGAGAGAGAGAGAAGCCAAGGCCTTGCTGCTGAGAGAGAGAGAGAAGCCAAGGCCTTGCTGCTGTCAATCCCAGGCAGGCAAGCAGACAACTTTCATAATCTGGCCTTGCTCAGCCTGACGTTCCCACTGACTAATTCACTATATGGTGGCACTAAACTCAAACAACAAATTCTTTAGGAGGCTCCTCTATGCGATGAATAATATCAGACATGCTGAAGTGTGTAAAGCAGTGACCATAGATTATGTACTGTTTTCAATTAGATCAATTACATTTTACCTGCAGGCCACCTGCAGAACATCCATGCAGCAACCTGCTCTTCTTGGTATTATATTTATTTAGAGTCATTTTCTAAATACCCCTGGCCGACATCTATGATGAACAAGCTGAGTTGATAAGCACTCACATTGATGAGGTTTATCAGTTTGCATTCAAATCAATCACTATGTTGGCATAAAATCATAATCTTTTCACAGTATTGCCTTAAATCAAAAATACATGTATTTAATATATCTCACAGAGTTTATCTTGATTGACAAGATAATTACTGAACTTTTCAAGTTCTGGATATGACATTTTATTATTTTTTCTTCTTTATAATGAATTTACTACTACAGTACACAAATAAATCAATATCTATCCTAAAGAGACCTTGATGTTGTAACTTAAAAAGCATTGGAGGATATACGTATGTAACATTACCATATACGAAACACACTACCACTACATACTAATCAACACCAGTAGATGAAAGACCTTGATGTTGAGGCTTGATGAGCACATAGAGCGAGGGCTAGCTACAGTGAGAGCAAGTAGACGCCCAACACATCAGACCTGATGCAAATCAATACACCAGGGGAACCAACTAGCGTTGCCTCGCTCTGAGGGTGCCCTGAAACTCACCTGTACAGACATGAGGATGAACGTGATGGCCAGCTGAGAGGTGGGGCTGATGAACTTAGGTGGCGACACAGACTTCTTGCCCTGCTCAAAGATGCGGTAGATGCGGTTGGTCTTGGTGAGCATGGCGGAGTAGGTGATGGCCATGCCCAGGCCCAGCAGCAGCCGGCGGAACGCACACACCACTGCGCCTGGCTCTGCGATCATGAGGAAAGTGATGAGGTAGATGAGAAAGATGCCCGTGAGGAGGACGTAGCTGAGCTCCCGGCCTGAGGCGCGGACGATGGGCGTGTCGTTGAAGCGGATGAAAGTGATGACCACAAAGGAGGTGGCCAGGATACCCAGGATGGCCAGGAACACAGGGATGATGGCCCAGGGGGAGTGCCACTCCAGCTTGATGATGGGCGTGGACCGGCAGCTCGTCCGGTTAGGCGTAGGGCGCATGTTGAAGGGGCAGGTCTCACAGTTCATCTCATCCAGCTGGTATTGGTAGCCGTCACACAACTCACAGTGCCAGCAGCAGGGCACACCCTTCACCATCTTCTTCCTCTCTCCAGGGTTACAGGGGAAACTGCACACTGAGTCAGGGATCTGACGGTCCCCACCTGACCACTGCATCTCCTCCATCTACAGTACAGAGAGAAAAATAGAGAGGGAGAGAGAGGGAGAGAGGGAGAGAGAGGGGGGGGGTAGAGAGAGAGAGAGAGAGGGAGGGAGGGAGTGAGAGAGAAAGAGGGAGAGAGAGGGAGAGAGAGAGAGAGATTGAGAGAGAGAGAGAGATTGAGAGAGAGAGAGAGAGAGAGAGAGAGAGAGAGAGAGAGATTGAGAGAGAGAGAGAGAGAGAGAGAGAAAGAAAGAGGGAGAGAGAGGGGGAGAGAGAGATTGAGAGAAAGAGAGAAAGAGGGAGAGAGAGGGAGAGAGAGAGAGAGAGAGAGAGAGAAAGAGGACAGTATGAGTGCTGTAAATGTAGTTAAAAATATATCTTTCTTCTCACAAATCATCAACAATGTAGCAAAATGTTCAGACAGACAATGTAATTGTCCTTAAATATGAGTTACATTGAGTCGCAGATTGTTGGTCCATTGACCTATGACTCTGTATCCAGGAATGGTAGTGTTTGACATCTGGTACTGGAAGATGTCATATCGTCCTGGTGCATCTCCATTCTCATTGAATAGAACTCCTGTCCCTGCACTGCCTGTATGAAAACACAAGAGAAGACTAGTGAGACAAACCAGCAACATCAATCATATTGAGGGAAATAACAGATTTACTGTTAGTAATGCTGAAATCGCTTACGAGTAAGTAAGATAAATTCATTCTATGAAACATAAATGCATAATGCACGTGAAAATCGGTGTCAATGGGAAGATCCAGTATTATCTGATCACTGATACATGACAACATTGCCTCCAAACAAGTCCACCTGTCATAAATAGTAAGTAGGGAACACACTATCATCATCCTTTCAAGAAGATTGTATTGTCTTTTACTGTGAAACAGCTAAACACACCGTTTTGGTCCATAAAGAGATGACTGGAGAAGAGTCTTACAAAGAGATGACTGGAGAAGAGTCTTACAAAGAGATGACTGGAGAAGAGTCTTAAAAAGAGATGACTGGAGAAGAGTCTTAAAAAGAGATGACTGGAGAAGAGTCTTAAAAAGAGATGACTGGAGAAGAGTCTTACAAAGAGATGACTGGAGAAGAGTCTTACAAAGAGATGACTGGAGAAGAGTCTTACAAAGAGATGACTGGAGAAGAGTCTTAAAAAGAGATGACTGGAGAAGAGTCTTAAAAAGAGATGACTGGAGAAGAGTCTTAAAAAGAGATGACTGGAGAAGAGTCTTAGAAAGAGATGACTGGAGAGGAGTCTTACAAAGAGATGACTGGAGAAGAGTCTTACAAAGAGATGACTGGAGAAGAGTCTTACAAAGAGATGACTGGAGAAGAGTCTTACAAAGAGATGACTGGAGAAGAGTCGAGGGAATATAGTTCTTAGTGGATATACAGCAGGCGGGTATGATGTAAAAATGTGACTTGAGTGATTGTGAAGCATGCTAATTTGATTTTAATGCTTTAGTTAAACCAAGTTTTGCATGATTGGTCCTTTCAACGTATTGAGGATAGACCAGAACCAAAGTAGAAGACAGGCTTTATGCAACAGAACTCCTCAACCAAGGTAGAAGACAGGCTTTATGCAACAGAAATCGTAAATACTCCTAACCACTTTGTGCATATTCCTCTGAGCTTTTTACAGTCCTGTACTTCAACCCAACCAGCTGTTACATATGTATTATTCATTCACACACTTTCCTTCCCTCAAATACCACACAGAGACACATTTCCTTTCATTTTCTAAACAAGGACAAAATAAAAACAGATGGATTTTGAATTGCATAAAGGACAATCACTGATTTTTGTAAATCAAAGGACAGAAAATTAAAAAACGTGATTGGCAAATACAATTGTTGCATTAGCCAAGGTCTTTTATCTTCAATGGATGAGCAGCTGTTTCATTTGCATTAGTGAGCTGAACTGTATAGCACCCTCTGACTGTTAGTTAGCTGAACTGTAAACCGCCCTCTGACCGTTAGTTAGCTGAACTGTACAGCGACCTCTGACTGTTAGTTAGCTGAACTGTATAGCACCCTCTGACCGTTAGTTAGCTGAACTGTACAGCGCCCTCTGACCGTTAGTTAGCTGAACTGTACAGCGACCTCTGACTGTTAGTTAGCTGAACTGTACAGCTCCCTCTGACCGTTAGTTAGCTGAACTGTACAGCACCCTCTGACTGTTAGTTAGCTGAACTGTAAACCGCCCTCTGACTGTTAGTTAGCTGAACTGTATAGCACCCTCTGACTGTTAGTTAGCTGAACTGTACAGCGTCCTCTGACCGTTAGTTAGCTGAACTGTACAGCGTCCTCTGACCGTTAGTTAGCTGAACTGTACAGCGCCCTCTGACCGTTAGTTAGCTGAACTGTACAGCTCCCTCTGACCGTTAGTTAGCTGAACTGTACAGCTCCCTCTGACCGTTAGTTAGCTGAACTGTACAGCTCCCTCTGACCATTAGTTAGCTGAACTGTACAGCGCCCTCTGACCATTAGTTAGCTGAACTATACAGCTACCTCTGACCGTTAGTTAGCTGAACTGTACAGCGCCCTCTGACCGTTAGTTAGCTGAACTGTACAGCGCCCTCTGACCGTTAGTTAGCTGAACTGTACAGCTCCCTCTGACCGTTAGTTAGCTGAACTGTACAGCTCCCTCTGACCGTTAGTTAGCTGAACTGTACAGCTCCCTCTGACCGTTAGTTAGCTGAACTGTACAGCTCCCTCTGACCGTTAGTTAGCTGAAATGTACAGCTCCCTCTGACTGTTAGTTAGCTGAACTGTACAGCTCCCTCTGACCGTTAGTTAGCTGAACTGTACAGCGCCCTCTGACCGTTAGTTAGCTGAACTGTACAGCGCCCTCTGACCGTTAGTTAGCTGAACTGTATAGCGCCCTCTGACCGTTAGTTAGCTGAACTGTACAGCGTCCTCTGACCATTAGTTAGCTGAACTGTAAACCGTCCTCTGACCATTAGTTAGCTGAACTGTACAGCGCCCTCTGACCGTTAGTTAGCTGAACTGTACAGCTCCCTCTGACCGTTAGTTAGCTGAACTGTACAGCGCCCTCTGACCATTAGTTAGCTGAACTGTACAGCTCCCTCTGACCATTAGTTAGCTGAACTGTACAGCTCCCTCTGACCATTAGTTAGCTGAACTGTACAGCGCCCTCTGACCATTAGTTAGCTGAACTGTACAGCTCCCTCTGACCATTAGTTAGCTGAACTGTACAGCTCCCTCTGACCATTAGTTAGCTGAACTGTACAGCGCCCTCTGACCATTAGTTAGCTGAACTGTACAGCGCCCTCTGACCATTAGTTAGCTGAACTGTACAGCGCCCTCTGACCATCAGTTAGCTGAACTGTACAGCGCCCTCTGACCATTACTTAGCTGAACTGTACAGCGCCCTCTGACCGTTAGTTAGCTGAACTGTACAGCTCCCTCTGACCGTTAGTTAGCTGAACTGTACAGCTCCCTCTGACCGTTAGTTAGCTGAACTGTACAGCTCCCTCTGACCGTTAGTTAGCTGAACTGTACAGCACCCTCTGACCGTTAGTTAGCTGAACTGTACAGCTCCCTCTGACTGTTAGTTAGCTGAACTGTACAGCTCCCTCTGACCGTTAGTTAGCTGAACTGTAAAGCTCCCTCTGACCGTTAGTTAGCTGAACTGTACAGCACCCTCTGACCGTTAGTTAGCTGAACTGTACAGCACCCTCTGACTGTTAGTTAGCTGAACTGTACAGCTCCCTCTGACCGTTAGTTAGCTGAACTGTACAGCTCCCTCTGACCGTTAGTTAGCTGAACTGTACAGCACCCTCTGACCGTTAGTTAGCTGAACTGTACAGCTCCCTCTGACCGTTAGTTAGCTGAACTGTACAGCGCCCTCTGACCGTTAGTTAGCTGAACTGTACAGCTCCCTCTGACCATTAGTTAGCTGAACTGTACAGCGACCTCTGACCGTTAGTTAGCTGAACTGTAAACCGCCCTCTGACCGTTAGTTAGCTGAACTGTACAGCTCCCTCTGACCGTTAGTTAGCTGAACTGTACAGCGACCTCTGACCATTAGTTAGCTGAACTGTACAGCGCCCTCTGACCATTAGTTAGCTGAACTGTACAGCTCCCTCTGACCATTAGTTAGCTGAACTGTACAGCTCCCTCTGACCATTAGTTAGCTGAACTGTAAACCGCCCTCTGACCGTTAGTTAGCTGAACTGTAAACCGCCCTCTGACCGTTAGTTAGCTGAACTGTACATCTCCCTCTGACCGTTAGTTAGCTGAACTGTACAGCGCCCTCTGACCGTTAGTTAGCTGAACTGTACAGCGCCCTCTGACCGTTAGTTAGCTGAACTGTACAGCGCCCTCTGACCATTAGTTAGCTGAACTGTATAGCGTCCTCTGACCGTTAGTTAGCTGAACTGTACAGCACCCTCTGACCGTTAGTTAGCTGAACTGTACAGCACCCTCTGACCGTTAGTGAGCTGAACTGTACAGCGACCTCTGACCGTTAGTTAGCTGAACTGTACAGCTCCCTCTGACCGTTAGTTAGCTGAACTGTAAATCGCCCTCTGACCGTTAGTTAGCTGAACTGTAAATCGCCCTCTGACCGTTAGTTAGCTGAACTGTACAGCGCCCTCTGACCGTTAGTTAGCTGAACTGTACAGCTCCCTCTGACCGTTAGTTAGCTGAACTGTAAATCGCCCTCTGACCGTTAGTTAGCTGAACTGTACAGCTCCCTCTGACCGTTAGTTAGCTGAACTGTAAATCGCCCTCTGACCGTTAGTTAGCTGAACTGTACAGCTCCCTCTGATCGTTAGTTAGCTGAACTGTAAATCGCCCTCTGACCGTTAGTTAGCTGAACTGTACAGCTCCCTCTGACCCTTAGTTAGCTGAACTGTACAGCGCCCTCTGACCGTTAGTTAGCTGAACTGTACAGCTCCCTCTGACCGTTAGTTAACTGAACTGTACAGCGCCTTCTGACCGTTAGTTAGCTGAACTGTACAGCTCCCTCTGACCGTTAGTTAGCTGAACTGTACAGCGTCCTCTGACCGTTAGTTAGCTGAACTGTACAGCTCCCTCTGACCGTTAGTTAGCTGAACTGTACAGCGCCCTCTGACCGTTAGTTAGCTGAACTGTACAGCACCCTCTGACCGTTAGTTAGCTGAACTGTACAGCTCCCTCTGACCGTTAGTTAGCTGAACTGTACAGCGTCCTCTGACCGTTAGTTAGCTGAACTGTACAGCGCCCTCTGACCGTTAGTTAGCTGAACTGTACAGCGCCCTCTGACCGTTAGTTAGCTGAACTGTACAGCTCCCTCTGACCGTTAGTTAGCTGAACTGTACAGCGACCTCTGACCATTAGTTAGCTGAACTGTACAGCGCCCTCTGACCATTAGTTAGCTGAACTGTACAGCTCCCTCTGACCATTAGTTAGCTGAACTGTACAGCTCCCTCTGACCATTAGTTAGCTGAACTGTAAACCGCCCTCTGACCGTTAGTTAGCTGAACTGTAAACCGCCCTCTGACCGTTAGTTAGCTGAACTGTACATCTCCCTCTGACCGTTAGTTAGCTGAACTGTACAGCGCCCTCTGACCGTTAGTTAGCTGAACTGTACAGCGCCCTCTGACCGTTAGTTAGCTGAACTGTACAGCGCCCTCTGACCATTAGTTAGCTGAACTGTACAGCGTCCTCTGACCGTTAGTTAGCTGAACTGTACAGCACCCTCTGACCGTTAGTTAGCTGAACTGTACAGCACCCTCTGACCGTTAGTGAGCTGAACTGTACAGCGACCTCTGACCGTTAGTTAGCTGAACTGTACAGCTCCCTCTGACCGTTAGTTAGCTGAACTGTAAATCGCCCTCTGACCGTTAGTTAGCTGAACTGTAAATCGCCCTCTGACCGTTAGTTAGCTGAACTGTACAGCGCCCTCTGACCGTTAGTTAGCTGAACTGTACAGCTCCCTCTGACCGTTAGTTAGCTGAACTGTAAATCGCCCTCTGACCGTTAGTTAGCTGAACTGTACAGCTCCCTCTGACCGTTAGTTAGCTGAACTGTAAATCGCCCTCTGACCGTTAGTTAGCTGAACTGTACAGCTCCCTCTGATCGTTAGTTAGCTGAACTGTAAATCGCCCTCTGACCGTTAGTTAGCTGAACTGTACAGCTCCCTCTGACCCTTAGTTAGCTGAACTGTACAGCGCCCTCTGACCGTTAGTTAGCTGAACTGTACAGCTCCCTCTGACCGTTAGTTAACTGAACTGTACAGCGCCTTCTGACCGTTAGTTAGCTGAACTGTACAGCTCCCTCTGACCGTTAGTTAGCTGAACTGTACAGCGTCCTCTGACCGTTAGTTAGCTGAACTGTACAGCTCCCTCTGACCGTTAGTTAGCTGAACTGTACAGCGCCCTCTGACCGTTAGTTAGCTGAACTGTACAGCACCCTCTGACCGTTAGTTAGCTGAACTGTACAGCTCCCTCTGACCGTTAGTTAGCTGAACTGTACAGCGTCCTCTGACCGTTAGTTAGCTGAACTGTACAGCGCCCTCTGACCGTTAGTTAGCTGAACTGTACAGCGCCCTCTGACCGTTAGTTAGCTGAACTGTACAGCACCCTCTGACCATTAGTTAGCTGAACTGTACAGCGCCCTCTGACCGTTAGTTAGCTGAACTGTACAGCGCCCTCTGACCGTTAGTTAGCTGAACTGTACAGCGTCCTCTGACCATTAGTTAGCTGAACTGTACAGCTCCCTCTGACCGTTAGTTAGCTGAACTGTACAGCGTCCTCTGACCGTTAGTTAGCTGAACTATACAGCACCCTCTGACCGTTAGTTAGCTGAACTGTACAGCTCCCTCTGACCGTTAGTTAGCTGAACTGTACAGCGCCCTCTGACCGTTAGTTAGCTGAACTGTACAGCGCCCTCTGACCTTTAGTTAGCTGAACTGTACAGCGCCCTCTGACCGTTAGTTAGCTGAACTGTACAGCGCCCTCTGACCGTTAGTTAGCTGAACTGTACAGCTCCCTCTGACCGTTAGTTAGCTGAACTGTACAGCTCCCTCTGACCGTTAGTTAGCTGAACTGTACAGCTCCCTCTGACCGTTAGTTAGCTGAACTGTACAGCACCCTCTGACCGTTAGTTAGCTGAACTGTACAGCTCCCTCTGACTGTTAGTTAGCTGAACTGTACAGCTCCCTCTGACCGTTAGTTAGCTGAACTGTAAAGCTCCCTCTGACCGTTAGTTAGCTGAACTGTACAGCACCCTCTGACCGTTAGTTAGCTGAACTGTACAGCACCCTCTGACTGTTAGTTAGCTGAACTGTACAGCTCCCTCTGACCGTTAGTTAGCTGAACTGTACAGCTCCCTCTGACCGTTAGTTAGCTGAACTGTACAGCACCCTCTGACCGTTAGTTAGCTGAACTGTACAGCTCCCTCTGACCGTTAGTTAGCTGAACTGTACAGCGCCCTCTGACCGTTAGTTAGCTGAACTGTACAGCTCCCTCTGACCATTAGTTAGCTGAACTGTACAGCGACCTCTGACCGTTAGTTAGCTGAACTGTAAACCGCCCTCTGACCGTTAGTTAGCTGAACTGTACAGCTCCCTCTGACCGTTAGTTAGCTGAACTGTACAGCGACCTCTGACCATTAGTTAGCTGAACTGTACAGCGCCCTCTGACCATTAGTTAGCTGAACTGTACAGCTCCCTCTGACCATTAGTTAGCTGAACTGTACAGCTCCCTCTGACCATTAGTTAGCTGAACTGTAAACCGCCCTCTGACCGTTAGTTAGCTGAACTGTAAACCGCCCTCTGACCGTTAGTTAGCTGAACTGTACATCTCCCTCTGACCGTTAGTTAGCTGAACTGTACAGCGCCCTCTGACCGTTAGTTAGCTGAACTGTACAGCGCCCTCTGACCGTTAGTTAGCTGAACTGTACAGCGCCCTCTGACCATTAGTTAGCTGAACTGTACAGCGTCCTCTGACCGTTAGTTAGCTGAACTGTACAGCACCCTCTGACCGTTAGTTAGCTGAACTGTACAGCACCCTCTGACCGTTAGTGAGCTGAACTGTACAGCGACCTCTGACCGTTAGTTAGCTGAACTGTACAGCTCCCTCTGACCGTTAGTTAGCTGAACTGTAAATCGCCCTCTGACCGTTAGTTAGCTGAACTGTAAATCGCCCTCTGACCGTTAGTTAGCTGAACTGTACAGCGCCCTCTGACCGTTAGTTAGCTGAACTGTACAGCTCCCTCTGACCGTTAGTTAGCTGAACTGTAAATCGCCCTCTGACCGTTAGTTAGCTGAACTGTACAGCTCCCTCTGACCGTTAGTTAGCTGAACTGTAAATCGCCCTCTGACCGTTAGTTAGCTGAACTGTACAGCTCCCTCTGATCGTTAGTTAGCTGAACTGTAAATCGCACTCTGACCGTTAGTTAGCTGAACTGTACAGCTCCCTCTGACCCTTAGTTAGCTGAACTGTACAGCGCCCTCTGACCGTTAGTTAGCTGAACTGTACAGCTCCCTCTGACCGTTAGTTAACTGAACTGTACAGCGCCTTCTGACCGTTAGTTAGCTGAACTGTACAGCTCCCTCTGACCGTTAGTTAGCTGAACTGTACAGCGTCCTCTGACCGTTAGTTAGCTGAACTGTACAGCTCCCTCTGACCGTTAGTTAGCTGAACTGTACAGCGCCCTCTGACCGTTAGTTAGCTGAACTGTACAGCACCCTCTGACCGTTAGTTAGCTGAACTGTACAGCTCCCTCTGACCGTTAGTTAGCTGAACTGTACAGCGTCCTCTGACCGTTAGTTAGCTGAACTGTACAGCGCCCTCTGACCGTTAGTTAGCTGAACTGTACAGCGCCCTCTGACCGTTAGTTAGCTGAACTGTACAGCACCCTCTGACCATTAGTTAGCTGAACTGTACAGCGCCCTCTGACCGTTAGTTAGCTGAACTGTACAGCGCCCTCTGACCGTTAGTTAGCTGAACTGTACAGCGTCCTCTGACCATTAGTTAGCTGAACTGTACAGCTCCCTCTGACCGTTAGTTAGCTGAACTGTACAGCGTCCTCTGACCGTTAGTTAGCTGAACTATACAGCACCCTCTGACCGTTAGTTAGCTGAACTGTACAGCTCCCTCTGACCGTTAGTTAGCTGAACTGTACAGCGCCCTCTGACCGTTAGTTAGCTGAACTGTACAGCGCCCTCTGACCTTTAGTTAGCTGAACTGTACAGCGCCCTCTGACCGTTAGTTAGCTGAACTGTACAGCGCCCTCTGACCGTTAGTTAGCTGAACTGTACAGCAACCTCTGACCGTTAGTTAGCTGAACTGTACAGCTCCCTCTGACCATTAGTTAGCTGAACTGTACAGCTCCCTCTGACCGTTAGTTAGCTGAACTGTACAGCTCCCTCTGACCGTTAGTTAGCTGAACTGTACAGCACCCTCTGACAGTTAGTTAGCTGAACTGTACAGCGCCCTCTGACCATTAGTTAGCTGAACTGTAAACCGCCCTCTGACCGTTAGTTAGCTGAACTGTAAACCGTCCTCTGACCATTAGTTAGCTGAACTGTACAGCGCCCTCTGACCGTTAGTTAGCTGAACTGTACAGCTCCCTCTGACCGTTAGTTAGCTGAACTGTACAGCGCCCTCTGACCATTAGTTAGCTGAACTGTACAGCTCCCTCTGACCATTAGTTAGCTGAACTGTACAGCTCCCTCTGACCATTAGTTAGCTGAACTGTACAGCGCACTCTGACCATTAGTTAGCTGAACTGTACAGCGACCTCTGACCATTAGTTAGCTGAACTGTACAGCGCCCTCTGACCATTAGTTAGCTGAACTGTACAGCGCCCTCTGACCGTTACTTAGCTGAACTGTACAGCGACCTCTGACCGTTAGTTAGCTGAACTGTACAGCGCCCTCTGACCGTTAGTTAGCTGAACTGTACAGCTCCCTCTGACCGTTAGTTAGCTGAACTGTACAACGCCCTCTGACCGTTAGTTAGCTGAACTGTACAGCTCCCTCTGACCGTTAGTTAGCTGAACTGTACAGCTCCCTCTGACCGTTAGTTAGCTGAACTGTACAGCTCCCTCTGACCGTTAGTTAGCTGAACTGTACAGCTCCCTCTGACCGTTAGTTAGCTGAACTGTACAGCACCCTCTGACCGTTAGTTAGCTGAACTGTACAGCTCCCTCTGACCGTTAGTTAGCTGAACTGTACAGCTCCCTCTGACCTTTAGTTAGCTGAACTGTACAGCTCCCTCTGACCTTTAGTTAGCTGAACTGTACAGCGACCTCTGACCGTTAGTTAGCTGAACTGTACAGCGCCCTCTGACCGTTAGTTAGCTGAACTGTACAGCGACCTCTGACCGTTAGTTAGCTGAACTGTACAGCGACCTCTGACCGTTAGTTAGCTGAACTGTACAGCTCCCTCTGACCGTTAGTTAGCTGAACTGTAAACCGCCCTCTGACCGTTAGTTAGCTGAACTGTAAACCGCCCTCTGACCGTTAGTTAGCTGAACTGTACAGCTCCCTCTGACCGTTAGTTAGC
The DNA here is from genome assembly GCF_016432855.1 of Salvelinus namaycush. NCBI lineage: Eukaryota > Metazoa > Chordata > Actinopteri > Salmoniformes > Salmonidae > Salvelinus > Salvelinus namaycush. The sequence goes on along the minus strand of NC_052322.1, from coordinate 37,751,184 downwards.
GGAACTGTACAGCACCCTCTGACCGTTAGTTAGCTGAACTGTACAGCGCCCTCTGACCGTTAGTTAGCTGAACTGTACAGCGCCCTCTGACCGTTAGTTAGCTGAACTGTACAGCGCCCTCTGACCGTTAGTTAGCTGAACTGTACAGCGCCCTCTGACCGTTAGTTAGCTGAACTGTACAGCGCCCTCTGACCGTTAGTTAGCTGAACTGTACAGCGCCCTCTGACCGTTAGTTAGCTGAACTGTACAGCGCCCTCTGACCGTTTTAGCTGAACTGTACAACAGCGTCCTCTGACCGTTTAGTTAGCTGAACTGTACAGCCCCTCTGACCGTTATGTTAGCTGAACTGTACAGCACCCTCTGACCTTAGTGAGCTGAACTGTACAGCGCCTCTGCCCGTTAGTTATGAACTGTACAGCCCCTCTGACCGTTTAGTTAGCTGAACTGTAAATCGTCCCTCTGACCGTTAGTTAGCTGAACTGTAAATCGCCTCTGACCGTTAGTTAGCTGAACTGTACAGCGCCCTTGACCGTTAGTTAGCTGAACTGTACAGCTCCCTCTGACCGTTAGTTGCTGAACTGTAAACAGCTCCTCTAACCGTTAGTTTAGCTGAACTGTACAGCTCCTCTGACCGTTAGTTAGCTGACTGTATCGCCCCTCTGACCGTTAGTTAGCTGAACTGTACACTCCCTCTGACCGTTAGTTAGCTGAACTGTACAGCCCTCTGACCGTTAGTTTAGCTGAACTGTACACTCCCTCTGACCTTAGTTGCTGAACTGTAACGCGCCCTCTGACCGTTAGTTAGCTGAACTGTACAGCTCCTCTGACCGTTTAGTTAGCTGAACTGTACAGTCGCCTCTGACCGTTAGTTAGCTGAACTGTACAGCGCCCTCTCTGACCGTTAGTTAGCTAAACTGTACAGCGCCCTACCGTTAGTTACTGAACTGTACCGCGCCCTCTGACGTTAGTTAGCTGAACTGTACAGCGCCCTCTGACCGTTAGTTAGCTGAACTGTACGCAGCCCTCTGACCGTTATTTAGCTGAACTGTACAGCGCCCTCGACGTTAAGCTGAACTGTACAGCGTCCTCTGACCGTTAGTTAGCTGAACTGTACAGCGCCCTCTGACCGTTAGTTAGCTGAACTGTACAGCGCCCTCTGCCCGTTAGTTAGCTGAACTGTACCCGCACCTCTGACCATTAGTTAGCTGAACTGTACAGCGCCCTCTGACCGTTAGTTAGCTGACTGTACAGCTCCCTCTGACCGTTATTAGCTGAACTGTACAGCGTCCTCTGACCTTAGTTAGCTGAACTGTACAGCTCCCTCTGACCGTTAGTTAGCTGAACTGTACAGCGTCCTCTGACCGTTAGTTAGCTGAACATACAGTCACCCTCTGCCCCGTTAGTTAGCTGACCTGTACAGCTCCTCTGACCGTTGTTAGCTGAACTGTACAGCTGCCCTCTGACCGTTAGTTACTGAACTGTACGCGCCCTCTGACCTTAGTTAGCTGAACTGTACCGCGCCCTTCTGACCGTTAGTTAGCTGAACTGTACAGCTCCCTCTGACCGTTAGTTAGCTGAACTGTACAGCCCCTCTGACCGTTAGTTAGCTGACTGTACAGCTCCCTCTGACCGTTAGTTAGCTGAACTGTAAGCTCCCTCTGACCGTTAGTTAGCTGAACTGTACAGCCCCTCTGACCGTTAGTTAGCTGAACTGTACAGCTCCCTCTGACGTTAGTTAGCTGAACTGTACAGCTGCCCTGACCGTTAGTTACTGAACTGTAACAGCTCCCTCTGACCGTTAGTTAGCTGAACTGTACAGCACCTCTGACCGTTAGTTAGCTGAACTGTACATGCACCCTCTGACTGTTATTTAGCTGAACTGTACAGCTCCCTCTGACCGTTAGTTAGCTGAACTGTACAGCTCCCTCTGACCGTTAGTTAGCTGAACTGTACAGCAGCCCTCTGACCGTTAGTTAGCTGAACTGTACAGCTCCCTCTGACCGTTAGTTGCTGAACTGTACAGCGCCCTCTGACCGTTAGTTAGCTGAACTTACAGCTCCCTCTGACCTTAGTTAGCTGAACTGTACACACCCTCTGACCGTTAGTTAGCTGAACTGTAACCGCCCTCTGACCGTTAGTTTAGCTGAACTGTACAGCTCCCTCTGACCTTAGTTAGCTGAACTGTACAGCTACCTCTGACCATTAGTTAGCTGAACTGTACATCGCCCTCTGCCATTAGTTAGCTGAACTGTACAGCTCCCTCTGACCTTATTTGCTGAACTGTACACCCCTCTGACCAGTTAGTTAGCTGAACTGTAAACCGCCCTCTGACCGTTAGTTATCTGAACTGTACACGCCCTCTGACCGTTAGTTAGCTGAACTGTACATCGCCCTCTGACCGTTAGTTAGCTGAACTGTACAGCGCCCTCTGACCGTTAGTTAGCTAACTGTACAGCGCCCTCTGACCGTTAGTTAGCTGAACTGTACAGCGCCCTCTGACCATTAGTTAGCTGAACTGTACAGCGTCCCTCTGACGTTAGTTACTAACTGTACGCACCCTCTGACCGTTAGTTAGCTGAACTGTACAGCGCCCCTGACCGTTAGTAGCTGAACTGTACAGCGCCTCTGACTTAGTTAGCTGAACTGTACAGCGCCCTCTGACCGTTAGTTAGCTGACTGTACAGCCCTTCTGACCGTTAGTTAGCTGAACTGTAACGCCCTCTGACCGTTAGTTAGCTGAACTGTACAGCGCCCTCTGACGTTAGTTAGTCGTGAACTGTACAGCTCCCTCTGACCGTTAGTTAGTCTGATAGCTCCCTCTGACCGTTAGTAGCTGAACTGTACAGCTCCCTCTGACCGTTAGTTAGCTGAACTGTACAGCTCCCTCTGACCGTTAGTTAGCTGAACTGTACAGCTCCCTCTGACCGTTAGTTAGCTGAACTGTACAGCTCCCTCTGACCGTTAGTTAGCTGAACTGTACAGCTCCCTCTGACCGTTAGTTAGCTGAACTGTACAGCGCACTCTGACCTTAGTTAGCTGAACTGTACAGCTCCCTCTGACCGTTAGTTAGCTGAACTGTACAGCTCCCTCTGACCGTTAGTTAGCTGAACTGTACAGCGTCCTCTGACCGTTAGTTAGCTGAACTGTACAGCGCCCTCTGACCATTAGTTAGCTGAACTGTACAGCGTCCTCTGACCGTTAATTATCTGAACTGTACAGCGTCCTCTGACCGTTAGTTAGCTGAACTGTACAGCTCCCTCTGACCGTTAGTTAGCTGAACTGTACAGCTCCTCTGACCGTTAGTAGCTGAATGTATTATCGACCTCTGTACCGTTTTAGTTATCTGAACTGATTACGAGCTCCCTATGACCATTAGTTATCTGAAACTGTTACAGCTCCCTCTCTTCCCGACCATTAGTTATTCTGAACTGTACAGCGTCCCTCTGACCATTAGTTAGCTGAACTGTACAGCCCTCATGACCGTTAGTTAGCTGAACTGTACAGCTCCCTCTGACCATTAGTTCGCTGAACTGTACAGCTCCCTCTGACCGTTTAGTTAGCTTGAACTGTACAGCTCCCTCTGACCGTTAGTAGCTGAACTGTACAGCTCCCTCTGACCGTTATTTAGTGAACTGTAACCCGCTCCTCTTGACCGTTAGTTAGCTGAACTGTTACACGCTCCCCTTCTGACCGTCTAGTTTTAGCTGAACCGTACAGCTCCCTCTCGGACCGTTAGTTAGCTGAACTGTACAGCGTCCTCTCGACCGTTAGTTATCTGACACTGACAGCACCCTCTGACCGTTAGTTATCTTGAACTGTTACAGGCTCCTCTGACCGTTAGTTATCTGAACTGTACAGCTCCCTCTGAACGTTAGTTAGTCTGAAACTGTAACAGCGTCCCCTTGACCATTTAGTTAGCTGAACTGCTTACAGCTCCCTCTGGCCAGTTAGTTTAGCTGCAACTGTACAGCGCCCATCTGCCTCGTTAGTTAGCTGAACTGTACAGCACCCTCTGACCGTTAGTTAGCTTGAAACTGTACAGCGCCCTCTGACCGTTAGTTAGCTGAAACTGTACAGCGTCCCTCTGACCGTTAGTTAGCTGAACTGTACAGCGCCCTTCTGACCGTTAGTTAGTCTGAACTGTACAGCGCCCTCTGACCGTTAGTAGCTGAACTGTACAGCGCCCTCGACCGTTAGTTAGCTGAACTGTACAGCGCCCTCTGACCGTTAGTTAGCTGAACTGTACAGCGTCCTCTGACCGTTAGTTAGCTGAACTGTACAGCGTCCTCTGACCGTTAGTTAGCTGAACTGTACAGCGCCCTCTGACCGTTAGTTAGCTGAACTGTACAGCGTCCTCTGACCATTAGTTAGCTGAACTGTACAGCGTCCTCTGACCATTAGTTAGCTGAACTGTACAGCGCCCTCTGACCATTAGTTAGCTGAACTGTACAGCTCCCTCTGACCATTAGTTAGCTGAACTGTACAGCTCCCTCTGACCATTAGTTAGCTGAACTGTACAGCTCCCTCTGACCGTTAGTTAGCTGAACTGTACAGCTCCCTCTGACCATTAGTTAGCTGAACTGTACAGCTCCCTCTGACCGTTAGTTAGCTGAACTGTACAGCGTCCTCTGACCGTTAGTTAGCTGAACTGTACAGCGCCCTCTGACCGTTAGTTAGCTGAACTGTACAGCGCCCTCTGACCGTTAGTTAGCTGAACTGTACAGCGCCCTCTGACCGTTAGTTAGCTGAACTGTACAGCTCCCTCTGACCGTTAGTTAGCTGAACTGTACAGCTCCCTCTGACCGTTAGTTAGCTGAACTGTACAGCTCCCTCTGACCGTTAGTTAGCTGAACTGTACAGCTCCCTCTGACCGTTAGTTAGCTGAACTGTACAGCGTCCTCTGACCGTTAGTTAGCTGAACTGTACAGCGCCCTCTGACCGTTAGTTAGCTGAACTGTACAGCGCCCTCTGACCGTTAGTTAGCTGAACTGTACAGCGTCCTCTGACCGTTAGTTAGCTGAACTGTACAGCGCCCTCTGACCGTTAGTTAGCTGAACTGTACAGCGTCCTCTGACCGTTAGTTAGCTGAACTGTACAGCTCCCTCTGACCGTTAGTTAGCTGAACTGTACAGCTCCCTCTGACCGTTAGTTAGCTGAACTGTACAGCTCCCTGTGACCGTTAGTTAGCTGAACTGTACAGCTCCCTCTGACCGTTAGTTAGCTGAACTGTACAGCTCCCTCTGACCGTTAGTTAGCTGAACTGTACAGCTCCCTCTGACCGTTAGTTAGCTGAACTGTACAGCTCCCTCTGACCGTTAGTTAGCTGAACTGTACAGCTCCCTCTGACCGTTAGTTATCTGAACTGTACAGCTCCCTCTGACCGTTAGTTATCTGAACTGTACAGCGTCCTCTGACCGTTAGTTATCTGAACTGTACAGCGTCCTCTGCCCGTTAGTTAGCTGAACTGTACAGCGACCTCTGACCGTTAGTTAGTTGAACTGTACAGCGACCTCTGACCGTTAGTTAGCTGAACTGTATAGCGACCTCTGACCGTTAGTTAGCTGAACTGTACAGCTCCCTCTGACCATTAGTTAGCTGAACTGTACAGCTCCCTCTGACCGTTAGTTAGCTGAACTGTACAGCGTCCTCTGACCGTTAGTTAGCTGAACTGTACAGCTCCCTCTGACCATTAGTTAGCTGAACTGTACAGCTCCCTCTGACCGTTAGTTAGCTGAACTGTACAGCGTCCTCTGACCGTTAGTTAGCTGAACTGTATAGCGACCTCTGACCGTTAGTTAGCTGAACTGTACAGCTCCCTCTGACCATTAGTTAGCTGAACTGTACAGCTCCCTCTGACCGTTAGTTAGCTGAACTGTACAGCGTCCTCTGACCATTAGTTAGCTGAACTGTACAGCTCCCTCTGACCGTTAGTTAGCTGAACTGTACAGCGCCCTCTGACCATTAGTTAGCTGAACTGTACAGCGCCCTCTGACCATTAGTTAGCTGAACTGTACAGCTCCCTCTGACCGTTAGTTAGCTGAACTGTAAACCGCCCTCTGACCGTTAGTTAGCTGAACTGTAAACCGCCCTCTGACCGTTAGTTAGCTGAACTGTACAGCTCCCTCTGACCGTTAGTTAGCTGAACTGTACAGCTCCCTCTGACCGTTAGTTAGCTGAACTGTACAGCACCCTCTGACCGTTAGTTAGCTGAACTGTACAGCGCCCTCTGACCGTTAGTTAGCTGAACTGTACAGCGTCCTCTGACCGTTAGTTAGCTGAACTGTACAGCGTCCTCTGACCGTTAGTTAGCTGAACTGTACAGCTCCCACTGACCGTTAGTTAGCTGAACTGTACAGCTCCCTCTGACCGTTAGTTAGCTGAACTGTATAGCGACCTCTGACCGTTAGTTAGCTGAACTGTACAGCTCCCTCTGACCGTTAGTTAGCTGAACTGTACAGCGTCCTCTGACCGTTAGTTAGCTGAACTGTACAGCTCCCTCTGACCATTAGTTAGCTGAACTGTACAGCTCCCTCTGACCGTTAGTTAGCTGAACTGTACAGCGTCCTCTGACCGTTAGTTAGCTGAACTGTATAGCGACCTCTGACCGTTAGTTAGCTGAACTGTACAGCTCCCTCTGACCATTAGTTAGCTGAACTGTACAGCTCCCTCTGACCGTTAGTTAGCTGAACTGTACAGCGTCCTCTGACCATTAGTTAGCTGAACTGTACAGCTCCCTCTGACCGTTAGTTAGCTGAACTGTACAGCGCCCTCTGACCATTAGTTAGCTGAACTGTACAGCTCCCTCTGACCGTTAGTTAGCTGAACTGTACAGCGCCCTCTGACCATTAGTTAGCTGAACTGTACAGCTCCCTCTGACCGTTAGTTAGCTGAACTGTAAACCGCCCTCTGACCGTTAGTTAGCTGAACTGTAAACCGCCCTCTGACCGTTAGTTAGCTGAACTGTACAGCTCCCTCTGACCGTTAGTTAGCTGAACTGTACAGCTCCCTCTGACCGTTAGTTAGCTGAACTGTACAGCACCCTCTGACTGTTAGTTAGCTGAACTGTACAGCACCCTCTGACCGTTAGTTAGCTGAACTGTACAGCGCCCTCTGACCGTTAGTTAGCTGAACTGTACAGCTCCCTCTGACCGTTAGTTAGCTGAACTGTACAGCTCCCTCTGACCGTTAGTTAGCTGAACTGTACAGCGCCCTCTGACTGTTAGTTAGCTGAACTGTACAGCTCCCTCTGACTGTTAGTTAGCTGAACTGTACAGCTCCCTCTGACCGTTAGTTATCTGAACTGTACAGCGTCCTCTGACCGTTAGTTAGCTGAACTGTACAGCGCCCTCTGACCGTTAGTTAGCTGAACTGTACAGCGCCCTCTGACCGTTAGTTAGCTGAACTGTACAGCGACCTCTGACCGTTAGTTAGCTGAACTGTACAGCACCCTCTGACCGTTAGTTAGCTGAACTGTACAGCGCCCTCTGACCGTTAGTTAGCTGAACTGTACAGCGCCCTCTGACCGTTAGTTAGCTGAACTGTACAGCGACCTCTGACCGTTAGTTAGCTGAACTGTACAGCGCCCTCTGACCGTTAGTTAGCTGAACTGTACAGCGTCCTCTGACTGTTAGTTAGCTGAACTGTACAGCACCCTCTGACCGTTAGTTAGCTGAACTGTACAGCGCCCTCTGACTGTTAGTTAGCTGAACTGTACAGCTCCCTCTGACCGTTAGTTAGCTGAACTGTACAGCTCCCTCTGACTGTTAGTTAGCTGAACTGTACAGCTCCCTCTGACCGTTAGTTAGCTGAACTGTACAGCTCCCTCTGACCGTTAGTTAGCTGAACTGTACAGCTCCCTCTGACTGTTAGTTAGCTGAACTGTACAGCTCCCTCTGACCGTTAGTTAGCTGAACTGTACAGCTCCCTCTGACCGTTAGTTAGCTGAACTGTACAGCGTCCTCTGACCATTAGTTAGCTGAACTGTACAGCGCCCTCTGACCGTTAGTTAGCTGAACTGTACAGCGCCCTCTGACCGTTAGTTAGCTGAACTGTACAGCCACCTCTGACCGTTAGTTAGCTGAACTGTACAGCACCCTCTGACCGTTAGTTAGCTGAACTGTACAGCACCTCTGACCGTTAGTTAGCTGAACTGTACAGCGCCCTCTGACCGTTAGTTAGCTGAACTGTACAGCGACCTCTGACCGTTAGTTAGCTGAACTGTACAGCGCCCTCTGACCGTTAGTTAGCTGAACTGTACAGCATCCTCTGACCGTTAGTTAGCTGAACTGTACAGCGCCCTCTGACCGTTAGTTAGCTGAACTGTACAGCACCCTCTGACCGTTAGTTAGCTGAACTGTACAGCGCCCTCTGACCGTTAGTTAGCTGAACTGTACAGCGTCCTCTGACCGTTAGTTAGCTGAACTGTACAGCGTCCTCTGACCGTTAGTTAGCTGAACTGTACAGCACCCTCTGACCGTTAGTTAGCTGAACTGTACAGCGCCCTCTGACCGTTAGTTAGCTGAACTGTACAGCGTCCTCTGACCATTAGTTAGCTGAACTGTACAGCACCCTCTGACCATTAGTTAGCTGAACTGTACAGCTCCCTCTGACCATTAGTTAGCTGAACTGTACAGCTCCCTCTGACCATTAGTTAGCTGAACTGTACAGCTCCCTCTGACCATTAGTTAGCTGAACTGTACAGCTCCCTCTGACCATTAGTTAGCTGAACTGTACAGCGCCCTCTGACCGTTAGTTAGCTGAACTGTACAGCGTCCTCTGACCGTTAGTTAGCTGAACTGTACAGCGCCCTCTGACCGTTAGTTAGCTGAACTGTACAGCACCCTCTGACCGTTAGTTAGCTGAACTGTACAGCACCCTCTGACCGTTAGTTAGCTGAACTGTACAGCTCCCTCTGACCGTTAGTTAGCTGAACTGTACAGCTCCCTCTGACCGTTAGTTAGCTGAACTGTACAGCGTCCTCTGACCGTTAGTTAGCTGAACTGTACAGCGCCCTCTGACCGTTAGTTAGCTGAACTGTACAGCTCCCTCTGACCGTTAGTTAGCTGAACTGTACAGCTCCCTCTGACCGTTAGTTAGCTGAACTGTACAGCTCCCTCTGACCGTTAGTTAGCTGAACTGTACAGCTCCCTCTGACTGTTAGTTAGCTGAACTGTACAGCTCCCTCTGACCGTTAGTTAGCTGAACTGTACAGCTCCCTCTGACCGTTAGTTAGCTGAACTGTACAGCTCCCTCTGACCGTTAGTTAGCTGAACTGTACAGCGACCTCTGACCGTTAGTTAGCTGAACTGTACAGCTCCCTCTGACCGTTAGTTATCTGAACTGTACAGCGTCCTCTGACCATTAGTTAGCTGAACTGTACAGCGCCCTCTGACCGTTAGTTAGCTGAACTGTACAGCGCCCTCTGACCGTTAGTTAGCTGAACTGTACAGCCACCTCTGACCGTTAGTTAGCTGAACTGTACAGCACCCTCTGACCGTTAGTTAGCTGAACTGTACAGCACCCTCTGACCGTTAGTTAGCTGAACTGTACAGCGCCCTCTGACCGTTAGTTAGCTGAACTGTACAGCGACCTCTGACCGTTAGTTAGCTGAACTGTACAGCGCCCTCTGACCGTTAGTTAGCTGAACTGTACAGCATCCTCTGACCGTTAGTTAGCTGAACTGTACAGCGCCCTCTGACCGTTAGTTAGCTGAACTGTACAGCACCCTCTGACCGTTAGTTAGCTGAACTGTACAGCGCCCTCTGACCGTTAGTTAGCTGAACTGTACAGCGTCCTCTGACCGTTAGTTAGCTGAACTGTACAGCTCCCTCTGACCGTTAGTTAGCTGAACTGTACAGCTCCCTCTGACCGTTAGTTAGCTGAACTGTACAGCGTCCTCTGACCATTAGTTAGCTGAACTGTACAGCGCCCTCTGACCGTTAGTTAGCTGAACTGTACAGCGCCCTCTGACCGTTAGTTAGCTGAACTGTACAGCCACCTCTGACCGTTAGTTAGCTGAACTGTACAGCACCCTCTGACCGTTAGTTAGCTGAACTGTACAGCACCCTCTGACCGTTAGTTAGCTGAACTGTACAGCGCCCTCTGACCGTTAGTTAGCTGAACTGTACAGCGACCTCTGACCGTTAGTTAGCTGAACTGTACAGCGCCCTCTGACCGTTAGTTAGCTGAACTGTACAGCATCCTCTGACCGTTAGTTAGCTGAACTGTACAGCGCCCTCTGACCGTTAGTTAGCTGAACTGTACAGCACCCTCTGACCGTTAGTTAGCTGAACTGTACAGCGCCCTCTGACCGTTAGTTAGCTGAACTGTACAGCGTCCTCTGACCGTTAGTTAGCTGAACTGTACAGCGTCCTCTGACCGTTAGTTAGCTGAACTGTACAGCACCCTCTGACCGTTAGTTAGCTGAACTGTACAGCGCCCTCTGACCGTTAGTTAGCTGAACTGTACAGCGTCCTCTGACCATTAGTTAGCTGAACTGTACAGCACCCTCTGACCATTAGTTAGCTGAACTGTACAGCTCCCTCTGACCATTAGTTAGCTGAACTGTACAGCTCCCTCTGACCATTAGTTAGCTGAACTGTACAGCTCCCTCTGACCATTAGTTAGCTGAACTGTACAGCTCCCTCTGACCATTAGTTAGCTGAACTGTACAGCGCCCTCTGACCGTTAGTTAGCTGAACTGTACAGCGTCCTCTGACCGTTAGTTAGCTGAACTGTACAGCGCCCTCTGACCGTTAGTTAGCTGAACTGTACAGCACCCTCTGACCGTTAGTTAGCTGAACTGTACAGCACCCTCTGACCGTTAGTTAGCTGAACTGTACAGCTCCCTCTGACCGTTAGTTAGCTGAACTGTACAGCTCCCTCTGACCGTTAGTTAGCTGAACTGTACAGCGTCCTCTGACCGTTAGTTAGCTGAACTGTACAGCGCCCTCTGACCGTTAGTTAGCTGAACTGTACAGCTCCCTCTGACCGTTAGTTAGCTGAACTGTACAGCTCCCTCTGACCGTTAGTTAGCTGAACTGTACAGCTCCCTCTGACCGTTAGTTAGCTGAACTGTACAGCTCCCTCTGACTGTTAGTTAGCTGAACTGTACAGCTCCCTCTGACCGTTAGTTAGCTGAACTGTACAGCTCCCTCTGACCGTTAGTTAGCTGAACTGTACAGCTCCCTCTGACCGTTAGTTAGCTGAACTGTACAGCGACCTCTGACCGTTAGTTAGCTGAACTGTACAGCTCCCTCTGACCGTTAGTTATCTGAACTGTACAGCGTCCTCTGACCATTAGTTAGCTGAACTGTACAGCGCCCTCTGACCGTTAGTTAGCTGAACTGTACAGCGCCCTCTGACCGTTAGTTAGCTGAACTGTACAGCCACCTCTGACCGTTAGTTAGCTGAACTGTACAGCACCCTCTGACCGTTAGTTAGCTGAACTGTACAGCACCCTCTGACCGTTAGTTAGCTGAACTGTACAGCGCCCTCTGACCGTTAGTTAGCTGAACTGTACAGCGACCTCTGACCGTTAGTTAGCTGAACTGTACAGCGCCCTCTGACCGTTAGTTAGCTGAACTGTACAGCATCCTCTGACCGTTAGTTAGCTGAACTGTACAGCGCCCTCTGACCGTTAGTTAGCTGAACTGTACAGCACCCTCTGACCGTTAGTTAGCTGAACTGTACAGCGCCCTCTGACCGTTAGTTAGCTGAACTGTACAGCGTCCTCTGACCGTTAGTTAGCTGAACTGTACAGCGTCCTCTGACCGTTAGTTAGCTGAACTGTACAGCGCCCTCTGACCGTTAGTTAGCTGAACTGTACAGCGTCCTCTGACCATTAGTTAGCTGAACTGTACAGCTCCCTCTGACCATTAGTTAGCTGAACTGTACAGCTCCCTCTGACCATTAGTTAGCTGAACTGTACAGCTCCCTCTGACCATTAGTTAGCTGAACTGTACAGCTCCCTCTGACCATTAGTTAGCTGAACTGTACAGCTCCCTCTGACCATTAGTTAGCTGAACTGTACAGCTCCCTCTGACCATTAGTTAGCTGAACTGTACAGCGTCCTCTGACCGTTAGTTAGCTGAACTGTACAGCGCCCTCTGACCGTTAGTTAGCTGAACTGTACAGCGTCCTCTGACCGTTAGTTAGCTGAACTGTACAGCTCCCTCTGACCGTTAGTTAGCTGAACTGTACAGCTCCCTCTGACCGTTAGTTAGCTGAACTGTACAGCTCCCTCTGACCGTTAGTTAGCTGAACTGTACAGCTCCCTCTGACCGTTAGTTAGCTGAACTGTACAGCTCCCTCTGACCATTAGCGAACCATTTTCAGTAAATACAGATGCGGTTCTCCTCCTCCTTAAAGATAAAGGAAGCCTCAATTGAAATGCCTGCATGGAAATAAGGACTTAGCAGGTTCTCTGCAGTAATGCATATAGCTTGTTCGGTAGGTCCCTTCAGGCATTCCCTTCAGAGTGTTTTCAGATGACAGAGACACTGGCACAGAGGGGCAGTATAAATGGGAATGTTTTTCATAGAAAGCTTCCGTCCCACCAAAGCAACACAGAACAGAAATGGTCTGTTATGAGATGAGAAGCACAGGGAGGGACAGCGGGGAGGAGAAGGGGATTTTGTGCCTGGACAATGGTGGTGGGATTGGGGACTGACAGTGGCTTAAAGAGATGTATTCTCAGAACCACAGCACAGCACGCTAGCATGGAGGAGAAGGATGGCCACAGTGTATCACCATTAGACAACTCTACCAGCCAGCCAGCCAGCTCTTCCTGAGTAGATGCAGTAGTTAGGTGAGCTAAATCCCTCACAAGTTCAAAATAAACATCTGCTGTGTCAGTAAGGCACAATAATAACCCACCGTTAAAGTTCACAGAACGAATATAGTTGAGCAGCAACTGGCCCTCCACGGGATCCATCTTGTCACAGACGCCCATTGCGCCGGGGCACAGGTCCAGGTGCATGCTGTGTAAGGCATGGGCCATTGCGTAGACCGCATCGATTACAAACTGCACCTTCCCCTCCTGCTCATAGGCAGTGTCACGATTTATCCTCTCCTCTCCTGTCACATGGAGAGAGAGAGGGGGGAGGGGTAGAGAGCAAGAGAAAGATACACTATTGCCAGTGTCCTCTTATCACTACAAAATAGAGTAACCAACGTTGATGTTTAATCAATGCTAGGTTCTGACCTGTACACTTTTTCTTTTCACTGTCTATTTTGATGCCTGGCCTTGTCAGTTTACACCTGAAATCGTCCTCCCAGAACTCAGCGAACCAAATGTTTCTACGGTTGTTCTCTAATGATCTGGAGGTGAAGTACTGGTCGAAGCCTGAGCCATGGAAACAAAACATCCAGTCAGAGGATTAGTGAAGTGGCAAACAGTGGCATCTTATCCCAGTGATCAACCACCATGGCAATGATACATAGGCATTGTTGGTTTGGGATGTAGGGTTGTTGGTTTGGGATGTAGGGTTGTTGGTTTGGGATGTAGGGTTGTTGGATTGTGATGTAGGGTTGTTGAAGTGTGATGTATAGTTGTTGGTTTGGGATGTAGGGTTGTTGGATTGTAATGTAGGGTTGTTGGATTGTAATGTAGGGTTGTTGGATTGTAATGTAGGGTTGTTGGATTGTAATGTAGGGTTGTTGGATTGTGATGTATAGTTGTTGGTTTGGGATGTAGGGTTGTTGGATTGTAATGTAGGGTTGTTGAAGTGTGATGTATAGTTGTTGGTTTGGGATGTAGGGTTGTTGGATTGTAATGTAGGGTTGTTGGATTGTAATGTATAGTTGTTGGTTTGGGATGTAGGGTTGTTGGATTGTAATGTAGGGTTGTTGGATTGTAATGTAGGGTTGTTGGATTGTAATGTAGGGTTGTTGAAGTGTGATGTATAGTTGTTGGTTTGGGATGTAGGGTTGTTGGATTGTAATGTAGGGTTGTTGAAGTGTGATGTATAGTTGTTGGTTTGGGATGTAGGGTTGTTGGATTGTGATGTATAGTTGTTGGATTGTGATGTATAGTTGTTGGTTTGGGATGTAGGGTTGTTGGATTGTAATGTAGGGTTGTTGAAGTGTGATGTATAGTTGTTGGTTTGGGATGTAGGGTTGTTGGATTGTGATGTATAGTTGTTGGATTGTGATGTATAGTTGTTGGTTTGGGATGTAGGGTTGTTGGATTGTAATGTAGGGTTGTTGAAGTGTGATGTATAGTTGTTGGTTTGGGATGTAGGGTTGTTGGATTGTAATGTAGGGTTGTTGAAGTGTGATGTATAGTTGTTGGATTGTGATGTATAGTTGTTGGTTTGGGATGTAGGGTTGTTGGATTGTAATGTAGGGTTGTTGAAGTGTGATGTATAGTTGTTGGTTTGGGATGTAGGGTTGTAATGTAGGGTTGTTGGATTGTAATGTAGGGTTGTTGGATTGTGATGTATAGTTGTTGGTTTGGGATGTAGGGTTGTTGGATTGTAATGTAGGGTTGTTGGATTGTAATGTAGGGTTGTTGGATTGTAATGTATAGTTGTTGGTTTGGGATGTAGGGTTGTTGGATTGTAATGTAGGGTTGTTGGATTGTGATGTATAGTTGTTGGATTGGTATGTAGGTTTGTTGGATTGGGATGTAGGTTTGTTGGATTGGGATGTAGGACTGTTGAATTTGGTCGTAGGTTTGTTGGCTTGGGATGTAGGATTGTTGGCTTGGGATGTAAGGACTGTTGAATTTGGTCGTAGGGTTGTTGAATTTGGTCGTAGGGTTGTTGGATTGGGATGTAGGTTTGTTGGATTGGGATGTAGGACTGTTGAATTTGGTCGTAGGTTTGTTGGCTTGGGATGTAGGATTGTTGGCTTGGGATGTAAGGACTGTTGAATTTGGTCGTAGGGTTGTTGGATTGGGATGTAGGTTTGTTGGCTTGGGATGTAGGACTGTTGAATTTGGTCGTAGGGTTGTTGGATTGGGATGTTAGGTGGTTGAATTGGAATGTAGGGTTGTTGGGGATACCTTCAATAGAGGCTCTCTTGGGTAGAATGGTGACAGCTCCCTCAGCCACGTCCTCCTGGTCTAGAATAGGGGAGCTCTTGGCACCCCAGCTGTCAGAACCTACAAACAGGAAGTGACCCGTGAGGTTGGCCTTCTTCGCTGCCTCCAGAACCCGTCTACACACACACACAAGGGAGGAAATGGAGTGGGTTAAACTCTAGTCTAGGGCACAGTGGCCTAGACTATAGCAATCAGAGACAGGCGTTCCTGTTTTTCACATTCAAATTTCATACAAGACATATGCCAAAGGTGCTTTGTGTGTTAGAATAATAAGCAACCAAGTCTCTGAGGTGAGAATAGAATCAACAGTAGGGGAGACTTAATCTTATCGTACAGAAGGAAATTAAATATATTCACACAAATCTTTAGGCAATTTACATAATGCCACCTGACAACTCCATATTCCATATGGTGTTTTGATATACGTTTAACAACTGACAGGGAGACATGACTGCTTCCAGGCAGATGGATTGGCTGCCAACACATCATATAGAGATGTCAGACCACAACATATACTGTAGTACATGTCTTGTTTGTCCTTCCTGCAGCACACACACACACGCACACGCACACACGGCGCAATGAAATTAGATAAAACATGTGACCTACAGTATCGTGCAATCTGAATGAAATAGGCAGGTCTTGTGTTAAAAACGTTCCACATGGAAATCCTACAGAAACATGGTTGGAAAAGAGACTAACATGAGTGCTTTCCAAGAGAGTCTAATTCTGTTATACTGTATGTGGCAAGAGCAGAGCAGCAGCAAAAAGACATGAGTCATTGAGTACATTAACTCATGCAATTGTGTCCTTGTAAAACCATGGTAATTTAAAAGAAAGGGACGACTGATCCTGTATGACATCTATTCCATAATTTTTGAATATCCTTTTTCTGGTTCAATGGTAACCTACATTTACCTTATATTTAAATCAGATAATACAATCTATGTTTCTATTTATGTGTCACGCGACAGGACAGTGGTCGTTTTTCATCCTTTAAGATGTATGGTTCAATTAGAACACACAAGGGTACTACACATATTTTCATATTAAGTTCATCTCCTTTTCCACCCAAGCTTGAATCAACTGAACCCATAGTTCGGATCAGTCCAGGCATGAAACAGATATGTCTCTCACTCAATCAATACAGATTCCATTTGAGCCCCACAGACATTTAATCCTCAGGTACCACATAGATTAATTCACTAGGGGGCCAGTTGGGTTTTCCTTTTCTTTCTTTTTTAACCCCCCTCCTTAAATACCTAATAGAACACTTCTAGACAGTATTCCATTCATACTTCTGAGCCTCATTAATATGGAGACCGCATTCTAATTACAGTGAACCATCACTGAAGAGAGGAGAATCTAACATGCAGTTCTCTACGGCGTAACTTATCTATCACTTACTTGATGTCATCCTCATTTGCAAAGATGATGACCCCCCGGGCATTGGAAGTTTCCATCAGCCTTCTAATGATCTTGTCAAACTCTCCCGGCTTGGGCTCTCGTGGGATCTTAAGAGACTGTGCGATGCACAGACCTCCTTCAGAGGGAGAGAAGACATGGACATTGATGTTGATACGGAACAAATAAACAGAGAGAGAGAGAAGACATGGACATTGATGTTGATACTGAACAAATAAACAGAGAGAGAGAAGACATGGACATTGATGTTGATACTGAACAAATAAAAATGAAATATGAATGAGAATAAAACATGACGGCTACCAGCAATAATCCATATTTGTGCTCTCAGAGATCTCATTATGAATTGATGATGGCCACAGGAAGAACGTGTTGACCACAGAGAGGAGACGATAGACTTCAGAATGGCTGTTTTCGGGCAACAGCAGCCAATACATGTATTATGATGGACAGCTGATTAACGTAACAGATTATATATATAGTACCAGGAAGAGAGGAGAGGAGCTTGTTGACTGTACCTGCCTCTCTCGAGATCTGCTGGAAGGAATCAACTCCGCTCTCCCCGTAGCTTCCCTCTGATGCCAGTGTAGACACATAGTTCCAGCCCATTGCCTTGACTATGTCCACCATAGCCTGTGCCTGGTACGAGTCAGGAGGGACCACACGCGAGAAGAAGTCGTAGCGATTATTGTCACTCAACTCTGGGGCTGTGGAGGCATAGCTGATCTGGGGAATCTGAACAGAGAACATGGTAAACCAGTAAACTTTCTCTTTATAATTCTTCTGTACAGCTGTTTATCTACACTGCCAATAAAAGCACATTTTATCTGCGTCAACTCTTTTTATGTGCCCTGAGGTTCATAAATGTCTAATTAGATATACATGTATGCAGTATATACAGAAGGCATTTCCCGGTTTTATTGCAAACATACGACATTCCCAAGCCAATGCTTTATATTAGGATATCAACCTGACAGAACGGTGGCTGTCAATGCATAAACTGACTCTGTGCTTATTTCCCAAGGCGCTCTGCTTGTATAAGGGTCTTAATGTCATGGCCACTCATTCCAGTGTTGTCTAGGCATTTAAAATGTAATTTTTTTCAGAGTCAGGTTTAGACAGATACAGAGGGATGTAAATAGAAAAGGAGAGAAAACATTGGACAGATTATCTGGTTTGGATTAGAAGGTTTTTTAGTAGAATTAAGTTAAGCACAGAGGGAGAGAGACAGAGATCAAGACGCAGTGGTGTTGTTTCTCAGCTTTACACCACACAATACATTTAATACTGACCATGTGCCACTTAGCATTCAAAGTCTGACCATGTGCCGCTTAACCTGCATTCAAAGTCTGACCATGTGCCGCTTAACCTGCATTCAAAGTCTGACCATGTGCCACTTAGCATTCAAAGTCTGACCATGTGCCGCTTAACCTGCATTCAAAGTCTGACCATGTGCCACTTAGCATTCAAAGTCTGACCATGTGCCGCTTAACCTGCATTCAAAGTCTGACCATGTGCCACTTAGCATTCAAAGTCTGACCATGTGCTGCTTAACCTGCATTCGAAGTCTCAACTCATTCTACACATTTACACACAATATGTGTGTGTGTGTGTGTGTGTGTGTGTGTGCCATGTCCTATCTGAATCAAAGTAAATATATATTAGCACTAGGAGAAATGCAAGTGTATTTTGTTTAACAATTAATGGTTATGTTGGTAAGAACCAATCATATTAATTAATTAATTCCTTAATGATTTCACATGGGATCAGCCCAGCCCATGGATGAAATACTGGCGGACTAACCAGACAGAGAATTTAATTCTCGTTTAGCTGAGGGGACCCCAATCCAAATCCAATATTTTAATCACCATAATGGTTTCTATCTCTATCATACTGTTGTTGCTTCGTGACTGTGAAAGCAGACTATCTGTATCTATACTGAACAAAAATATAAACGCAACATGTAAAGTGTTGGTCCCATGTTTCATGAGCTGAAAAAAATTATCTCCGAAATTGTCCATACACACAAAAAGCTTTTTTCTCTCAAATGTACATCCCTGTTAGTGAGCATTTCTCCATGTCACCCATTGAGCAGGTTTGGGATACTCTGGATCGACGTGTACGACAGCGTCTTCCAGTTCCCACCAATATCCAGCAACTTCACACAGCCATTGAAGAGGAGTGAGACAACATTCCACAGACCACAATGAAAGGTGTCAATCAACTCAAATGAGATGTGTCACGCAGTATGAGGCAAATGATGGTCACACCGGATACTGACTGGTTTTCTGATCCCACGCCCCTACATTTTTTAAAGGTTTCTGTCACCAACAGATGCATATCTGTATTCTCAGTCATGTGGAATCCATAGATTAGGGCCTAATAATTTTTTTTCAATTGACTGATTTCCTTATATGAACTGTAAGTCAGTAAAATATTAGAAACTGTTGCATATTGCATTTATATTTTGGCTCAGTATATATATCTACAGTACAATGTCTGTCTGTCTGTCTGTCTGTCTGTCTGTCTGTCTGTCTGTCTGTCTGTCTGTCTGTCTGTCTGTCTGTCTGTCTGTCTGTCTGTCTGTCTGTCTGTCTGTGTATAGTATCTATCTATCTCTCTCTCTGTCTGTCCCCCGTCTGTCACCTGTCTGTCTGTCTGTCTGTTTGTCTCTCTATCTCTCTCTGTCTGTCTGTCCGTCCCTTGTCTGTTTGTCCCCTGTCTGTCTGTCCCCCGTCTGTCTGTCTGTCCCCCGTCTGTTTGTCTGTCCGTCCCCCGTCTGTCTGTCTGTCTGTCAGTGAGACAGTTAAATGAACAAAACAAACATGTGTGCTTCCAACAAAGGTAATGTGGAGTTCAGGTGATGCTCCCAACCTAAAGTATTATCATGAGGAAAATAATGTTATGATAATCATTTACACTGAACAACCTATTACAGCTTCAGCAGACAACTCAAATAGTCCCCTATGTGCAGAATACAGACAATGGTTATGCTTTCAGATTCAATAGAAAGAACATAATTATTAAGTCATGATACGTTTTCTGAGGGAAGTATCACATTATTTAGCTTTTTACCATATCGTTCTGCAGAAAATATCAGGACTGAATAGAATAGACAGGACATTAGCACAGAATGGGCTGGATTACGGTAATCAGTGTTATAAAACAATGTTAGTGACCCTACATTATGAGGTAATTTCACAGTCGGGATGAACAGCTCCTACTGGGCACAGCTGGATCTCACTGTTCTGTCTGTATCTGGGTCTGTCTGGGGAAATGAGTCTATTCCCTTTTTACCTGCTGGCATCGGCTATCACCTAGGGGCAGCGAAGCAGTAGACATGTCGACCCTGATGTCCACCCCTCTACACAACCCTCCCCTCCATCAACATTTGACATCTAGCTGGAATTAAATTGCTCTCTGGATATTAAATAGTTGGGGTTTTCTGAACTTACATTCCTATCTGAAGATAAAATCCAGCTGCTCATGATTTTTACATTGGAATAAAGCTCTATTTAAGGAAGAGGAACCGAGTCAGAAGTCATGTATGATTTAGTGTTTTTCCTCTGAGGAAGAGGTTGAGTGGCCCAAAGCGTGAGGAGTCACCACAGATGGGGGAAAGTCTACTGTAGACTACCTTTTAACTCAAACCACCACCCTGGAGACCGGCCAACTGGGCCAGGCCTGATAGACAACGACACTATTCCTAAACACACTGAACAGGTATGCATAAGAGCATCTGAACTCCCGAGACCGACTCCTGCATGGGTATTGCGTGACATTTGTTCATGGTTATGCACTCAAAGACACTGCTAGGCATACTGATCATCCTGAAGGAAATGCTAATGTTTATTGAAGAGAAAAGTGAGCCATTGTACAGTGAAGACAAAACACAACTTGATTGCAGCTAGGATTGCACATTTTGGGGAATATTCATAGGTGGAAACTTTTCGTGGGAATTAACGGGAATATATGGGAATTAACAGGAATATATGGGAATTAATGGACATATATGCAAATTAATATTAACACCATTTAAATGTAGATGTTTTTTGCATTGGGTATATTTACCAAATCATATGGAGACAGAAACATAAACCTTTTACCTTATCATAAGTAGACATAATTGCAAACGATTAAATCCTTCCAATAGAAATTTTAAAAAACGATTTAGTTACGAATTGAACTTTAATTAAATGAGATGACTCTTCACATGGAATGATTTCACTGAACAACAAAAGAAAGGGAATTGTCACACACTGATCTGTTTCACCTGTCCTTGTGATTGTATCCAGCCCCCTCCAGGTGTCGCTCATCTTCTCCATTATCCCGTGTATTTATACCTGTGTTCTCGGATTGTCCATTGCCAGTTCGTCTTGTTTGTCAAGTCAACCAGCGTTTTGGTTCTCAGCTCCTGCTTTTCCAACTCTCCCCTTTTTCTCGCCCTTCTGTTTTTGACCCTTGCCTGTCCTGACTCTGAGCCCGCCTGCCTGACTGCTCTGCCTGCCCCTGACCCTGTGCTTGTTTGCCGATCTGTACCTTTGCCCCACCTCTGGATTGTTGACCTCTGCCTACCCTGACCCTGCCTACCGTCCGGTACCGTTGCCCCACCTCTGTTTTACTGACCCCTGCCTGCTTTAACCTGTCTATTGCCCGCTCCTGTTGGACTATTAAACCACTGTCAATTCGACATGTCTGCATCTGGGTCTTACCTTGATTCCTGATAGAAATATTGAATGATCCCAATGATCCATCGCATCTCCCAAAAACGTTTTCAACATACATCTGTAAAATGATAGTCTAGAAACTAAAGCTTTGGTTGTCTTCCTCTGGGGCTTCCATGTCTTCTCCCTGGACCTCCTCAATGTCCACCTCTTGAACATCAGACTCTGAGGCCTCATCTTAACTGTCACTTTCCAACCTTGTTGAGGATGGCTCGTTGACAGGCCCAAAAGACAAAAATATGGCCGGATGGCCACCAATTTTTCACCCCTTGTATTGGTCAGCTTGTTGCGTGCTTTAGTGTGTGTGTTCCCAAACAAGGACCAGCTGTGTTCTGAGGCAGCTGATATTGGTGGGATTTGAAGGATGTTGGAGGCAACTGGGAAAAGAGCCTCAGATCCACAGATCCAGGAGTTTCAGGCTTCTTACCACTCTCTCCCAAAATACATCATCCAGGAGGATCCTGTTGATGGGGCTGTCCATATCAACAGACTGTTATATGGCCATTTCTTGGAGAGACTCCTTCCCCTCCAAGAGACTGTCAAACATGATGACAACACCACCCCAACAGGTGTTGCTGGGCAGCTTCAATGTGGTGCTCTTATTCTTCTCACTTTGCTTGGTGAGGTAGATTGCTGCTATCACTTGATGACCCTTCACATACCTAACTATTTCCTTGTCTCTCTTGTAGAGTGTATCCATTGTTTTCAGTGCCATGATGTCCTTGATGAGCAGATTCAATGCATGAGCAGCATAGCCAATGGGTGTGATGTGAGGGTAGGACTCCTCCACTTTAGACCAAGCAGCCTTCATGTTGGCAGTATTGTCTGTCACCAGTGCAAATAGCTTCGGAGGTCCAAGGTCATTGATGACTGCCTTCAGCTCATCTGCAATGTAGAGACCGGTGTGTCTGTTGTCCCTTGTGTCTGTGCTCTTATAGAATACTGGTTGAGGGGTGGAGATGATGTAGTTCATTATTCCTTGCCATCGAACATTCGACCACCCATCAGAGATGATTGCAATACAGTCTGCTTTCTCTATGATTTGCTTGACCTTCACTTAAACTCTGTTGAACTCGAAATCCAGCAAATTAGTAGATAAAGCATGTCTGGTTGGAGGGGTGTATGCTAGGCAAAGAACATTCAGAAATCTCTTCCAATACACATTGGCTGTGAGCATCAGAGGTGAACCAGTTCCATATACAGCTCAAGCAAGACATTCATCAGCATTTCTCCGACAACGTTCCTCCATTGAGTCAAAAAAAACTTCTGATTCCAGGAGGACCATGAGCTGTTGCTATCGATAAGGTGTCTGATTTATAATTTTCACCTCGAATAGAAGTAGAGGGACTTTTGTCAGAGGTTGCTTGACGTGAGTGCTGAGGGAACTTTATGCACATGGCCAGATGATTCTGAATCCTTTTTGCATTCTTCACATATGATTTGGCACAGTATTTGCAAATGTACACAGCTTTTTCTTCTACATTAGCTGCAGTGAAATGTCTCTACACATCAGATAGCGCCTGTGGCATTTTCCTGTAAAGATTAGAAATAAAATGAGTAAAAAATAAATAAAATACAATTCCATGTACAGATAAATAGTTAAGCAGTTAGATTAAACAACTCATTTTGTAAGGTAAATGTTTTAAAATGAAACATGTATGGAAACAGGTGAATGAACACTCCTCAGTTAGCAAGCTAAAACCCAGATGGTAGCAAAAACTAATTAGCAGAAATTGGTAACAAGTTATACATGATTTAAACACACTTTGCTGTAGGCTACTATTTACTAGTTTACAAAATATCATGTATGTCATTTAAAATATATTCACCCAACCCAGTATTGTAATCAAAACTTACCAGAAAGCATGTAGTCCTTGGCTCAGACAGTGTAGTAGTGTAGGCTCAATAGCATCTCATTAGTGTGCAACATCTTGAGAATCAGCTGTACATGTGATGGAAGAGTGCACTGCACATATGATGGAAGAATGCATTGTGCATGCAGTGTTGCAATTCCATTGAATTGGGGATAGTTTAACCAAAATATGCCATAAGACCTAGAATTGCCTTATGTGTATCCCACAAAAAAGGTTCACTGTTATAAGCTAACTTTTTAAATGAATTTAAGCAAAATTCCCCAAATTCCAGGGCTTAATTTCCCATGGAAAATTTTCGGGAAAATGCTGGAAATTTATCGGAAAGTTTCTGACCCTTTGCAACCGTAATTGCAGCACTCATAACCATAAATGAAGCTTATTTGCTGCAATTCGTTGGCCTTCTGAATCTGTTTAACATGCTAAACTTTATCCCAAGTAGCGATGGCTTACTCTCCACAATATCTTCGCTCGTCACGGGCCTTTTATAGTTGAGTAAATTGCACAGTTAAAACGCTTCCCACAGTTCTTCCCAATTTGCTTAATTCCCTAAATGTATTTTCTATATCAAACATTTGCTATGGTTGGTTAGAGAAGTGTATCCTGGAGCTGAACGTTTTTCTTCTCATTTTTTGTCTCTTCTCTTCCCTGCTAGTGCTCTATATATAGCCAGGGGTCTGAGCGGTGGCCAGGGGCTTATTGTCCCGGAAGGCTTGCCTAATTCTCTGGCTAACAGCTGCATTGTATGTTATCTGGTTCCTCAGCTACTGTTAAATGGCTTATTGTGAAGGAAGTGTCATTAAGAATGTGTGACAAGCAGTCAGTGAGGAGATGCCCAGGCACGGAAGTTCTGTTAACTCACGAGGAGTGGGTAATTAGAACTGGCAATTTACTGGAGGCAAATAAAGAAAGGATCAGATACTTATAGAGGGGGATACTTTTCACTAAAAGATCCTGTGACAAGTTCTAGACAAAGACATTATGAACTGTATGTAGAGGCAGGCATACATACTGTCCAGTAGACGTCAGTGATGGATACATGTTCAGTCCAGGGAAGGAAACTGTAAATCATGATTTTATTTTAGAGTTGTTTCTATTTAATTGCAATATCTAATACATTCTGAGGCGAACTAACATATTTAGAAGGTAAAAAGGTAAAAAAAAAAAATCAGTCTGTGGCAAAAAGCTGGATCCAGAAGGACTATTAGCATGGCCATGCCACAGCGCTGAATGCTAAAAAATTGAGTACCTAAAGATGTTCCTTGAACCAAAATGCAATGTCTCTTCATTAAATAAACATACGCTTCAAAAGCACATCTCCACATCTCCAGAAGAGTCCACGGCGTAGCATTCTGCAATTATGCAGCTGGCAGGTCGCTGAAGTGCTGTAGCCGCTGTTTGAGTGGAATTGACAGCGCTGTTCGGTGCTTTTTTGTCACTTCATGACCTGTTTGTAATCAAAATAAGTGCGGATGACAGTGATTATGCGTGTGGCTGTCTACCTCTCTTTAGCTGGCTCTTTGATAGATTAGAGACAGGGGACTGAGACAGTGCATCTGAGGACCGTGGCCATACATTGCTGTAAATACAGTGTGTGAATGTGTCTCTTGTTTTGAGGGAGGAAGAACATTGGCAACTAAGGCTACTCAGACAGTCACTGAACTGACATAGGGCTGAGTGACAATAGCCTCACCAATCACAAAACACAATATCCCATCCTGACATGTTTGATTGTTAAGAGGATTTACTGGAGCAAAAAACTGCTGGAGGATAGACAGGCAGACAGGGCTAATGCTCAATTTACTGTGCTGGGCTGACAATTTGGACGTAACTTACCACCACTCAAATCTGACTTAAATCTTCCACAACTAATTTAAACTGGCCCTGTTTTTTAATCAAACGCACCTCTATCTGAATATAAATAAGAATTACAACATTTTTTGCCTACCTTTTAACAGCAATTCAGACAAAGCTGCCACTGGGCAAAAACTGGTTGAATCAATAGTGTTTCCACTTAATTTCAACCCCCAAAATCTATGTGATGACAATGAATCAAGGTGGAAAATGCTTGGATTGGCAAAAAGTCATCAACATAAGGGCATTTCATATATTTTTCAACCAAATTTTTACCTAAGTCCAATGACTTGGTGACATTTGATGTTGTTTTCACGTTGAATTCACGTTAGTTGACAACAACCAAATGTAAATCCAAACTAGACACACAAAACTAGACACAACTGACATCTGTGTCCAGTACATTAAAAAAAATGACTGTAACTTCAAATAAACTCAAAAACAATAGATCACAGTAAACCTTTGTTTGCCCTCCACTGAACAATGCTCAGGCCTAAATCATAACAAGTTGTGTGGTTCAATGGTTTTCATCTCTCCAATGCAAAATGTGCTTTTAATGAAGGTGCACTGGCTGCGTTGTGCAGTGTTCCTCTTTGTCCTCGTATCGTCTGAATGTGGAAGGTTTAATTAGTGTTTTGTCTTCAGACAGCTGTCCCACTGCATGCCCATTGCCCAGTGCCTCTTTACAAATCTATTTTCTATTTGAAGGGATTGCTTCCTTTCATAACGAAAATAATCTACAGCGTATTTTGTCAGTTGAGTGTGAGTTGATATTTTGCACCATGTAGAAAACAGTTCTCGGCTGAATATATGGATTAGGCTAACAGAAGCCAGTGGCCTTTTAGAGCTTAAACAGCAATGTTGTTGTTTCACTGTGCGTTTGTTTTTGCTTTGAAATTGATACCCAACAGAGAGCAAGTCAGGAAAGGCCACTGAGAGAATGGACACACAAAATGTACACCATTGGAAAATAGCTTGTCTAACAAAACATTTGAAAAAGGAAATGGTCTTTGCCAACATAGGATGGATGTACAGTTGAAGTCGGAAGTTTACATACACCTTAGCCAAATACATTTAAACTCAGTTTTTCACAATTCCTGACATTTAATCAGAGTAAAAATTGCCTGTCTTAGGTCAGTTAGGATCACCACTTTATTTTAAGAATGTGAAACATCAGAATAATAGTAGAGTTTTATTTCTTTCATCACATTCCCAGTGGGTCAGAAGTTTATATACACTCAATTAGTATTTGGTAGCATTGCCTTTAAATTGTTTAACTTGGGTCAAACATTTCAGGTAGCCTTCCACAAGCTTCCCACAATAAGTTGGGCGAATTTTGGCCCATTCCTCCTGACAGAGCTGGTGTAACTGAGTAAGTTTTGTAGGCCTCCTTGCTCGCACACACTTTTTCAGTTCTGCCCACACATTTTCTATGGGATTGAGGTCAGGGCTTTGTGATGGCCACTCCAATACCTTGACTTTGTTGTCCTTAAGCCATTTTGCTACAGCTTTGGAAGTATGCTTGGGGTCATTGTACATTTGGAAGACCCATTTGCGACCAAGCTTTAACTTCCTGACTGATGTCTTGAGATGTTGCTTCAATATATCCACATAATTTTCCTACCTCATGATGGCATCTATTTTGTGAAGTGCACCAGTCCCTCCGGCAGCAAAGCACCCCCACAAAATGATGCTGCCACCCCCGTGCTTCACGGTTGGGATGGTGTTCTTCAGCTTGCAAGCCTCCCCCTTTTTCCTCCAAACATAATGATGGTCATTATGGCCAAACAGTTCTGTTTTTGTTTCATCAGACCAGAGGACATTTCTCCAAAAAGTACGATCTTTGTCCCCATGTGAAGTTGCAAACCGTAGTCTGGCTTTTTCATGGCGGTTTTGGAGCAGTGGCTTCTTCCTTGCTGAGCATGTCGATATAGAACTCGTTTTACTGTGGATATAGATACTTTTGTACCTGTTTCCTCCAGCATCTTCACAAGGTCCTTTGCTGTTGTTTTGGGATTGATTTGCACTTTTCACACCAAAGTATGTTCATCTCTAGGTGTCACGTTCTCTGGAATAATTATCGGACCAAACTGCAGCGCGATATGGTTTCCACATAATATTTATTTGAAAACGCACAAAACAACAAAGAAAGAACAAAACAAATAAACTAACCGTGACTACAGAGGTGCAAAACAATATCCGATAAAACACAGGTGGAAAAAATGCTACTTAAATATGATCCCCAATTAGAGACAACGATAGCCAGCTGCCCAATCAACGATAGCCATGATTCCCAATCGAACTAATTGGGAATCATACCAAACACCAACATAGAAAAACTAAACTAGAACCCCACATAGAAAATAATAACTAGAAAATCCCCCAGTCCGCAAAACCTGAAACAAATGGGGAGGGTAGGGGGGAGGGTGATTCTTGTCGGTGGCGGCTCTGGTGCAGGTCGTAGCCCCCACTCAGCTCGCGGATCCGCCAGCATCGGTGGCGGCTCTGGTGCGGGACGAAGAACCCGCTCATCCCGCGGATCCACCAGCATTGGGGGCGGCTCTGGTGCGGGACGAAGAACCCGCTCAGCTCGCGGATCCACCATCTTTGGTGGCGGCTCTGGTGCGGGCCGAAGAACCTGCTCATCCCGTGGATCCAGCCATGGACCCGGGCTGAACACTGTGCCTGGACCTCGGTATCAAGGAAGGCTCCTGCCATGGAGCGGGACTGGACGCCGTATCTGGACTGAGCACCGGCGCAAGGGAAGGCTCCCGCCATGGAGCGGGACTGGATGCTGTTCCTGGACTGAGCACCAACGCAGAAGAAGACTCTGGCCTTGGAGCTGGACTGGACGCCGTGCTTAGACTGGGCATCGGCGCAGGGGAAGGCTCCAGCCATGGAGCTGGAGGTTCCGGACCGTTGACCGTCGCAGGAGGTTCCGGACCGTGGACCGTCTCAGGAGGTTCCGGACCGTGGACCGTCTCAGGAGGTTCCGGACCGTGGACCGTCTCAGGAGGTTCCGGACCGTGGACCGTCTCAGGAGGTTCCGGACCGTGGACCGTCTCAGGAGGTTCCGGACCGTGGACCGTCTCAGGAGGTTCCGGACCGTGGACCGTCTCAGGAGGTTCCGGACTGGGGACCGTCGCCGGAAGCTCTGGACTGGGGACCGTCGCCGGAAGCTCTGGACTGGGGACCGTCGCCTGAAGCTCTGGACTGGGGACCGTCGCCGGAAGCTCTGGACTGGGGACCGTCGCCGGAAGCTCTGGACTGGGGACCGTCGCCGGAAGCTCTGGACTGGGGACCGTCGCCGGAAGCTCTGGACTGGGGACCGTCGCCGGAAGCTCTGGACTGGGAACCGTCGCCGGAAGCTCTGGACTGGGGAGGCGCACTGGAGGCCTGATGCGTGGGGCCGGCACAGGTGGGACCGGACTGGTGACACGCACCTCAGGGCGAGTGCGGGGAGCAGGCACAGGACGTACCTGACTGGGAAGGCGCACTTCAGGGAGAGTACGAGGAGAAGACACATGACGTACTGGACTTGAGAGGCGCACTTGAGGCCAGAAGCGTGGAACCGGCACAGGTTGCATCAGACTGCTAACCGGATCCTCTGGTCGAATGTTGAGCAGAACACACTTGCACAACATCTCTCTCATCTCACTCTCTCCCAACTTCACCATTGCCTCCCTGACAGTCTCTGGCTCTTCCTTCTGCTCAGCCGCCAGCTCCATGTGCCCCCCCTCAAAAACACTTGGGGTTGTCCTTGGGCTTTCTGTAGCCGCGAACCCTGTCGTCGTCACTGTCATCCATAATCTCCTTCCGTCTGTCGCCAAGGAGGGGTTTTGCATCTCCCCCTCACTTCTTCCCATGTCCAGAAATTCTCTCCTCTTTGGGCACGCTGCTTGGTCCTGGTTTGATGGGACATTCTGTCACGTTCGCTGGAATAATTATCGGACCAAACTGCAGTGCGATATGGTTTCCACATAATATTTATTTGAAAACGCACAAAACAACAAAGAAAGAACAAAACAAACAACAAACCGTGACTACAGAGGTGCTACGTGCACTAACTCAAAACAATATCCCATAAAACACAGGTGGAAAAAATGATACTTAAATATGATCCCCAATTAGAGACAACGATAGCCAGCTGCCTCTAATTGAGAATCATACCAAACACCAACATAGAAAAACTAAACTAGAACCCCACATAGAAAATAATAACTAGAAAACCCCCCAGTCACGCCCTGACCTACTATACCATAGAAAAACAAAGGCTCTCTATGGTCAGGGCGTGACACTAGGAGACAGAACACGTCTCCTTCCTGAGTGGTATGATGGCTGCGTGGTCCCATGGTGTTTATACTTGCGTACTATTGTTTGTACAGATGAACGTGGTACCTTCAGGCATTTGAAATTGCTCCCAAGGATGAACCAGACTTGTGGAGGTCTACAATTATTTTTCTGAGGCCTTGGCTGATTTCTTTTGATTTTCCCATGATGTCAAGCACTGAGTTTGAAGGTAGGCCTTGAAATACAGGTACACCTCCTATTGACTCAAATTATGTCAATTAGCCTATCAGAAGCTTCTAAAGCCATGACATCATTTTCTGGAATTTTCCAAGTTGTTTAAAGGCACAGTCAACTTAGTGTATGTAAACTTCTGACCCACTGGAATTGTGATACAGTGAATTATAAGTGAAATAATCTGTCTGTAAACAATTGTTGGAAAAATGACTTGTCATGAACAAAGTAGATGTCCTAACGGACTTGCCAAAACTATAGTTTGATAACAAGAAAATTGTGGAGTTGTTGAAAAATGAGTTTTAATGACTCCAACCTAAGTGTATGTAAACTTCCGACTTCAACTGTATTACTATGCAGTCGGACAAATAGGTGTCCCTCCAGTTTCCCTCTTCCTAGATTCAAAGCACATAAACACGAACAAGGATCCCTAACAATGCTGTTCCGTTTCACAATTCACTTTCTTACATAAGACCCATGTAGGATGGGATTTTATTTTCGTGGAGGGCCAAGAAGAAGAGGGAAATACTCAGTAAGCTTACAGTATGGTGCAAATCTGACAATTAGTTACAGAGATTCCACATTTTCTGTTCTCTGGCACACTATCTAAACGGAGTAAAGAGCTCTTGAGCCTAACTGCCAACAAGGCCCAGTGAAGCGGAGGAGACATGATAGAGCATGCATTGCAAACGATACTGAGGTACACTGTCATTAATACTACTGTACAACAACACCTATTGACCTGAAGACTCTTGTTTAACAAACCTTTTTCAGTGATCGGTTTGCAGTTTTTCTCAGATTTTGCGTTCCATTTGTTCAGCTTTTTAGATGACCACATGTCCATATGCCTGCTGACTTCAGATGAAAAGCCCAGGTCTGGCAGCAGCAACAGAGAGGTTGTTCTGTGTTCTGTTTACCTGGGGCTTTTGACTTCCCCTCCAATACATTTACATGTTCCATCTCACGCATGATTTGTGTCGTTATTCTTTGTCGTAATAAAGCATAATCCATTGACTGCATTACCTTACGCTACAAAGGACACATTTTGAGCTTTAATCATATATTCATTAATTCAGTTTAACCATACATATTCATAATTTTAATGTTCGCTAAATGTCAGTGTGAACACAAGGTTGTTTTGTTCCCTAATCAGAGCCATAACTTTCATTCTGTTTCATAGTGTAGTGTATACTACAGACCCTGGTTTCATAGTGTAGTGTATACTACACACCCTGGTTTCATAGTGTAGTGTATACTACAGACCCTGGTATCATAGTGTAGTGTATACTACACACCCTGGTTTCATAGTGTAGTGTATACTACACACCCTGGTTTCATAGTGTAGTGTATACTACAGACCCTGGTTTCATAGTGTAGTGTATACTACACACCCTGGTTTCATAGTGTAGTGTATACTACACACCCTGGTTTCATAGTGTAGTGTATACTACAGACCCTGGTTTCATAGTGTAGTGTATACTACACACCCTGGTTTCATAGTGTAGTGTATACTACAGACCCTGGTATCATAGTGTAGTGTATACTACACACCCTGGTTTCATAGTGTAGTGTATACTACACACCCTGGTTTCATAGTGTAGTGTATACTACACACCCTGGTTTCATAGTGTAGTGTATACTACACACCCTGGTTTCATAGTGTAGTGTATACTACACACCCTGGTTTCATAGTGTAGTGTATAATACACACCCTGGTTTCATAGTGTAGTGTATACTACACACCCTGGTTTCATAGTGTAGTGTATAATACACACCCTGGTTTCATAGTGTAGTGTATACTACACACCCTGGTTTCATAGTGTAGTGTATACTACACACCCTGGTTTCATAGTGTAGTGTATACTACACACCCTGGTATCATAGTGTAGTGTATACTACACACCCTGGTTTCATAGTGTAGTGTATACTACACACCCTGGTTTAATAGTGTAGTGTATACTACACACCCTGGTATCATAGTGTAGTGTATACTACACACCCTGGTTTCATAGTGTAGTGTATACTACACACCCTGGTTTCATAGTGTAGTGTATACTACACACCCTGGTTTCATAGTGTAGTGTATACTACACACCCTGGTTTCATAGCGTAGTATATACTACACACCCTGGTTTCATAGTGTAGTGTATACTACACACCCTGGTTTCATAGTGTAGTGTATACTACACACCCTGGTTTCATAGTGTAGTGTATACTACAGACCCTGGATTCATAGTGTAGTGTATACTACAGACCCTGGACCTAATGAGTTACCATGGTGATAACTGTATCATTCTGATTATGGCAGAAGCATACCGTTACATTTGACATTTTAGTCAATAAACTGACACTTTTATCCAGAGCCTTGTACAGAAACTGCATTCGTCTTAAGATAGCTAGGTGGGCCAACCACATATCACAGTCATGGTAAGTACATTCGTCTTAAGATAGCTAGGTGGGACAACCACATATCACAGTCATGGTAAGTACATTCATCTACAGATAGCTAGGTGGGCCAACCACATATCACAGTCATGGTAAGTACATTCGTCTTAAGATAGCTAGGTGGGACAACCACATATCACAGTCATAGTAAGTACATTCATCTTCAGATAGCTAGGTGGGACAACCACATATCACAGTCATGGTAAGTACATTCGTCTTCAGATAGCTAGGTGGGACAACCACATATCACAGTCATGGTAAGTACATTCATCTTCAGATAGCTAGGTGGGACAACCACATATCACAGTCATAGTAAGTACATTCATCTTCAGATAGCTAGGTGGGACAACCACATATCACAGTCATGGTAAGTACATTCGTCTTAAGATAGCCAGGTGGGACAACCACATATCACAGTCATGGTAAGTACATTCTTCTTCAGATAGCTAGGTGGGACAACCACATATCACAGTCATGGTAAGTACATTCGTCTTCAGATAGCTAGGTGGGACAACCACATATCACAGTCATGGTAAGTACATTCGTCTTAAGATAGCTAGGTGGGACAACCACATATCACAGTCATGGTAAGTACATTCGTCTTAAGATAGCTAGGTGGGACAACCACATATCACAGTCATGGTAAGTACATTCGTCTTCAGATAGCCAGGTGGGACAACCACATATCACAGTCATGGTAAGTACATTCGTCTTAAGATAGCTAGGTGGGACAACCACATATCACAGTCATGGTAAGTACATTTGTCTTCAGATAGCTAGGTGGGACAACCACATATCACAGTCATGGTAAG
This sequence comes from Salvelinus namaycush, assembly GCF_016432855.1. Lineage (NCBI taxonomy): Eukaryota > Metazoa > Chordata > Actinopteri > Salmoniformes > Salmonidae > Salvelinus > Salvelinus namaycush. The sequence goes on along the minus strand of NC_052322.1, from coordinate 37,718,486 downwards.
TACATTCGTCTTCAGATAGCTAGGTGGGACAACCACATATCACAGTCATGGTAAGTACATTGTTCCTTAATAAAGTAGCGATCAGCAAAGTCAGAGCTAGTTGGGAGAAGAAGTCAATTGTGAGTGTTAGTTCACAAAAGGCTTTATTTTTTATTTTTACTACCAATCTTATTGTACAGTCTGTAGCCTAATAAAACATAGATCATATCTGACCAATTCACTAGAAAGTAGATGATTGAGTTCCATAATGAATCAAACTCAGGATATTTCCATTCCATTCCATTCACAATTCAATTTGTGAGTAGATTATTGGCCTTCATAACTTTTCCCTTGACACCAAATGTGATGAAGTAGAGATAAAGTAGAAAAACTGTCATGGAAAGTTTGTTGTTACTCAACTCCTACCCAAACTCTATCCAGCAGGCTCAATCCAGCCCAGAGAATACAATACCGGAACCTTTAGGCTGATCAAAGCCATAAACATGATTAGCTCCACTGTCTAAATCCTTATTGTCAATTAACTGTAGCTCTAAGTCAGCTGAATGGACTGTCCCAGAGCAGCCCCATGTGACTGCCCCCTCTCAGAGGGGATTGTGGGAGAGCGATGGCATTCCACAGCCACAGCGCCAGGGTCACCCTGACCCCATGTATCGCCAAGAACAGCCATACACATTGTCTAACATGATAACACACTGGTCCAACATCAAAACACTGCAACAAATGACTTACAACCACAAACAAACTGGCCAATGGCAACTCCCACCACGTATAGGACATTCACATTGATCTCACCTCAAATAGACGTAGCACGTTGGCAACCATGATGGACACAGAGCTGGCTGAGGCCCCGATCACCCCTATCACACGCTCAGGCTTGCGGATGATGGGCGGCTCTCCGTTGGAGCAGCGTATGTCCGAGGTATCCTTCTGGATGAGGGCCTGGACGAAGGTGAGCGACTGTTCCAGGGCGTAGGTGTCTCTAGAGCAGGTGTCCAGGATCCTGGCCCCCAGAGTGATGTTGGGGAGTAGCTCAGGGTCACTGTTGATCTGGTCCAGGGCGTAGAGCATGGCCTCCATGCGGTGAATGCCTTTCTCCTTCTTGATCTCCCCACAGGGCAGGCCATGAGGCCCCCTGGCGTGGATGGGGAACAGGCCTCCAAGGGTGATGTCTCCAGGGATCTTGATGGAGTGGGGATGGAAGTGCTGATGGGAGGCCCAGGACCCAGGGCTCATCCCCACACACAGCATCCATAGGAGGCGAGGCCACGTGGTGGAATGACAGCCACCCCATCCAAACGGCCAAACCATGCCATACTGGTGGTGGTAGTGTAGAGATGGGGGGGATTTAGATGTCATGATGCTATGACTTTATTGGCACGAGTCTTTACCCTCTACTTGAAGCACCTGCTAACAGATAAGATAAGGAGAAGGGAGTAATTGGGAGGCCTTGATTCAAGGCTTTACATTTCCAAGAGAGCAGGAATCATCAGATTTATACCTTATTTCTTATGAGAGTACAAAAACTGATATAATTGAGAAGGAGATAGCACAGACCAATCAGGGAGCTCAGAACATATAAGGATGGAGGACAGTCACACAAGCCAGGATTTACTGTTGAATACAAATCTGGGAGATGCCAGTAATGGCCAAACAATATTTATGATTCTCAAGGTAATATTGTATTCTTTTCAGCTATAAATGGTTACATCTTCCATTCAGTCAATTGCTCAGGGCACACTCCTGTTGCAAAATTGTACAGTAATCCCCTCACTCTATAGGAATGAAATGTGTAATGAGATGATACAGTATGTAGCTCGTTTTCATTGCAGAAAGTGGATTTGACTGGTTCTTAAACTCTTAGAAAAAAAGGTTCCAAAAGGGTTCTTCAGCTGTTCCCATTGGATAACCCCTTTTTGTTCCAGTTAGAACCATTTTTGGTTCCATGTAGAACCCTCTGTGGAAAGGGTTCTACATGGAACCCAAAACAGTTTATACTTGGAACAAAAAGGGTTCTACCTGGAACAAACAAGGGTTCTACCTGGAACTAACAAGGATTCTTCAAAGGGTTCTCCTATTGGTACAGCTGAAGAACCCTTTTAGGTTCTAGATAACACCTTTTTTTCTAAGTGTAGTGATGGTGTGACTGTGACCATCCGTGGCCCAATAGGGTTAAAGCTTTTTATAGAGATCACAGAAGTTGGGGCATCAGAATGGATGCGCGATTGACAGCATTGACTGCATTGCTGCATAAGCCAAGGCATTTGTACACAAGTGGATGGTCAACTGATCATAAAAGGTTGCCTACATGTAGGCAAACTCTTATACATGTAGGCCTACTATATGTACCGTTACGTTCCCCAGGAAGAAACCAACAATTGTCACTCAAACAGAAGGCGGAACTAACAATGAGTCACTGACAACAAGCAAAACAAAACAGGTGGGGTTTTAGGAGGTTCTGAAAGACACTTATGGGGGTGTCCACTGAAAGTTGATCAGCAACACCAACTAGAACCTAAAAGACACCCACCATGAGCGTCCATTAATTTGCACAAGAAGAGGCAAAGAAAAGAAGAACACACATCAAACCAAAAAGTGGAGCTAAACCAAAACAGGAAAGATTAGATAAAGTATTGTTTTTCTAGAACTCAAATAGGGAGAGTCATTTAAACATGTTAACCCTCCACATCTCTCAAGACCACTGGAGCACTGGGCCAGCCACTCTTAAATAGCACCTGGGACAGCACAGGTGAAACAATTTCCCACTTACAAGATGGCAACCAGCACAGGTGTAACACATACTGACTAACGAGGTGACACCAATCGGTGCGCCCCATGTCAAATCAAATCTAATCTAATTTTATTTGTCACATGCACAGGTATAGACCTTACAATGAAAATGTTAACTTACAAGCCCTTAACCAACAATGCAGTTTTAAGAAACATACCACAAAAAAAATAAGAAAATAAGTGCTATGGTAATAACGTCCAACCTCAAAATATAAATGCAAAAAAACAAAGCCTGTATCAGTAGGAACAGAAGTATATGTCCCTAAATTGCAATTATGTGTGATTACATGGAAATTGAGTGATAAAGCATATACAATTTATTGCTGCTTTGTAATGCAGGGGTTCCTTGTAGAAGATACGTTAGTCTCAATGGGACTATCCCCTGCTTAAATAAAGGTTAAAAATGGCCCTTATCTACAATATGTGATATTTCAGTAACTTTGCATTTCTGGGAAAATTAGCACTACTGACTTTCCACTGCCAGATTGGTGAAATCATAACGGATGCCTAAAGGGTTCTCTGCCACGGCTTCTTCTCTGAGTAGCTGATAACAAGCCAAGATCAGACTTACTATCAAATAGGCTTGAAATATGTCACCCCAATTATCTATGTGTAATGAAAAGGCCTTCACTTGAAGCATGACTTTTCTCTAACTCTGTGATTAAATTGCTGGCTCGAGCTGACAACTTTCCTTAGTCAAATTCAAAATGTGTACCCTAATTACGTTTTAAAGCAGGCTCTTCATTACATAATTTGATTTGGAGCATGCTGTAAAATGGCAGTGGTGCAACTTTGGATGTTAAACACGAGAGACAAGCACTCTCTGGGTTACACTCCAGTAGATCTTGGAAATGTCATTCTGATGGTTATAAACACCACTTAAACCTGTGAGCCTAATGGTCAGTATCAATAACATATAGAAACACTCTTGACTGGCCACCCCTCATAGCCTGGTTCCTCTCTAGGTTTCTTCCTAGGTTTTGGCCTTTCTAGGGAGTTTTTCCTAGCCACCGTGCTTCTACACCTGCATTGCTTGCTGTTTGGGGTTTTAGGCTGGGTTTCTGTACAGCACTTTGAGATATCAGCTGATGTAAGAAGGGCTATATAAATACATTTGATTTGTATTGCTCTAATTACAGTGTAAATGAGAGAGCTCTAATTAAAGTGTAAATGAGAGAGCTCTATTTACAGTGTAAATGAGAGAGAGTCTTGTCAGAGTTATAATGCCTACATTTTATAGCGTCAGGATTGCAGGCATGCAGGGAGTTTCATGTTCAAACCAATGATGTTGTTAATTAACGGTCTATTTCAGGTCAACCATCATAAATGTGCAGAATTGACAGCAGTAGGCTCAAGCCCAGCAGGCAAAACTGATTACAATGACATGACGCTGACATTTTTTGTGATGTCAGGGTATATACTCATTTTTGGCGACCAGAAAAAGGCGTCACTACCTGGTTGTAATCTGCTTACCTGTTATCACCTCAACCAGATTTCAACCAAACGTGACGTCATTATGACGTCTGATTCAAAAAATGTCCTCCTGCCGCGAGCTGCTGTGTGTTTGTGACCTGTGATGTAACTTTTCAAAGAGAGAGTAACTGTTGTTTTGCACTAGAAAGAAAATCATGATTCAAATGCTGCTCATGACATCCACAGGCAGCACTGACTCATCAGTCAAACAAGTAAACAAGTAGTCTGAATGTATCTGAATGCATGATTACACAGAGGTAAATGATTCAAGGTTAAACTAATTATCAAGTTTAGTCTGACTACAACCACCGCTTGCTATATTTGAATCTACTTCTATCATTTGTTGATGTATACTTTAATCTTCCCTACGTTTGGATTATCCTCATCCCTAAACTATTTTGGGAATATTTCATTGAAATATGTCAACAGACACATTGAGGATGATCCTACGTTGACACACATGTATGAGTGAGTTTCTCACTGGCTTCAAATGATGGACAGTCACCTCCACAGATAAACAAAGGCATTATAGTTCTAGACAGACTAGTTCCAGAAATAATCATCCTATATTCTCATCCTATAAGACAACGCCTCTGGATATGGGACACTGCTGTTGTCTGATCATGGATTGTGATGTACTCTCATCAAGGCTTGTCCAGGAGGTAAAAACGGCCCCAAACCTGGAAATCTGAAGATTACTGAGCATGAAAGTGTCCGAGTGAGGAATAGAATACACCAGCACTCACAAACACCATGGTGGTTGGTTATTGAATGGCTACATGCGCGCCGAGAGCCATTTGGAACACGGCAGTAGTAGTAGTGTGGGCCCCAATGGCCCCAAGAGGGCTGATAATGTTTCATTCTTTCAAAATCGCCCCCTGTAGTTCACATGGTACACAACAGGGACCAAAGCTGATACCAGATCAAACTGATCAATAGTCAGGTTCATCTCATCTCAAAATACTTACTATTTGTGTAACTATTTAAAAAAAATAAAACTGTTTTACTACATTTGAATACTTAATGGTCAATTTTTTCATCATATAGTAACAACATAAGTACACACCTAATGGCCTAATCAAGACCCATGTTCGAGTCCCAGTCCGGCCACCCCCACAGTTTGCTGTCAGCAGTGGGATCAAAATTTCAGTGATGCATAAACGAGAGACCACTTATTCATCACCAAAATTTAGCGTGATGCAAAAATAGGCAACGTGCGCATCAATTAGCTTGCTCGGTGCTGCAGGAGGGAGATTTTTGTGTGAGTGCATGTGTGGCTGTTTTATGAAAATCTGAGAATATTTGGCCAATGAAACATTTCTGGTTGGTCTCTGGGAATGTACACAGTTAGGAAGGGAGATTTGTTTTGAGTGAAGTAGCAGCAAATATGTTGAATGTGCAACTAATGAGCATGAAGAGCCCCACAAGTTTGATGAAATTACCTTATATCTTTCAGTCTAACACGGCTATTTGCTTACTTTTGTAGCTCTTCATTAGACTCGCGCTTTTTGTAAATAGTTAACTGCCCTCTCCAAGTTTAGCTAGAATTTAGCCAGAAAGGATTTGACAAATGTGATTGGTTGACGATATGCCATTGGCCTACGTCTCTTCTTGCACTGCACAGAATATCAGATCTTAACAACGATTGAAGAAGTGTTTAACATCACCAGCACCACATCCTTGATATAACATCTTGTCATAAGCACAACTTGACTGCAAAAGAGACATGTTGGAATGTCAATTCTCATCAAATGAATAGGAAGTCTGACTGAAATATGGGACAAATCAACCTTTTTTGTAAATTAGTGGTGTTTTAATGTGTTGATAAAATGTGGGACATGATTGTTTGGTTGCAGGAAGCGGGACAAAGGACAAAAAGGGGTGACTATCTTGCACAATGTGATCACCCTACTTTGGATAGCCTGTCTCCAGGATTAGTTAGGGACCGTCAATAAATTACACAATGTAAATGAGACAATATTTCCATGTTGCACACTTTTTAGTTTTCTCATTAAATTATTTTAATATTTGTATATGTATTTCTACAATTTATAGTTGTGCAATTGTGCAATTTACAGATGGTCCCTAACTAGCCCCATAGGGATATCCAAAGTCAACCCAAATTTACAACTGGCATTAATATTGGGTCACCTGCAGCTGCCCCCCTGAATTGATGATTACTTGTGTGCTGCAAACCCAACTTTAATTTACATTGTGACGCAGTCATGACCTCAAGTCTCACAAAACTCCGTTTTGGAGGAGACCGACTTTATGACCAAAATTCTTTGTTTTCAATTTTGACATTAAAATAAATGTTTATAACTCATACCGATGCCACACAGGTTGTTTTCTAAATGAGAAGTTGTTTTTTAGGGGCAGTTTCGCTTAAATGGCTGGAAGAAGTATAGTGTAGTTTAGGCTACCATGAATCCAGAACCATTGCAAATACGCGCCAACGCAGTGCGTGAGAGATGAGGTCCAGTTGCATACAGATGAATGGACAGACAGAGGGTCGAGGTAAACCTCGTCACACTTTTCGGTTTAAATAAGAAAACTGCTAACTGGCAAACTGAAACAACAATGTGTGAGGAAGTATGAAACGCGAATTGAACAACTTTGCGCATCATCACAACGCAAGCCCACGCGCCAAATTTCCGCTGTGTACCCATGTAATTAATTGGAGCAGTTTAACATGCAACCATTTGTAAGCTAGAACTTTTGGTGTATTACTGCAAAATCTACATATTTGTATTGTACATTAGCTATAATTACAGTTAGGCTACTGTGGCGGATGCTGATAGAAAAGGTGACTGACAGCAGAAAATCACCATCACATAATTACATCTCAGTACAAAAATAGCTGGACAGTGGTCTACTATAATATTTAGCATAGTTATAACATTTACACGATTAAACATACAATATTTGCTTGATGTTTACATAAAACAGTGAGATGTGCAATCACTTACCTGGAAATTCCATCTTGATGTTTCTTGAACTTGCTCCTAAAAATACGCAGTCATTGAAACATTCCAAAACGCAGATCAGCCTCAACAAAATATTTCACATTTTCACACTCTCCGAAAGCAATTTGCTGTTGTCATCGAGTAAACTATATCAAACATTTTGCAAAAAACAAAAATCAAGAACGATACTTGCTTGTGACGAATAGCTCTGAATTTTTTTTGTCATTAATTGGATTAAAGTCTTTATAACTTGCTTTCGAGGCTTTTGGAATTGCATCACACTAAAATGTGCAGTATTCCCCACAACTGTGACGCTTCAAATCACTATCAAATCTCTTAAAAGGCTGGTCTCTCTCTCTTTCGCTCTTTCTTTCTCTCTCTCGCTCTTTCTCTCTCGCTCTATCTCTCTCGCTCTATCTCTTTCTCTCTCCCAGCTACACACTAATGGTTTCAGATGTGGATAAAATGTTTGTGTGTCAAATATGATTATATGACATCAGACTGCTCATACTGGTCATCTCAAGGCTTCCCTTTACTTGGCCTTTACTGGTGCATCACCATTACATCACCATAACAGTGAAACATGGCGTAGCATCTGGAAGCCATTAGAAGGATGATATACTGTACCTGAGGGGAGATTTATTTGAGGTTATGTGTGGTTATTAAGGCAAACCTAACTCCTTTTTGGGTGACAAATAAGGGACACATCGAAATTTACTGTGGTCATAAAAACTATGCACCCCCCAAGGTAAACATTTTTCACATGACCCTTCCCTTGTACAGTAAAATACATTGAACACCCTTCCCGTCATAGAATTAACTCAAAATAATGTTTACGACCAGAAATTACAATAACTGTAGAGAGCCTGTATTTATAAACGTGGATATCTACTTCGCTTTTGTGGCACAGTGGATTCCACGCAGGGCTATGGGCCAGAAGGCTGAGGGTTTGCCAACTACCACAGAGGAGCTCACTCTCCCTACCTGTTACATTACTTCAAATCAAATCTAATTTTATTTGTCACATACACGTGTTTAGCAGATGTTATTGCGGGTGTAGCAAAATGCTTGTGGTTTTAGCTCTAACAGTACAGTAATATCTAACAAGTAATATCTAACAATTTCACAACAATACACACACATCTAAAGTAAAGGAATGGAATTAAGAATATATACATATTTGGGCGAGCAATGTCAGAGCAGCATAGACTAAGATACAGTAGAATAGGATAGAATACAGTATATACAGTTGAAGCATGAAGTTTACATACACTTAGGTTGTTATTAAAACTCATTTTTCAACCACTCCACAAATTTCTTGTTAACAAACTATAGTTTTGGCAAGTCGGTTAGGACATCTACTTTGTATGACACAAGTCATTTTTCCAACAATTGTTTACAGACAGATTATTTCACTTATAATTCACTGTATCACAATTCCAGTGGGTCAGAAGTTAACATACACAAAGTTGACTGTGCCTTTAAACAGCTTGGAAAATTCCAGAAAATGATGTCATGGCTTTAGAAGCTTCTGATATGCTAATTGACATCATTTGAGTCAATTGGAGGTGTACCTGTGGATGTATTTCAATGCCTACCTTCAAACTCAGTGCTTCTTTGCTTGACATCATGGGAAAATCAAAAGAAATCAGCCAAGACCTCAGAAAAAAAATTGTTGACCTCCACAAGTCTGGTTCATCCTTTGGAGCAATTTCCAACCCCCTGAAGGTACCACGTTCATATGAACAAACAATAGTACGCAAATATAAACACCCATGGGACCACGCAGCTGTCATACCGTTCTGTCTCCTAGAGATGAACATACTTTGGTGCGAAAAGTGCAAATCAGTGCAAACCCAGTACAAACCCAGAACAACAGCAAAGGACCTTGTGAAGATGCTGGAGGAAACAGGTGCAAAAGTATCTATATCCACAGTAAAACAAGTCCTATATCGACATAACCTGAAAGGCCACTCAGCAAGGAAGAAGCCACTGTTCCAAAACCGCCATGAAAAAGCCAGACTACAGTTTGCAACTGCACATGGTGACAAAGATTGTACTTTTTTGGAGAAATGTCCTCTGGTCTGATGAAACAAAAATAGAACTGTTTGACCATAATGACCATCGTTATGTTTGGAGGATAAAGGGGGAGGCTTGCAAGCCGAAGAACACCATCCCAACCGTGAAGCACGGGGGTGGCAGCATCATGTTGTGGGGGTGCTTTGCTGCAGGAGGGACTGGTGCACTTCACAAAATAGATGGCATCATGAGGTAGGAAAATTATGTGGATATATTGAAGCAACATCTCAAAACATCAGTCAGGAAATTAAAGTTTGGTCGCAAATGGGTCTTCCAAATGGACAATGACCCCAAGCATACTTCCAAAGTTGTAGCAAAATGGCTTAAGGACAACAAAGTCAAGGTATTGGAGTGGCCATCACAAAGCCCAGACCTCAATCCGATAGAAAATGTGTGGGCAAACCTGACTCAGTTACACCAGCTCTGTCGGGAGGAATGGGCCAAAATTCACCCAACTTATTGTGGGAAGCTTGTGGAAGGCTACCCGAAACGTTTGACCCAAGTTAAACAATTTAAAGGCAATGTTACCAGATACTAATTGAGTGTATGTAAACTTCTGACCCACTGGGAATGTGATGAAAGAAATAAAAGCTGGAATAAATCATTTTCTCTACTATTATTCTGACATTTCACATTCTTAAAATAAAGTGGTGATCTAACTGACCTAAGACAGGGAATTTTTACTAGAATTAAATGTCAGGAATTGTGAAAACTACGTTTAAATGTATTTGGCTAAGTTGTATGTAAACTTCCGACTTCAAGTGTACATATGAGATGAGCAATGCAAAATATGTAAACATTATTAAAGTGACTAGTGTGCCATTTTTAAAGTGGCCAGTGATTACAAGTCTATGTATATAGGGCAGCAGTCTCTAATGTGGTAGTGATGGCTATTTAAAAGTCTGATGACCTTGAGATAGAAGCTGTTTTTCAGTCTCTCAGTCCCAGCTTTGATGCACCTGTACTGACCTTGTCTTCTGGATGATAGTGGGGTGAACAAGCAGTGGATTGGGTGGTTGTTGTCCTTGATGATGTTTTTGGCCTTCCTGTGACATCGGGTGATGTAGGTGTTTTGTGAGACTTGAGGTCATGACTGCGTCACAATGTAAATTAAAGTTGAGTTTGCAGCACACAAGTAATCATCAATTCAGGCAAGTAATCATCAATTCAGGAGGGCAGCTGCAGGTGACCCAATATTAATGCCAGTTGTACCTGGAGGGCAGGTAGTTTGCCCCCGGTGATGCGTTGGGCAGACCGCACCACCCTCTGGAGATCCCTGCTGTTGCGGGCAGTACAGTTGCCGTATCAGGCGGTGATACAGCCCAACAGGATGCTCTCAATTGGGCATCTGTAAAAGTTTGTGAGGGTTTTAGTTGACAAGCCAAATTTCTTTAGCCTCCTGAGGTTGAAGAGGCGCTGTTGAGCCTTCTTCACCACACTGTCTGTGTGGGTGGACCATTTCAGTTTGTCCGTGATGTGTACGCCGAGGAACTTGAAGTTTTCCACCTCCTCCACCGTCCCGTCGATGTTGATATGGGGATGCTCCCTCGGCTGTGTCCTGAAGTCCACGATCAACTCCTTTGTTTTGTTGACGTTGGGTGAGAGGTTATTTTCTTGGCACCACACTTCCAGGGCCCTCTCCTCCTCCCTGTAGGCTGTCTCGTCATGGTTGGTAATCAGGCCTAGTACTGTTGTGTTGTCTGCAAACATGATGATTGAGTTGGAGGCGTGCGTGATCACACAGTCATGGGTGAACAGGGAGTAAAGGAGTGGGCTGAGCACGCATCCTTGTGGGGCCCCAGTGTTGAGGATCAGCAAAGTGGAGGTGTTTTTTCCTACCTTCACCACCTGGGGGAGGCCCGTCGGGAAGTCCAGGACCCAGTTGCACAGGGCGGGGTTCAGACCCAGGGCCTCAAGTTTAATGATGAGCTTGGAGGGTACAGTACTATGGTGTTGAATGCTGAGCTATAGTCAATGAACAGCATTCTTACATAGGTATTCCTCTTGTCCAGATGAGATAGGCCAGTATGCAGTGCGATGGCGATTGCATCGTTTGTGGATCTATTGGGGCGGTAAGCAAATTGATGTGGGTCTAGGGCAGGGGTCGGGAACCTATGGCTCCCGAGCCAGGTGTGGCTCTTTTGATGATTGCATCTGGCTCGCAGATAAAACAAAATATTCTCACTTGTTTTAATCCATCCATCGATTTTTCACTGCTCATGTCCTGTTCAGGGCTGCAGGAGCAATTGTCCATTATTTTAATTAAATGATACTGGCCTACGTTGGCCGTTGCTAGGTAAAACAGGTAAACGCCTCCTTTTGAATCAGTCTGCTCGGTCATTAGCTCAAAGCTAACCCTTCGACGAAGAAGATGGCGAAAAGAAAAAAAGATGACGAGTATCGTACATTTCAGGACGAATGGACCGAAGAATTCGCCTTTGTGGAGAGAGCAGGTTCTGCGGTGTGTCTAATTTGCAATGACAAAATTACATCGATGAAACGGTCGAATGTAAAGCGGCACTTCGACACGCGCCATGCTACCTTTGCATCAAAATACTCTGCGGGAGACAGCAGAAAGAAAGCGTGCCAAGAGCTACTGAGCAGGGTGCAAGCTAGCCAGCAGCAACTCTGCGTATGGACCCGGCAAGGTGACTATAATTCCGCTAGCTTTGCTGGATCTTTAGCAATAGTGAGGAACGGAAAACCATTCACAGATGGCGAGTATGCTAAAACGTTCATGCTGGATGTAGCCAATGAACTTTTTGATGATCTTCCGAACAAAGACAAGATAATTAAACGGATACAAGACATGCCTCTGTCGGCAAGAACTGTTCATGATCGTACCATCGTGATGGCAAACAAAGTGGAGGAAACGCAAGTGAAGGACATAAATGCAGCGCCGTTCTTTTCCCTGGCTTTGGATGAGTCAACAGACGTGAGCCATTTGTCGCAGTTCAGCGTGATTGCAAGATATGCTGTTGGTGACACACTGCGCGAAGAAAGTCTTGCAGTTCTGCCATTAAAAGGGTCCACAAGAGGTGAGGATTTATTTAAGTCTTTCATGGAGTTTGCTCAAGAAAAAAATCTACCTATGGATAAACTTCTCTCAGTGTGTACTGATGTGAAATGGCTAGCTAGTTAGCGGGTACGCGCTAGTAGCGTTTCAATCAGTTACGTCACTTGCTCTGAAACCTATTAGTAGTGTTGCCCCTTGCTCTGCAAGGGCCGTGGCCTTTGTGGAGCGATGGGTAACGATGCTTCGTGGGCGACCGTCGTTGATGTGTGCAGAGGGTCCCTGGTTCGCGCCCGGGTCGGGGCGAGGGGACGTACTAAAGTTATACTGTTACATTGGTGCCGTGACCCGGATCACTGGTTGCTGCGGAAAAGGAGGAGGTTGAAAGGGGGGTGAGTGTAACGGATGTGAAATGGCTAGCTAGTTAGCGGGTACGCGCTAGTAGCGTTTCAATCAGTTACGTCACTTGCTCTGAAACCTATTAGTAGTGTTGCCCCTTGCTCTGCAAGGGCCGTGGCCTTTGTGGAGCGATGGGTAACGATGCTTCGTGGGCGACCGTCGTTGATGTGTGCAGAGGGTCCCTGGTTCGCGCCTGGGTCGGGGCGAGGGGACGTACTAAAGTTATACTGTTACATATGGTGGGGAATAAAAAAGGATTTGTGGCGCTTCTCCGTGAACATGAAAATAGACCCATCCTAAGTTTCCATTGCATTCTACACCAGGAGGCACTTTGTGCTCAGATGTGTGACAGGCAGTTTGGGGAAGTGATGTCGCTGGTCATTCGTGTGATCAACTTTATTGTTGCTCGAGCCTTAAATGATCGCCAGTTTAAAACACTGCTGGATGAAGTTGGAAATCCTGGTCTGCTTTTGCACAGCAATGTGCGTTGGTTGTCAAGAGGGAAGGTGCTTAGCCGTTTTGCGGCTTGCCTGAAAGAAATCCGGACTTTCCTTGAAATGAAAGGCATCGAGCATCCTGAGCTAGCCGAAACTGAGTGGCTCCTCAAGTTTTACTATCTTGTAGATATGACTGAACATCTGAACCAGCTCAACGTGAAAATGCAAGGCATTGGAAATACAGTGTTATCCCTTCAACAAGCTGTGTTTGCTTTTGAAAACAAGCTAGAACTTTTCATCATGGATCTTGAAACAGGTCGTTTACTACATTTTGAAAAACTGAGCCAATTTAAAGATGCATGCACAGCAAGTGAGCCTATTCAAAACTTTGATCTCCACCAGCTAGCTCGCTGCACATCCAGTCTCCTACAGTCCTTCAAAGCACGCTTTGGAGAATTTCGTGAGCACACTCGTCTTTTTAAGTTCATCACCCTTCCAAACGAGTGTTCACTGAACACAGCCGACCTGAGTTACATTCCTGGTGTCTCCGTCAGAGATTTTGAAGCAGAAGTGGCTGACCTGAAGGCCTCAGACATGTGGGTGAATAAGTTCAAGTCACTGAATGAAGATTTGGAAAGAATCACACGACAGAAAGCGGAGTTGGCGAGCAAGCACATGTGGACAGAAATGAAAAAACTTCAACCCGAAGACCAGCTGATTCTCAAAACTTGGAACGCGCTTCCTGTCACATACCACACACTGCAGCGTGTGAGTATTGCTGTATTGACCATGTTTGGATCTACGTATGCAGGTGAGCAGTCATTCTCACATCTTAAAAACATCAAGTCCAACCTACGATCACGTTTAACGGATGAAAGCCTCAACGCTTGCATGAAGCTTAACCTCACCAAGTACCAACCAGACTACAAAGACATCAGCAAATCCATGCAGCACCAGAAGTCGCATTAATGGTGAGTATTATAACAACATTATTTAAGAATAAATTCAGAGGCTTATTATACTGACATTCAGTTGAATTCACTTTTAAAATATATTATATGGCTCTCACTGAAATAAATTTCCAAATTTTTTGCTTTCATGGCTCTCTTAGTCAAAAAGGTTCCCGACCCCTGGTCTAGGGTGTCAGGTAAGTACAGGTGATACAATCCCTGACTAGTCACTCAAAGCACTTCATGATAACAGAAGTGAGTGCTACAGGGCGATAGTCATTTAGTTCAGTTACCTTTGCTTTATTGGGTACAGGAACAATGGTGGACATCTTGAAGCATGTAGGGACAGCATACTGGGATAGGGAGAGATTGAATATGTCCGTAAACACACCACCCTCAGCAACTCCTACTGCCCACAGCTATGGACTCACACTTGAATTTTCATGCAGATTTAAGCTATAATCAAATTTAGAAATATTAATATGCTTGATATACTTTAGAATGACGCTTCCTGTTTGGGCGGGAAATACCGGGTTAACCGGGACAAACGGGATTATTCTCGGGATGGGACATTTGTAAAATACCGGGAAAATATTGAATCCTTGCTTATTCTTTAGATGTTTGAGACTGCTGGTGAACCCTGATGTGCAGGCATAATCAAAGTAACACTAGATTAGCGCACTTGCGGGTGTATATTGGTTTCCATCCAATTGGTGACAGATTTTCATGCGAATATTCTAAAATCTGCATTAAAAACAATATGCAGATTTCAGGGTTTCCTGCAGGAAAATTTGCCAGCGGACAATGTGAACGGGAAGATTTTAATTTACCGGATATCCATATGCATTCAGATCCAACTTAGCGCAGGCAGTGCCATCAATAAAGGGTGAATATTGGCCGAATGAGCCACACTTACATGTCTATAACAAATTACAAAACTCTATTCCTTGTGTTTCGATGTGTAGCATATGCAAAACTTTATAGACCATTTTCTTTTATAGTTTTTTAGGCTACTCTCCTAAAACAATAATTGTCCACCTCAAGTTCAGCTGTCGGAGATTTGAGCACTAAACACACCAGGGCATTGCATGCATAGGCCTATAGGCTCATGTGTCTACTGTATAATGTTAATATTTGCTAAAATATATAGCCTATATAAAGGAAGAGAAGCTTAGGCCTAGAAATAGAGAGATAGAGATAGAGATATGCGGCGGCATGCTACGACACCGACATGCATTTCTTTACGTCAGATGGCTACTGCATCTGCTAAACAGATATAGACGTACAGAAGGAGGCTAATTCGTACATTTTATAAGATAAGCATTATATTGTTAGTTTGTAGGAGTAACTCTAGTACTGTAGGTCTGAAACATTCTTCTTCACCTCAAGTTCAACTGTCGGAGTAAGTTGGAGCGCCGTTGCACTCTGCCTTCATGTCATAGTCTTGCAGTAGCTACAGTTTAGGAAAAGCCACACCACACCATACCTTTACAAAAGCATGTACACTTTATTAGGGTAACATGAAAAGTAAGTCAAGCTCTTGTTTATAGGGTTAAAATAAGAGCAAGCTATTACATTGCGGAAAACACAGCATGACAGTTGGAACTTAATTTGGCCAAAGAAAATGGCTCAACAGAAGAAAACAAAACACATGCAAACTGCTTTAAACCTACCAACAAAGGCAAGTGCCTACCATACCCAACAAATGACAGACATAGGCTATTGTTGTTTATTTTACAACAGACCTACGTATAACCTGTAGTGTTGTAAGCTAGTCTAGGCAGGATCATTGTAGTGTTGTAAGCTAGTCTAGGCAGGATCATTGTAGTGTTGTAAGCTAGTCTAGGCAGGATCATTGTAGTGTTGTATGCTAGTCTAGGCAGGATCATTGTAGTGTTGTAAGCTAGTCTAGGCAGGATCATTGTAGTGTTGTAAGCTAGTCTAGGCAGGATCATTGTAGTGTTGTAAGCTAGTCTAGGCAGGATCATTGTAGTGTTGTAAGCTAGTCTAGGCAGGATCATTGTAGTGTTGTAAGCTAGTCTAGGCAGGATCATTGTAGTGTTGTAAGCTAGTCTAGGCAGGATCATTGTAGTATTGTAAGCTAGTCTAGGCAGGATCATTGTAGTGTTGTAAGCTAGTCTAGGCAGGATCATTGTAGTGTTGTAAGCTAGTCTAGGCAGGATCATTGTAGTGTTGTAAGCTAGTCTAGGCAGGATCATTGTAGTGTTGTAAGCTAGTCTAGGCAGGATCATTGTAGTGTTGTAAGCTAGTCTAGGCAGGATCATTGTAGTGTTGTAAGCTAGTCTAGGCAGGATCATTGTAGTGTTGTAAGCTAGTCTAGGCAGGATCATTGTAGTGTTGTAAGCCTGTCTAGGCAGGATCATTGTATTGCCACTAAACCAGATTTTTGAGCTGTGTGGCTAATGTCTTCACTGTTGTTTCAGTCCAATAGGGCGGCGCACAATTGGCCCAGAGTCGTCTGGGTTAGGGGAGGGTTTGGCCTGGGTAGGCCGTCATTGTAAATAAGAATTTGTTCTTAACTGACTTGCCTAGTTAAATAAAGGTTAAAAAACATTTTTTAAATGCGCAATGATGCACCCGGCCTCTCCACTACCTATCAGCTAATGCTATTTGTTGTTGTCGATTCATATAAAAAATTGATGAGCTTTCAATGTTTTTATGTTATGTATGATTACTAGTTAACTTATGGCAGATCTGGACAAACGATCCACCTACAGTACTGTTATTGTCACTATGAATGGTGGATAGAGGGCAGGATATACTTTTAGACTGGTAGACTATACTGACCTGTGGTACAGTACACGTTAGCACATGGAAAAGCGTAGTGCATAAGGGAAGTACCAAAACACCTTGATATAGGGGAGGCCCATGCAAGCACATGAGGAAATTTGGCTAGGATGAAATACATTATATAGTAAAACATGCAAAAGAGTGAATGTTAACCAGGGGAAAAAAACACACTACCCTCCCCCGTGACCAATAAAAAACACACTACCCTCCCAAACCCCAAAAATACGTTTGACAACCCTCCCCTATTATGGACCCCCCCCCCCTCCTCTGCCCCTAGTAAATTGTGATCTGTCCTTAATTTTAATGGTTCATACAAGCTTTTCATTTGCAGTCAATATAGCACACGTGTCCTATTTTCAGTAATGACCATCTGCCCATAATGTATTGAACTGGTATCCTCAAGAGATATGAAAGGAGGGAAGATTGCTCTCCTGAACTAAAACTCTGCAGTATGCCTATAGGCTATGTGTGATAACAGTAGATTAATGTATAGCACCTCACAGTATAAATACAGAAGTGTTTAAGGATAATCTCATTTTTAAATCAGATGTACAGTACCAGTCAAAAGTTTGAACACACCTACTCATTCAAGAGTTTTTCTTTATTTTTACTATTTTCTACATTGTAGAATAATAGTGAAGACATAAAACCTATGAAATAACACATATGGAATCATGTACAAACCAAAAAAGTGAGCAACAAATCAAAATATATTTTAGATTTTAGATTCTTCAAAGTAGCTATCCTTTGCCTTGATGACAGCTTTGCACACTCTTGGCATTTTCTCAACCAGTTTCACCTGGAATGCTTTTCCAACAGTCTGGAAGGAGTTCCCACATATGCTGAGCACTTGTTGGCTGCTTTTCCTTCACTAACTCTAACTCAGTTGGGTTGAGGTGTCACGTCCTGACCATAGAGAGCCTTTATTTTCTATGGTGGAGTAGGTCAGGGCGTGACTGGGGGGTGTTCTAGTTTATTATTTCTATGTGGGGTTCTAGGTTTAATTTTCTATGTTGGTGATTTTGGTATGATTCCCAATTAGAGGCAGCTGGTAATCGTTGTCTCAAATTGGGGATCATATTTAAGTAGTGTTTGTTCCCACCTGTGTGTGTGGGATATTGAATTTTGTGTTTTGAGTTTGTGCACGTAGCATCTCGTTAGTCACGGTTTATTGTTTTTGTTTGCTAAGTTTCACTTTATAATAAATATGTGAAACTCTACATCCGCTGCGCCTTGGTCCGTCTCAACACACGACCGTGACATGAGGTCAGGTTATTGTGGAGGCCAGGTCATCTGATACAGCACTCCATCACTCTCCTTCTTGATCAAACAGCCTTTACACAGCCTGGAGATGTGTTGGGTCATTGTCCTATTGAAAAACGAATTATAGTCCCACTAAGCGCAAACCAGATGGAATGGCACATTGCTGCAAAATGCTGTGGTAGCCATACTGGTTAAGTGTGCCTTGAATTCTAAATAAATCACAGACAATGTCAACAGCAAAGCACCCCCACACCATCACACCTCCTCCTCCATGCTTCACGGTGGGAACCACACATGCGGAGATCATCCTTTCACCTACTCTGCGTTTCACAAAGACACAGCGGTTGGAACCAAAAATCTCACATTTGGACTCATCAGACCAAAGGACAGATTTCCATCGGTCTAATGTCCATTGTCTGTTCTTCTTATTTGTGTCCTTAAGTAGTGGTTTCTTTGCAGCAATTCGAACATGAAGTCCTGATTCACGCAGTCTCCTCAACAGTTGATGTTGGGATGTGTCTGTTACTTGGACCCTGTGAAACATTTATTTGGGATGCAATTTCTGAGGCTGGTAACTCTAGTGAAGTTATCCTCTGCAAGAGAGGTACCAATGGTTCTTCCTTTCCTGTGGCGGTCCTCAAGAGAGCCAGTTTCATCATAGGGCTTGATAGTTTTTGCGACTGCACTTGAAGAAACCTTCAAAGTTCTTGACATTTTCCACATTGACTGACCTGCATGTCTTAAAGTAATGATGGACTGTTGTTTCTCTTTGCTTATTTGAGCTGTTCTTGCCATAATATGGATTTGGTATTTTACCAAATAGGGCTATCTTCTGTATTCCACCCCTACATTGTCACAACACAACTGATTGGCTCAAACGCATAAAGAAGGAAAGAAATTCCACAAATTAACTTTTAACAATGCACACCTGTTTATTGAAACACATTCCAGGTGACTACCTCATGATGCTGGTTGAGAGATTGCCAAGCTGTCATAATTTTAAAATGTAGAAAATAGTAAAAATAAAGAAAAACACGGAATGAGTAGGTGTGTCTTAACTTTTGACTGGTACTGTATATTGATAAAGCTGGGTATGCATGCAACGGCTCATACATAAGTAATGGAAGCATTGTATTTTTAAAGCCACAGAGAAAGTTTGAAGGGGCTGATGCCATTAAAGTTGTATGTGCTCTGGAGACTGCATTTATACTAAAAACAGTCTGGTGCTCAAGATGATTTTCACAAGTGTCTTCAGGATAAGTTCCCTCCCCAAATGCAGAATTTCCCAACCATGGTGCACAGCATGTACAGTTGAAGTCGGAAGTTTACATACACTTAGGTTGGAGTCATTAAAACTAGTTTTTCAACCACTCCACAAATTTCTTGTTAACAAACTATATTTCTGACAAGTTGGTTAGGACATCTACTTTGTGCATGACACAAGTAATTTTTCCAACAATTGTTTACAGATAGATTATTTCACTTTTAATTCACTGTATCACAATTCCATTGGGTCAGAAGTTTACGTACACTAAGTTGACTGTGCCTTTAAACAGCTTGGAAAATTCCAGAAAATGATGTCATGGCTTTAGAAGCATCTGATAGGCTAATTGACATAATTTGAGTCAATAAGAGGTGTACCTGTGGATGTATTTCAAGGCCAACCTTCAAACTCAGTGCCTCTTTGCTTGACATCATGGGAAAATCAAAAGAAATCAGCCAAGACCTCAGAAAAAAATTGTAGACCTCCACAAGTCTGGTTCATCCTTGGGAGCAATTTCCAAACGCCTGAATGTTCCACGTTCATCTGTACAAACAATAGTACGCAAGTATAAACACGATGGGACCACGCAGCCGTCATACCGCTCAGGAAGGAGACGCGTTCTGTCTCCTAGAGATGAACGTACTTTGGTACGAAAAGTGCAAATCAATCCCAGAACAACAGCAAAGGACCTTGTGAAGATCCTGGAGGCAACAGGTAAAAAAGTATCTATATCCACAGTAAAACGAGTCCTATATCGACATAACCTGAAAGGCCGCTCAGCAAGGAAGAAGCCACTGCTCCAAAACCGCCATAAAAAAGCCAGACTGTGCACATGGAGACAAAGATCATACTTTTTGGAGAAATGTCTTCTGGTCTAATGAAACAAAAACAGAACTGTTTGGCCATAGTGACCATCGTTATGTTTGGAGGAAAAAGGAGGCTTGCAAGCCGAAGAACAACATCCCAACCGTGAAGCACGGGGGTGGCAGCATCATGTTGTGGGGGTGCTTTGCTGCAGGAGGGACTGATGCACTTCACAAAATAGATGGCATCATGAGGTAGGAAAAATATGTGGATATATTGAAGCAACATCTCAAGACATCAGTCAGGAAGTTAAAGCTTGGTCGCAAATGGGTCTTCCAAATGGACAATGACCCCAAGCATACTTCCAAAGTTGTGGCAAAATGGCTTCAGGACAACAAAGTCAAGGTATTGGAGTGGCCATCACAGAGCCCTGACCTCAAACCTATAGAACATTTGTGGGCAGAAATGAAAAGGCGTGTGCGAGCAAGGAGGCCTACAAACCTGACTCAGTTACACCAGCTCTGTCAGGAGGAATGGGCCAAAATTCACCCAACTTATTGTGGGAAGCTTGTGGAAGGCTACCTGAAACGTTTGACCCAAGTTAAATAATTTAAAGGCAATGCTACCAAATACTAATTGAGTGTATGTAAACTTCTGACCCACTGGGAATGTGATGAAAGCTGAAAGAAATCATTCTCTCTACTCTTATTCTGACATTTCACATTCTTAAAATAAAGTGGTGATCCGAACTGACCTAAAACAGGGAATTTTCACTAGGATTAAATGTCAGGAATTGTGAAAAACTGAGTTTAAATGTATTTGGCTAAGGTGTATGTAACCTTCTGCCTTACACTGTGTATACTTTTTAACCTGCTTCTGTGCATTGGGCTACAGTACAAGTGATGTTTTAAAGGTCTCACCAGATTGTGCCCTTGAGTCCTCCTTAACATGTTCGTTCTGCAATGACTCTTTGTTCGTGTTTGTGTTCATAGCAACACCTTAGCCTTTGAAAGTGTTTATGGATTTTTTATGGTATCCCGTTGCTATGCAACTGGGTTTGATATTAGTATGAGTATACTGACAGACATACTGATAGGGATCCTAATACTCCCATTGGCATAGAAGAAATCCATAGCTTAGGTTGTTGCGTCATAAAATTGCATTTTTCATGAAATGAGGTACATTTGGGTGAAGTATTGTCATTGTATAGCCCACACTGAGTGTACAAAACATGAACAATACCTGGTCTTTCCATGACATAGACTTATCAGGTGAAAGTTATGATCCCTTACTGATGTCACTTGTTAAATCCACTTCAATCAGTGTAGAAGAAGGGGAGGAGTCAGGTTCATTAAATAGTCATTTTTAACCCTTGAGACAATTGAGACATGGATTGTGAATGTGTGCCATTCAGAGGGTGAATGGGCAAGACAAAACATTTAACTGCCTTTGAACAGGGTTTGGTAGTAGGTGCCAGGCGCATCAGTTTGTGTCAAGAACTGCAATGCTGCTGAGTTTTTTACACTCAACAGTTTCCCGCGTGTATAAAGAATGCTCCACCCCCCAAGGGACATCCAGCCAATTTGACACAACTGTGGGAAGCATTGGAGTCAACATGGGCCAGCATTCCTGTGGAATGCTTTCGACACCTTGTAGAATCCATGCCCTGACGAATTGAGGCTATTCTGAGGGCAAAAAGGGAGAGTGCAACCCAATATTAGGAAGCTGTTTCTAATGTTTGGAATACTCAGTGTATATAACCAATATTCAACAGATATTGTAATCCTCATACCAATAATATATTTTACTTCCTGTATTGCATGACAGTGAGACAGGGATTCCTAGAACCAGTCAATATTGACATCCAGACATAGACCTAATTAGTCTGTCTCATGTGATATTACATTGTAGCTCTTTGACAGACACTCTTATCCAGAGCAATTTTGGCGTAAGTGCCTTACTCAAGGGCACATCGACATATTTTTCAACTAGTTGGCTTGAGGATTCAAACCAGCAACCTTTTGGTTACTGGCCCAACGCTCTTAACCGGTAGGCTACCTGCCAGTCTACATACAGTTCCCTTTTCCCAAATCGGCTGCATTAATTAGTAATTTAAGAATAATCAACTTGCATGATCATCTGCAAAATATGGGAAAGCCTTGCACTGAATGTAATGTATGAGAACACTTCCTGGTCACACTTCCTGGCCACACTTCCTGGCCATCTCCATTCATACTGTGACCACTAGTCTGCATACAGAAAAAGTGAGAGATTTAGTGGTTTTGACCAAAGTGTATTGACCAAAGTGTTATGACCAAAGTGTTTTGACCAAAGTGGTCTTCATTTATTAGATCTAGCCATAATGTAGCTTCAGCCATATAACACAGTAACTCAGCTCATAATGAATGATGATCAGTTCTAGTGCGTGCCTTGCGTCTGCCTTCATCCCATCTCAAGCAGTGAAATAACTCCCAACACAGAGTTTCCGTGCAGCATATCCTCCCTCCTGCAACTCACCGCGCTGCTGAACTCTTGAATGAGTGGGCGACCGACAGGACATGCTATGTGATGTGCTTTAAGATCAATGACTTGGCTCTATCCACACACAGCGGCTGGTCCCAGTGGATGGCAACGTCTGTAGAGTAGAGTGAGTCCGTCAGGCTTGCTGTGGTGTGCAGTGTACAGCCCTGGCTCAGGGGCTACCTCTTGGCCAGGAGTATAGATCCTTTCCTCTCACCTCACAGACAGGCCTGGCTGCCTGCCTCAGAACAGGGTGTGCATGGTGCCAGGAATAGGCTAAGCCCTGAAGTGTCGGGGCATGACATCCCATCACTGCCTTCACACTGTGCCCAATGGAGGTTAATGAACAAAGCCATCCTGGAACAGGATTCCACTTGTATTTCTGTTAGATATCTGGACATTTTTCTTATTTCCGTTAAACAGGTTTGAACAGCAGGAGCAAAATATAAAGTATCAGTTTGATTCCTGGGTTTATGATTTGTTGCACTGCACAGTGTATGTATTGGTGGCAGCATACAAACAGGGGTTTCTTTCTCATGACATTGACATTGCAGTCTATTTACTTCCATGCAAAACCAATATGCCAGCACTTTCATATATCCTTAGGACAGGATATTTATATAACTAGGTGCTTTCAGTTGTATTTAACTTGGGTATGATTCCATACAGTTCACTTTTAAAAGCAGTGTTCATGTGGAGATGAAAACCCTGGCTGACACACATTATGCATATATCTCAGGGAGAACAGCACTGCCTGCTGCTCATTAGCACATCTGTTTTCCCCCTCGATCAATATTTAAAAACAGTAAATAAATCATTAGTGCCAGGAGCCTCTGGGCACCTTTGCATTTTCACTGTAAATGAGAAGGGTGGTCCTCCCTCCCTCCCTCCCTCCCTCCCTCCCTCCCTCCCTCCCTCCCTCCCTCACTGTCTTTTCTCCCTCCTTGTCTTTCTCCCTCTCCTGCTATTGTTGATCTCAGCAGTGTGTGTCACCTTTGAAATGAGGGCTCCTCAGACACACCTAATGGGTTGTGAGAGGCGCTGGCTGTGGTGTACTGAGGGTGTGTGTGTGTGTATGTGTGTGTGTGTGTGTGTGTGTGTGTGTGTGTGTGTGTGTGTGTGTGTGTGTGTGTGTGTGTGTGTGTGTGTGTGTGTGTGTGTGTGTGTGTGTGTGTGTGTGTGTGTGACTCTAACTGGTGCTGCCACAAGGATCCAGACAGATGGCTCAGTGTTTATCTCCTGTTGTTGGATCTCCCGTCAGAGATGCACTTTGATGTTTACACCGTCATGGTCACAGCTTTCAGTCCTGTTTCACCCAGGGTTTGAAGAGTACACTCCAACTCTCTCCAGTTTACTCTGGGCTTTGTTCTCTGTGAGAACAAAACATATCAACCACTACTCAGGGACCTCTACACTACTTCTTGTTGTAAATATTTACTTTTTAAAGAATAAACAATTTGCTGTGATACAGGCTTTTCATATTAAACTAGTGCCGCTGCCGCATGGCCCTCTCAAATGAATATTTGCACGCGAGTGGAACAAACTGGTGCATGTCTTTTTACTTTGTTATTGAGACAATGCTTTTCTGAGCCATCCATCTATTTTTTAGGGCTCCAACTAAACGAATGTCAAATATAGCAGTGAGTTTGTTGTTTTGGTATAACAGCTATCATCTGTGATTCACCATTAATGTTAGTGAACTACAATATCTACAAATACACCTTTCCTGTCTTAGAATTTGTTATGCTTTGTATCCCTCTCCTCCCACACATAATCTGATCTCCTTTATTTCCTCCTCGTAATTCCATAATTCTTCAAACCCTCATGTGATATACATTCTTGTTTGAAATTGTGCCCTGAAATAATGTCTGGCAGCGATAATCCACCATGCCTCCTCTCTGTTCTTCCCCCTGTTTCTCTCTATCTGCTTGTCACAAGTGATTCATAGCATGCTAATTTTAACGCTGTTTTGTTTGTGTACAAATTTGGTGGACAGTGCCCTGTCAAATACATGTTTGAAGCTGTCATTCATCCAGCAAATCAAACAGACAAAAAAAAAACATACTCTGCGAGGCATTTCCGATCTGTCACACAGCACTTCACTTCATATTTCTCTGTCTAATTACGAACTATTTGAAGTCTTTGAACACTTGAATCATTGAGTATATTGTGCAATGTCAATTTTCTAATTTAGTCCAGGCAATATTTGACAAATTTTGTTCCCTTTTTCATAAAAACATGAAACTTGGTATACTTGTACAGTTTGAGACCGTGAATATTTTCAAATATGGAGGCATTGCAAGAATACCTGCCCCATAACCAAATCATGTATTTTGCATCATATCTTCTAAAACAAACATTAAATCACAGAAAACGTGATGTCTACCCTTATGTTTTGATGTTCAATGATTACAATGACATGCACAACATCAAAACGGCCCCTAGCAGCAGTGGCGGCCATTTTGCTATTCAGACAAAAACTAATTATGTATTTTCGATTATATCTGCTGAACCATGATAACCTTGAAGCATGATAACACAGAAAAGGTATCCCTTTTATATAAAGCTATACTAAATATCATCACATGTCACCAAATAATTGATTGAAACAAACTATTTTTTAATGAAAGTCTACAGTAGCCTCAACAGCACAACTAGCTTCCGTTTAACTCTGGGTACATTGACTTCAATAGAAATCCTAGGAAGCTCATGGTTCTCACCCCCTTCCATAGACTACATGCTGACCAGAACGCTCAGGTCGCAAAATACATTTACACATACATGTTATTCAATCATTGCACCCACACTGCTCGCGCGAGCGTCTGCGTTGCCAAGCGCGAAAATAGAAGTCCGTTCTATTTGGGATGCTGAACGCGGTTATACCCACGTGTGTGATTGAAAGATGAACTGAGGTCAATCGGTCGGTTGTGGTAATACACCATATTATGAAAGTTAGATGCCAATCGCCATATAAAGTCCAAAGAAGAAAAAGCCTGGAAGGAGGAGAGATGACTAGAAACGATTTGGTTGACCGTTTTAGGTGTGGATTAATTGTGCATTTCAGGTAAAATAACTCAACGTTTAAATCCCAGGACAAATTAGGCTAGCAACGGCAAGCTAGCTAAATAGGACAAATTAGCTAACAACTGCAAGCTAGCTATCTAAATTGCCATAAATGTTTAATGCTTTTCGACCTTTCCCCTATTTAATATAATGGGTTCAGAGTTTGTTTTGATATTTCAACCTGTGTGTTTGATATTTCAACACGGGCGTCCGGTTTGGGCATGGTGTTACACAGTAATTATGACAACTTCCGGAGGACGTCCTCCGACCTATCAGAGCTCTTGCAGCATGAACTGACATGTTGTCCACCCAATCAAAGGATCAGAGAATGAATCTAATGTAATACTGAAAGCATAGCTACAGCCAACTAGCACTACAGTGCATAAAATGTGGTTAGTTGACTCAAAGAGAGAGAAATACAATAGTTGAACAGTTTTGAGCAAATATATTTCTTCCAAAATGAAGGAGAAGCAAGAGAGAGATAGAGAAATGTCATTGTTTTATTCACTTTATTTACTCAGTTTCACTTACTTAGCTAGCAAATGCAGCTGATATGGTTTGGCTTGGATTATTATTTTTTTGCCTGGTCACAGACAGCTGATGTGTTGTGCATTGAAGCTCACAAGCGAAGGGAAGAGGTGAGAGGAGGAGAGTGCATAGATGTGAGAAGGAATACAATGTGCCTGCTATGAAAGTGAACTGTGTTCACGCATGATCAGGTGTGTATTCATTCCGCCGATTCTGTCGAAAAACGTTTCCTAAAGGGAAGTAAACGGAACAAAATGGGAAAAAACGTACCTGAATTTGTCCAATAGAAACTCTCGCTTGCAACTGTTGGACTGAAGATTACACCCAGATTACACACAGCTAGATGCAGACAAGAGTGTGCAAGGCGGTATTGAATGCGTCATTGTCTGTCCATGTGTCACTGTGTGTCACCTCAAATTTTTCTCTCAACCTGTGTGCACCTACGTTGTAAACTTTCATTCATAGGCTAGGTTGTAGCAACCTCATGATGGGTATAGGGAAAATTCATTGTTAATCACTGTTACATTGAACTGGATGAGTGGAATATGAATGACAGTCATCCAATATGCTGTAATAGAAATAAGTCCATGCTCATGAAAAAAAATATTGTCCTCAATTGTTTACAGACAGATCATTTCACTTATGAATTCACTGTATCACAATTCCAGTGGGTCAGAAGTTTACATACACTAAGTTGACTGTGCCTTTAAACAGCTTGGAAAATTCCAGAAAATGATGACATGGCTTTAGAAGCTTCTGATAGGCCAATTGACATAATTTGAGTCAATTGGAAGTGTACCTGTGGATGTATTTCAAGGCCTACCTTCAAACTCAATGCCTCTTTGCTTGACATCAAGGGAAAATCAAGAGAAATCAGCCAAGACCTCAGAAAAACAATTGCAGCCCTCCACAAGTCTGGTTCATCCTTGGGAGCAATTTCCAAACGCCTGAAGGTACCACGTTCATCTGTTCAAACAATAGTACACAAGTATAAACACGATGGAACCACGCAGCCGTCATACCGCTCAGGAAGGAGACGCGTTCTGTCTCCTAGAGATGAACGTACTTTGGTGCGAAAAGTGCAAATCAATCCCAGAACAACAGCAAAGGACCTTGTGAAGATGCTGGAGGAAACAGGTAAAAAACTATCTATATCCACAGTAAAACGAGTCCTATATTGACATAACCTGAAAGGCCGCTCAGCAAGGAAGAAGCCACTGTTCCAAAACCGCCATAAAAAAGCCAGACTACAGTTTGCAACTGCACATGGGGACAAAGATCATACTTTTTGGAGAAATGTCCTCTGGTCTGATGAAACAGAAATAGAATTGTTTGGCCATAATGACCATCGTTATGTTTGGAGGAAAAAGGGGGAGGCTTGCAATCCGAAGAACAACATCCCAACCGTGAAGCATGGGGGTGGCAGCATCATGTTGTGGGGGTGCTTTGCTGCAGGAGGGACTGATGCACTTCACAAAATAGATGGCATCATGAGATAGGAAAAATATGTGGATATATTGAAGCAACATCTCAAGACATCAGTCAGGAAGTTAAAGCTTGGTCGCAAATGGGTCTTCGAAATGGACAATGACCCCAAGCATACTTTCAAAGTTGTGGCAAAATGGCTTAAGGACAACAAAGTCAAGGTATTGGAGTGGCCATCACAAAGCCCTGACCTCAATCCTATAGAAAACTTGTGGGCAGAACTGAAAAAGCGTGTGCGAGCAAAGAGGCCTACAAAACTGACTCAGTTACACCAGCTCTGTCAGGAGGAATGGGCCAAAATTCCCCCAACTTATTGTGTGAAGCTTGTGGAAGGCTACCCGAAACATTTGACCCAAGTTAAATAATTTAAAGGCAATGCTACCAAATACTAATTGAGTGTATGTAAACTTCTGACCCACTGGGAGTGTGATGAAAGAAATAATAACTGAAATAAATCATTCTCTCTACTATTATTCTGACATTTCACATTCCTAAAATAAAGTGGTGATCCTAACTGACCTAAGACAGGGGATTTTTACTCTGATTAAATGTCAGGAATTGTGAAAAACTGAGTTTAAATGTATTTGGCTAAGGTGTATGGAAACTTCCGACTTCAACTGTACCTGTCTATATAAGGTCCCACAGTTGAAAGTGCATGTCAGAGCAAAAACCAAGCCCTGAGGTCGAAGGAATTGTCCGTAGAGTTCCCAGACAGGATTGTGTCGAGGCACAGATCTGGGGAAGGGTGCCAAAAAATATCTGCAGCATTGAAGGTCCCCAAGAACCCAGTGGCCTTCATCATTCTTAAATGAAAGGAGTTTGGAACCACCGAGACGGGCGCAAATTGAGCAATCCGGGGAGAAGGGCCTTGGTCAGGGAGGTGACCAAGAACCCGATGGTCACTCTGACAGAGCTCCAGAGTTCCTCTGTGGAGATGGGAGAACCTTCCAGAAGGACAACCATCGCTGCAGCACTCCATCAATCAGACGGAAGCCACTCCTCAGTAAAAGGCACCTGACAGCTCGCTTGGAGTTTGCTAAAAGGCACCTAAAGGACTATCAGACCATGAGAAACAAGATTCTCCTGTCTGCTGAAACCAAGATTGAACTCTTTGGACTGAATGCCGAGGGTCACGTCTGGAGGAAACCTGGCACCAACCTTACGGTGAAGCATGGTGGTGGATGCATCATGCTGTGGGAATGTATTTCAGTGGCAGGGACTGGGAGACTAGTCAGTATTGAGGCAAAGATGAACGGAGCAAAGTACAGAGAGATCCTTGATGAAAACCTCCGACTGGGGCAAAGGTTCAACTTCCAAAAGGACGACCCTAAGCACACAGCCAAGACAATGCATGAGTGGCTTCGGGACAAGTCTCTGAATGTCCTTGAGTTGCCCAGTCAGAGCCTGAAATTGAACCCGATCAAACATCTCTGGAGAGACCGGAAAATAGCTGTGCAGCGACGCTCCCCATCCAACCTGACAGAGCTTGAGAGGATCTGCAGAAAATAATGGAAGAAACTCCCCAAATACAGGTGTGCCAAGCTTGTAGCATCATACCCAGGAAGACTTGAGGCTGTAATCGCTGCCAAAAGCGTTTCAACAAAGTACTGAGTAAAGGGTCTGTAAAATGCAAATGTGATATTTAAGTTTTTTATTTGTAATAACTATGCAAACATTTCTAAAAAACTGTTTTTGCTTTGTCATTATGGGGTATTGTGTGTAGATTGATGAGAAACAATTTTTTTTAAATCGATTTTAGAATACGGCTCTAATGCAACAAAATGTGGAAAAGGTCAAGGGGTCTGAATACTTCCCGAATGCACTGTATGTCTTGATGGTCAAGGATTACAATAGTTCAGTTGATTATATAATGGTTGACTGCCATGGGAAGCCATGGGAAGTATTCCAAAGAAATTGTGGTTTCTGACAAACTACGTCATAGAATATTATTTCTATGGCATACTGAGCCATACATCTGTCTGCTGCTGTCTTCTTGCCGCTGGTTGTAAACGTAGATACTGTGTGACACTGTGTAAATTCATGGAAAACAAGAAGTGCCTTTGACTTGTCTGGATGCAGGGACTTGGTGATTTCATGGGCACGTATGTACCTTCAGTGTTTGTCGGTCCCAAAGGCCACCCACCAATCCTCAAATTATATTTCAGAAGATAAGATTTCAATTTTTTTGCCCTTTACAGTTCTCCTTAATGATCGCACTAACAGTCAAGATATCATCCATCAAGCTCATTCTGAGATGTTCATGAAGAAAGGAACAGAAAAGAAGCAAATCCTCCCACAACATGTGCTTTGGTTCACCAAATCAAAATCAAATGCTATTTATATATAGCCCTTTTCACAACAAGGATTGTCCAGAAACATATTCTGCAGGAGAAATCCCAATCAGGCCTGTAGGTGTTGTCATAGCTATCTTCATTTATTTAACTAGGCAAGTCAGTTCAGAACAAATTCTTATTTACAATGACGGCCTACCCCAGCCAAACCTGGACAACACTAGACCAATTGTGCACAGCCCTATGGGACTCCCAATCACAGCCAGATGTGATTTAGCCTGGTTTTGAACCAGGGACTGTAGTGTTGCCTTTTTCACTGAAATGCAGTGTCTTAGGCCACTGTGCCACTTGGGAGCACGAGTGCACAGAAACACTTAACCGGGTCTACCGGTCATGTCCCGCCGGATTGTGAACGTGCAAAGACACTCCATTGACATAAAGGTGTTTTTGTAAAAAATGATAGCATTTTGTTGTGTGCAACAGGGTGTCCATTGAATGCAAGCTTTACAAATTGTTGTATTGTTAGAACATGTATAGCCTGTCTATCTATGGGTAACCGGGGTGACGTGTTACGCTCCACCTGCTCAGTTTCCCACCACAAAACACCAGAAAATGTCCAAAAAGAGTAGAACCAGCTCACCTGATTTTACTATGATTTCACTATTAGATGTTCAATGTTTCTTTTGAAAAACAATATTTAAAAAGGAATAGTTTCACCATTTTACCATATTTACCATATTAATATTAAAAGTTCAGTTCACGTGACAGGCTTGACCTTAAAATGAGGAACAAACATCTAATCACATGAAATAAATAATAGTATTCAGAAATGACAAGGGCTTTACAATGATGGTGAAATCTTCCTAGAAGTCACAGAAGTTGCAGAGGGACATGTCAAAATGCAGAATTTTGGCTTTTTAGCAAGTCTTTATTCAAATAAAAATTGGATTTATTGAATTATTCATGTGGCCTATATTAAAAGGCACTTTATTTAATATTACAGGCTTTTAAATGTAATATTGGTGCACAATTTCTACTTCAAATATCAAAGAGATGCAAAAGGTACTCATTCGTTGGAACTATCATTGAAGTAGTTGAAAAATGTCCATGATTGTAACAATCTAAATAAGTATACCATAGAATCTCAGAATATTCCAGAGTGACACAATGCAAACTACCAAAGCCTTCTTGAAGTCTATAAAATTAGAAGTTAAAGTGGGGGGGACCAGACATCCATCCTTGTCCCGTGCAGAATCCTGCTCCTCCCTTAGTGGCTGACTCCAAGCATACATTTTCAGTAAAGTAGAATAAAAAAGATTTGATTTTGCAATCATTGTAATCATTGACCATCAAGACATAGGTGTAAACATCACATTTTCTGTGTTATCATGCTTGGTTCAGCAGATATGACGGAAAATACATAGTCCGGTTATGGCGTAATAGCAAAATTATCTCCACTGTCGCCATTGTTTAAAAAAATGTTGTGCATGGTATCATTGTAATCTTTGTCCATCACAACATAGGGGTAGACATCACCTTTTCTGTGATTTAATGTTTGCTTCAGTAGATATAATGCAAAATACATTTTTTGGCTATGGCAGAATGGAAAATAGCTGCCACGCCCGTCAGGAGGTGTTTTTCCAATGCCTCCATATATGAAAATATTCAGGGCCCCAAACTGTACAAGTGTACCAAGTTTAATTTTTTAATGAAAAAGTTAACATAATTTTCACGTATCCCTGGACTATTTAGATAAATTATCCAAATTAATAATCTGTTTTCTGGCATGGTAATGTGGAATGACTTCAATCAATAGATAACAGCCTAAGCCCAGCAACGACATTTGGTTAGGATACCGCAAATGCAGTAGCTCACCGGTTTACACAGATGTTGATACACTTACCAGCAGAACAACAGCAAACGTTATGTGACAATATGTAGGCCTAAGTAGCAATCCCACAATCTACTTGACTGATGTTGTTGTTCGCAGAGGCAAGCACTAAGGAACATTTATATTTCAATTTAACAAAGGGTGAGAAACTCATTAAATAAGGGGAGAAAACAGAACATCTAATTCAACACTTCCATCTTCCATCTTTATGTAACAGCATTCAATATGAAACATGCCATCTCTCCTTCCTCCCTGGAGAATGCAGCTTTAGTGTTCATGGTTATATTTAAAGATAGACAGACCACTGACAGGGTTGCAGAGCAGCACTTAGTAAACCCAAGTCATCCTGTTTAATAATGCAGGAACACACATGCAACAGGCACATGGCCATGCATATTAAAGCACCAGTGCAGCCCTGCAAGAAAGAACACCAGAGAGGATGGGAGAGGGTGGTCTGGGCTATGAGACATGTCTCCCTGTGAACATTTCTTTACGTCATGTCTCAAATGTAGTCTTCTCCTGAGGCTTCCATCTGCAAGCTAGACTGTAGACTGCAAGTTCTGCAGACAGTGCACTCTTTCGCTCTGGCTTTGAGACTGGCCTCAGTGAAGAAGACATCAACCTTGCATGTTATAGCGAATGAAGTCCCAGATCAAGTTGCCTAAAAAGGTGATATGATACATTTTTTCATACACTTTTACATGGCTATAGTAGATGTTGTTGTAACAACAAGATCAAGTTGTATACTACTCTGCCCTACCAAGCAAAAAGGCAATAACTGCTCATTTGGTCGAAAATGAGTTAATGTCATTTTTGCTACATTAAATATATGCTTAAACATGTGGACAAGTATCCTGCCTCTATTGTACTGTGTTTTGGAGAAAATGGGAGTCATGTTAGCAGTAACTGCTTAAAGTTACTGTGAAACCAAGGCAAATAAAAGCAATTTTTCTCAGTTCCACGCTATGAGCAGTTATTGCCTTTTTGCATGGTAGGGCCGTACTGTCATCACTTTGAGCGTCATCATCACAGCGGGTGCATGTGAGAAGTGAGACCCAACATTTTACTATCCCTTACACCAACCAGTGCGTTCTAAATTCATTCTAAGTGTAATGTTGCCACCTTTTGTTCTAAAAGTGTAAAGCACCGGAAGTATTGATCTTCTTTCTGCCATACGTCATCACACTTCCTGCGCACGTGCGGTCCACATTAACTTGCGTTGTGTTCCTAGGTAGCTTTGACTTTGAAAAGCGTATTGTTATTTACTTATTAATGTATTGATTTTCGTATTGGAACGTCGACGCGAGGCTGCACGGTAAGTTGAGATCAACAACTTTGACGTAAATGTAAGAGACGCTTGTGCAAAGCGTTATTAACCCACATGATAGCCACTTAGCTAGCTAACGTTACCCAGTGTCAGCGTGTAGTGCCTATCATACGGCTAGCTAGCCTCTATGTTGGGATCACCAAGCGTCAGGCTAACGGCTAGCTAGCTGCTATGTTTGTTTTTTTGCTACAAATCTCTGCAAAAGGACCACGTGATAATACAATTGTCCTGAATCCATTTGTCAACATAAATCTAGGCCATCTGATCTGTCTGGACACGTGAGATGGAGAGGATGAACATCGAGGAGAATAAAGTGAATGAGGATATGACCGATGATGATGAAGAATCTGGAGAAATGCCCAAGATTGAAGCAGATGAGGATGACGACAACACAGAGAATGACGATGAAGAACTACATGATGAGGAACTTAAAGAACAGGCTGAAGGTGATCCCAAAGAGAAAAAGGTGTCAGTAGGCAAGACGTGTCTGCCTGGAATAGTGTATTTAGGTCATATACCACCAAGACTGAGACCCAAGAATATGCGCAACATGCTGAGTCTGTATGGGGAGATTGGAAGGATATTCCTACAGCCTGAAGGTAAGACTGCACTCACTCTGCATGTTAAAATCAACCCTGACACTGTCTGACAGGATTTCCGTGTTTTGTCCCAATCATTACAATGATACCTGTTGTCCTCAGACCGGTCTGTGAAGAGGAAGAAAAAGAAAGCTGGCACCAAGGCATGCAGTTTCACTGAGGGCTGGGTGGAGTTCAGGGACAAGAGAGTGGCCAAGAGAGTGGCAGCTAGCCTCCACAACACACCGATGGGCGCCCGGAAAAGGAGCCGCTTTGTCAGTGACCTCTGGAACATCAAGGTATCTCAATTTTCTCTTCAATGATCTTTGTGTGGACATTTTAGTGTGACTACATTTAACTTTGGAAGTGTAAAGCACTGTCATAACCCACATGCCTCAGATCCCTTATTAATAGAAACCTTAATACCAACATTTGATTTTGTTGACATTTTTACTGTCTAAATAACTATTCTGACTCTTAATTGTCAAGGTTATTGTTCAGTACCTCCACAGGTTCCAGTGGTGTCACCTGAGTGAGCGACTGGCCTATGAGATGACTGTGCTCCAGCAGCGCCTCAGAACTGAGATCTCTCAGGCCAAACGAGAGACCAACTTCTACCTGGCCAATGTGGAGAAGAGCCAGAACATGGACAAAATGAGGAAGAAGAGGGAGAGGAAGGGCGAGAAGATAGAGGAGAAGACTTGGAACTTCACCCAGCGACATACAGAGGATGAGATCCAGATGAGTCGCCTGCGTAAACAGACCATGTCCAAGAAGAACCTGCTGAAGGCCCAGGACAAGGCTAGGGACATACAACAGAAGTCCCAGTCCAACGTCTCTCTGCTGGCCAAGATCTTCAACAGCAGCAAAGCCAGGGACTGAACCTAGCCCGGCAGTTCTGGTCAAACACAGTATCCCAGGACTGGTCTCTTTCAGTATCACAATTAGAGCAACCTTTTGCCCCTGACACTTGCTGGTGTTGTGAGCGACACTGAGAGGATGGGCTCTGTCCAGACACACACAGACTCGAGGGAAAAATACGGTGTTCTCCATCAGTATAATTTGATTATAAATGTAGGAGAGACTTGGACAGATCCTCTTTTTGGTTTAATGTGTTGTAAACTATAAGCTATGATGCAGTAACAATATGTTCAGCACCATGGAAAACATCTGCTCATACTGTATGTGGTATTTGGAAACATTAAATGGAAATACCTCTTATTTTATTTAATTATTGTAAAGATAAACACAAACCATACATTGATGATATATGCTGAACAAAAATATAAACGCAACATGTAAAGTGTTTCCATATGCACAAAAAGTGTTTCTCTCAAATTTTGTGCACAAATTTGTTTATATCCCTGTCAGTGAGCATTTCTCCTTTGCCAAGATAATCCATCCATCTGGCAGGTGTGACAGCATGATCATTACACTGGTGCACCTTGTGCTGGGGACAATGAAAGGCCACTTTAAAATATGCCATTTTGTAAAAACACAATGCTAACAGATGTCTCAAGTTTTGAGGGAGCATGCAATTGGCATGAACAAGAACAGATCATTTGGTTAATGACAAAAATAAGACCAAGTCAGGATCAAAATCACTCATTACTGATTTGTTTCAACTACAGTCGTGGCCAAAAGTTTAGAGAATGACAAATTAATTTTCACAAAGTTGCTGCCTCAGTGTCTTTAGATATTTTTGTCAGATGTTACCATGGAATACTGAAGTATAATTACAAGCATTTCATAAGTGTCAAAGGCTTTTATTGACAATTACATGAAGTTGATGCAAAGAGTCAATATTTTCAGTGTTGACCCTTCTTTTTCAAGACCTCTGCAATCCGCCCTGGCATGCTGTCAATTAACTTCTGGGCCACATCCAGACTGATGGCAGCCCATTCTTGCATAATCAATCCTTGGAGTTTGTCAGAATTTGTGGGTTTTTGTTTGTCCACCTGCCTCTTGAGGATTGACCACAAGTTCTCAATGGGATTAGGGTCTGGGGAGTTTCCTGGCCATGGACCCAAAATATTGATGTTTAGTTCCCCGAGCCACTTAGTTATCACTTTTGCCTTATGGCAAGGTGCTCCATCGTGCTAGAAAAGGCATTGTTCGTCACCAAACTGTTCCTGGATGGTTGGGAGAAGTTGCTCTCGGAGGATGTGTTGGTACCATTCTTTATTCATGGCTGTGTTCTTAGGCAAAATTGTGAGTGAGCCCACTCCCTGGGCTGAGAAGCAACCCCACACATGAATGGTCTCAGGATGCTTTACTGTTGGCATGACACAGGACTGATGGTAGCGCTCACCATGTCTTCTCCGAACAAGCTTTTTTTCCAGATGCTCCAAACAATCGGAAAGGGGATTCATCAGAGAAAATGACTTTACCCCAGTCCTCAGCAGTCCAATCCCTGTACCTTTTGCAGAATATCAGTCTGTCCCTGATGTTTTTCCTGGAGAGAAGTGGCTTCTTTGCTGCCCTTCTTGACACCAGGCCATCCTCCAAAAGTCTTTGCCTCACTGTGCGTGTAGATGCACTCACACCTGCCTGCTGCCATTCCTGAGCAGGCTCTGTACTGGTGGTGCCCTAATCCCGCAGCTGAATCAACTTTAGGAGACGGTCCTGGCACTTGCTGGACTTTCTTGGGCGCCCTGAAGCCTTCTTCACAACAATTGATCCGCTCTCCTTGCAGTTCTTGATGATCCGATAAATTATTTATTTAGGTGCAATCTTACTGGCAGCAATATCCTTGCCTGTGAAGCCCTTTTTGTGCAAAGTAATGATGACGGCACGTATTTCCTTGCAGGTAACCATGGATGACAGAGGAAGAACAATGATTCCAAGCACCACCCTCCTTATGAAGCTTCCAGTCTGTTATTCGAACTCAATCAGTATGACAGAGTGATTTCCAGCCTTGTCCTCGTCAACACTCACACCTGTGTTAACGAGAGAATCACTGGACATGATGTCAGCTGGTCCTTTTGTGGCAGGGCTGAAATGCAGTGGAAATGTTTTTTGGGGATTCAGTTCATTTGCATGGCAAAGAGGGACTTTACAATTTAATTGCAATTCATCTGATCACTCTTCATAACATTCTGGAGTATATGCAAATTGCCATCATACAAACTGAGGCAGCAGACTTTGTGAAAATGTATATTTGTGTCATTCTCAAAACTTTTGGCCATGACTATACTGAACAAAAATATCAACGCAACATGCAACAATTTCAATGATTTTACTGAGTTACAGTTCATATAAGGAAATCAATCCATTTAAATGAATTCATTATAAACATTTCTGGGATCTTTTATTTCAGCTCATGAAACCAAAACTTTACATGTTGCGTTTATATATTTTTGTTCAGTATATACAGTTGAAGTCAGAAGTTTACATACACCTTAGCCAAATACATTTAAACTCAGTTTTTCACCATTCCTCATATTTAATCCTAGTAAAAATTCCCTGTCAGTTAGGATCACCACTTTATTTTAAGAATGTGAAATGTCAGAATAATAGTAGAGAGAATGATTTATTCCAGCTTTTGTTTCTTTCATCACACTCCCAGTGGGTCAGAAGTTTACATACACTCAATTAGTATTTGGTAGCATTGCCTTTAAATTGTTTCACTTGGGTCAAACGTGTCAGGTAGCCTTCCACAAGACGTTGGGTGAATTTTTTCTATAGGATTGAGGTCGGCTTTGTGATGGCCACTCCAATACCTTGACTTTGTTGTCCTTAACCTGTCTGGCTCTGGCGTTCCGCCAGCGGAACTCCTCCCACATTCCACTGAAAAGGCAGAGCATGAAATTCAAAAGATATTTTTTAGAAATATTTAACTTTCACACATTAACAAGTCCAATACAGCAAATGAAAGATACACATCTTGTGAATCCAGTCAACATGTCCGATTTTTAAAATGTTTTACAGCGAAAACACCACATATATTTATGTTAGCTCACCACCAAATACAAAAAAGGACAGACATTTTTCACAGCACAGGTAGCATGCACAAAGCCAACCTAACTAACCAAGAACCAACCAAACTAACCAACAAACAACTTCATCAGATGACAGTCTTATAACATGTTATTCAATAAATCTGTTTTGTTCGAAAAATGTGCATATTTCAGGTATAAATCATAGTTTACATTGCAGCTACAATCAGAAATTGCACCGAAAGCAGCCAGAATAATTACAGACACCAACGTCAAATACCTAAATACTCATCATAAAACATTTCTGAAAAATCGATGGTGTACAGCAAATTAAAGACAAACATCTTGTGAATCCAGCCAATATTTCCGATTTTTTAAGTGTTTTACAGCGAAAACACAATATAGCATTATATTAGCTTACTACAATAGCCTACCACACTACCGCATTCATTCATCAAGGCACGTTAGCGATAGCAATAGGCACGTTAGCAATAGCGAATAAACCAGCAAGATATATAATTTTTGACTAACCTTGATAAGCTTCATCAGATGACAGTCCTATAACATCAGGTTATACATACACTTATGTTTTGTTCGAAAATGTGCATATTTAGAGCTGAAATCAGTGGTTATACATTGTGCTAACGTTGTGCTAACGTAGCATCTTTTTCCCACAACGTCCGGATATTTTTCTGACACTTTTTCTGACACACATATTCTGACCAAATAACTATTCATAAACATAACTAGAAAATACATGTTGTATAGGAAATGATAGATACACTAGTTCTTAATGCAATCGCCGTGTTAGAATTCTAAAAATAACTTCATTACGACATCCAGCTTAGGTATAGCGAGAGAGTACCCAAAAGCTGGGCGCCAACGACTAGTACAACATGTTCGACAGATATATGAAATAGCATCATAAAATGGGTCCTACTTTTGCTGATCTTCCATCAGAATGTTGTACAAGGGGTCCTTTGTCGGGAACAATCGTTGTTTGGTTTTAGAACGGCCTTTTTCCCTCTCGATTTAGCAAGCACACTTGCCAAGTGGCGCGAATCTCTCCATCGTCGACAAACAAAGAGAACGGAACACGGCAAAACCCCCGGAAAAATTTCAATAATCTGATTAAACTATATTGAAAAAACATACTTTACGATGATATTGTCACATGTATCAAATAAAATCAAAGCCGGAGATATTAGTCGCCCATAACGACAGCTTATCAGAAGGCAAATCCAGGTCCCTCCTCGCGCTCTCCAGAAAACAGGAAACTGGTGACACGTCATGCCAAGAGCTATTATTCGTGCCCAGATCAAGTTACACACTCAATTTCTTCTCTCACTGATTGTCGACATCTAGTGGAAGACGTATGAAGTGCATCTAAACTAATAAATATCAAGGACTTTAATAGGCAGCCCCTAGAACAGTGCATCGATTTCAGATTTTCCACTTCCTGTCAGGAAGTTTGCTGCAAAAGGAGTTCTGTTTTACTCACAGATATAATTCAAACGGTTTTAGAAACTAGAGAGTGTTTTCTATCCAATAGTAATAATAATATGCATATTGTACGAGCAAGAATTGAGTACAAGGCCGTTTAAATTGGGCACGATTTTCCCCCAAAGTGAAAACAGCGCCCTCTGTCCTCAACAGGTTTTAAGACATTTTGCCACAACTTTGGAAGTATGCTTGGGGTCATTGTCCATTTAGAAGACCCAATTGCGACCAAGCTTTAACTTCCTGACTGATGTCTTGAGATGTTGCTTCAATATACCCACATAATTTTTCCTACCTCATGATGCCATCTATTTTGTGAAGTGTACCAGACCCTCCTGCAGCAAAGCACCCCCACAACATGATGCTGCCACCCCCATGCTTCACGGTTGGGATGGTGTTCTTCGGATTGCAAGCATCCCCCTTTTTCCTCCAAACATAACGATGGTCATTATGGCCAAACAGTTTTTTTTTTTTTTTCATTAGACCAGAGGACATTTCTCCAAAAAGTATGATCTTTGTCTCCATGTGCAGTTGCAAACTGTAGTCTGGCTTTTTTATGGTGGTTTTGGAGCAGTGGCTTCTTCCTTGCTGAGTGGCCTTTCAGGTTATGTCGATATAGGACTCGTTTTACTGTGGATATAGATACTTTTTTACCTGTTGCCTCCAGCATCTTCACAAGGTCCTTTGCTGTTGTTCTGGGATTGATTTGCACTTTTCGCACCAAAGTACGTTCATCTCTAGGAGACAGAACACGTCTCCTTCCTGAGCGGTATGACGGCTGCATGGTCCCATGGTGTTTATACTTGCGTACTATTGTTTGTACAGATGAACATGGTACATTCAGGCGTTTGGAAATTGCTCCCAAGGATGAACCAGACTTGTGGAGGTCTACAATTTTTTTCTGAGGTCTTGGCTGATTTCTTTTGATTTTCCCATGATGTCAAGCAAAGAGGCAGTGAGTTTGAAGGTAGGCCTTGAAATACATCCACAAGTACACCTCTTATTGACTCAAATTATGTCAATTAGCCTAT
The DNA here is from genome assembly GCF_016432855.1 of Salvelinus namaycush. Classification (NCBI taxonomy): domain Eukaryota; kingdom Metazoa; phylum Chordata; class Actinopteri; order Salmoniformes; family Salmonidae; genus Salvelinus; species Salvelinus namaycush. The sequence goes on along the minus strand of NC_052322.1, from coordinate 37,678,088 downwards.
CGGAAGCTTCTAAAGCCATGAAATAATTTTCTAGAATTTTCCAAGCTGTTTAAAGGCACAGTCAACTTAGTGTATGTAAACTTCTGACCCACTGGAATTGTGATACAGTGAATTATAGGTGAAATAATCTGTCTCTGTGTCATGCACAAAGTAGATGTCCTAACCAACATGCCAAAACTAAAGTTTGTTAACAATACATTTGTGGAGTGGTTGAAAAACGAGTTTTAATGACTCCAACCTAAGGGTATGTAAACTTCCGACTTCAACTGTATGTGTCTCTGTTAACGTTGAAAAACATGCTTCTCCCTCTAACAGCATCCTGACTGGTTGCATCACTGCCTGGTACGGCAATTGCTCGGCCTTTGACCGCAAGGCACTGCAGAGGGTAGTGCGTACTTCCCATTACATCACTGGGGCTACGCGGTCTGCCATCCAGGACCTCTACACCAGGCGGTATCAGAGGAAGGCCCTAAAAATTGTCAAAGAACCCAGCCACCCCAGACATAGACTCTTCTCTCTACTACCGCATGGCAAACGGTACCGGAGTGCCAAGTCCAGGACAAAAAGGCTTCTCAACAGTTTTTACCGCCAAGCCATAAGACTCCTGAACAGGTAATCAAATGGCTACCCGGACTATTTGCATTGTGTGCCCCCCCCAACCCCTCTTTTTACGCTGCTGCTACTCTCTGTTTAGCATATATGCATAGTCACTTTAACTATACATTCATGTACATACTACCTCAATTGGGCCGACCAACCAGTGCTCCCGCACATTGGCTAACCGGGCTATCTGCATTGTGTCCCACCCACCATCCGCCAACCTCTCTTTTACGCTACTGCTACTCTCTGTTCATTATATATGCATAGTCACTTTAACCATATCTACATGTACATTCTACCTCAATCAGCCTGACTAACCGGTGTCTGTATGTAGCCTCGCTACTTTTATAGCCTCGCCACTGTATATAGCCTGTCTTTTTACTGTTGTTTTATTTCTTTACCTACCTATTGTTCACCTAATACCTTTTTTGCACTATTGGTTAGAGCCTGTAAGTAAGCATTTCACTGTAAGGTGTACTACACCTGTAGACCTGTAGACAACTTGTATTCGGCGCACGTGACAAATAAACTTTGATTTGATTTTAATATTTTCTTGGACACGTCACATTGTGTTATGTTCATTGCGTGTTTGTTAGGTAACTTTTCTCAGAAAGGTATTTGTATTTATTAAGGATCCCCATTAGTTCCTGCCAAGGCAGCAGCTATTCTTCCTGGAGTTTATTATGGATCCCCATTAGTTCCTGCCAAGGCAGCAGCTACTCTTCCTGGGGTCCAGCAAAATGTAGGCAGTTATATACAATTTAAAAAACACTGCAATACATTTCATAACAGATTTCACAACACATTACGTGTGTGCCCTCCGGCCACTACTCTACTACCACTTATCTAGAACACAAAATCCATATGTACCTGTGTGTATAGTGCTATGTTATCATGTGTCTGTGCCTGTGTGTGTCTTTTCACAGTCTGCCCTGTTCCATAAAGTGTATTTTTTAATCTTTTAATTAAAAAAGAAAATCTGATGTTACTGCTTGCATGAGTTACTTGATGTGGAATAGAGTTCCATGTAGTCATGGCTCTATCTAGTACTGTGTGCCACCCATAGTCTGTTCTGGACTTGGGGACTGTGAAGAGACCACTGGTGGTCTTGTGGGGTATGCATCGGTGTCTGAGCTGTGTGCTAGTAGTTTAAACAGATGCATTCAACATTTCAATACTTCTCACAAAACAAGGGTTGATGAAGTCAATCTCTCCTCTACTTTGGCCAGAAGAGATTGAGATGCATATTATTAATGTTAGTGCTCCATGTACATTTAAGGGCCAGCCGTGCTGCCCTGTTCTGGGCCAATTGTAATTTTCCAAAGTCCCTCTTTGTGACACCTGACCACACGACTGGACAGTAGTCCAGCCTGTAGGACCTGCCTTGTTGATAAAATTGTTAAGATGGCAGAGCAGTGCTTTATTATGGACAGACCTCTCCCCATCTTAGCTACTGTTGCATCAATATGTTTTGAGCATGACAGTTTACAATCCAGGGTTACTCCAAGCAGTTTCGTTTCCTCAACTTGCTCAATTTCCACATTATTCATTACAGGATTTAGATGAGGTTTAGTGAATGGTTTGTCCCAAATACAATGCTTTTAGTTTTAGAAACATTTAGGACTATCTTATTTCTTACCACCCATTCTAAAACTGATTGCAGCTCTTTGTTAAGTGCTGCAGTGATTTCACTTGCTGTGGTAGCTGATGTGTATAATGTTGAGTCATCAGCATCCAGGCTGTGTCACAATCGGCTGTGATTGGGAGTCCCACAGGGCGGCGCACAATTGGCCCAGCGTCGTCCGGGTTTGGCCGGAGTAGGCCATCATTGTAAATAAGAATTTGTTCTTAACTGACTTGCCTAGTTAAATAAAGGTTAAAAAAACAATATTTTAAAAAGCATACATAGACACACAGGCTTTACTCAGAGCCAGTGGCAGGTCATTAGTAAAGATTGAAAAAAGGGGCATAGACAGCTGGCCTGGGGAATGCCTGACTCTAACTGGTTTATGTTGGAGAGGCTTCCATTAAAGAACACCCTCTGTGTTCTGTTAGACAAGTAACTCTCAATCTACAATATAGCAGGGGGTGTAAAGCCATAAAACACAATTTTCCAGCAGCAGATTATGATCGATAATGTCAAAAGTTGCACTGAAGTCTAACAAAACAGCTCCCACAACTGTTTTATCAATTTCTCTCAGCCAATCATCAGTCATTTGTGTAAGTGCCGAACATGATGAATGCCCTTCCCTATAAGCGTGCTGAAACTTTTCCCAGATATGGCTGCTATATTATGATCACTACATCCGATGGATTTGGATACTGCTTTAAAGCAGATTTCTGCAACATTAGTAAAGATGTGATCAATACATGTGAATGATTTCATTCCTGTGCTGTTTGTAAATACCCTGGCAGGTTGACTAATAACCTGAAACAGGTTGCAGGCACTGGTTACAGTTTGAAGCTTTTTCTTGAGTGGGCAGCTTAATGAAAGCCAGTCTATTTAGGTCACCGAGAAAATATACCTCTCTGTTGATATCACATACATTATCAAGCATTTCACACATATTATCCAGTGGTCTATATAAGCTTCCCACCAGAATGGGCTTTATGTGAGGCAGCTGAACCTGTAGCCATATGACTTCAACAGTATTTGACATGAGATCCTTTCCAATCCCTACAGGAATATGATTCTGAACATACACAGGAACACCTCCACCATCGGCATCTGAAGATGTTGAAACCGTGTATTGGTACCACTGTATTATCTACGTGAGTTCAGAGATAGTCAGTATATGAATGTTTTCTGTTACTAGCAAGTTATCAATTTCATGAACCTTGTTTCTTAGGCTACATACAGTACGTTAACGTGAGCTATATTATTGAACCTTTATTTAACCTGGCAAGTCAGTTAAGAAAAATATCTTATTTTCAATGACGGCCTAGGAACAGTGGGCTAACTGCCTTGTTCAGGAGCAGAACGACAGATTTTTACCTTGTCAGCTCGGGGATTCAATCTTGCAACCTTTCGGTTACTAGTCCAACACTCTAACCACTAGGCTACCTGCCGCCCTTTGTATGGCTATGGGCCTCTTGGTGCTACTCATGGAACACAATACCAATAAATACAATAAATACATTACCTTCAAGCTATGGTGACCAAAGTGAATATGTACAATGCCTTCAGAAAGTATTCACAACCCCTGACTTGTTCAACATTTTGTTGTGTTACATCCTTAATTTAAAATCGATTAAATGTAGTTTTTTTGTCACTGGCCTATGCACAATACCCCATAATGTCAAAGTGGAATTATGATTTTAGAAGTTTTTACAAATGTATTAAAAATGAAAAGCTGAAATGTCTTGCATCAATAAGTATTCAACCCCTTTGTTATGGTAAGCCTAAATAAGTTCATGAGTACAAATTTGCTTAACAAGTCAGGTTTCATGGACTCACTTTGTGTGCAATAATAGTGTTTACCATGATTTCTGAAGGACTACCTCATCTCTGTACCCCACACATACAATTATCTGTAAGGTCCCTCAGTCGAGCAGTGAATTTAAAACACAGATTCAACCACAAAGACCAGGGAGGTTTTCCAATGCCTCGCAAAGGGCACCTATTGGTAAATGGGTAAAATGGGTATCAATACACCCAGTAACTACAAAGTTGTTCCTAACTCAGTTGCCGGAGAGGAATGAAACCGCTCAGGGATTTCACCATGAGTCCAATGGTGACTTTAAAACAGTTACAGAGTTGAATGGCTGTGATAGGAGAAAACTGAGGATGGATCAACAACATTGTAGAAAAGAAGGAAGCCAGTACAGAATAAAAAAGACAAGGCAGTAAGTCTTTAATTTGGGGAAAATACAACACATTACTGAGTATCACTCTACATATGCACAACATAGTGGTGGCTGCATCATGTTATGGGTATGCTTGTAATCATTAAGGACCGGTGAGTTTTTCAGGATAAAAAATAAATGGAATGGAGCTTAGCACAGGCAAAATCCTAGATGTGGTCTAATTGCCCCTACCCTGACTGACAGTCTCCTCACCCTATCACCAACCACCATCCCCTGTCCAATCCCCCTCCAGCAGAGGCGGGACTCCAGCTCCTTCACAACCTTTAAATACCCACACCTGTCACTAATCAGTGTGGCAGATCTTACCATTTCGGTTTGAAAGTGGTTTGCTACAAGACACCTTTTCTCTTGTAAACCTTTCCTTTGTGTATTTGGATGTTTATGACCAAGTATCCATCCCATCCTTACATCCTCAACCATTTTATCATCTGTCATCATTATCTTCAACAATTTAACTGAAATAATAAACCACAATCTCTAATGGGAACTGCACCACGCCCTAACTCAAACCAACAGTTACAGCAAGATACAGTCCTTTTACCACCACAACTCAGATCAGTTTTTACACTAGAGAAAAACCTGGTTCAGTCTGCTTTCCACCAGATACTGGGAGATGAATTCACCTTCCAGCAGGACAATAACCTGAAACACAAAACCAGATCTACACTGGGGTTGATTACCAAGAAGACAGTGAATGTTCCTGAATGGCCGAGTTACAGTTTTGACTTAAATCTACTTGAAAATCTCTGGCAAGATATGAAAATAGTTGTCTAGCAATGATTAACAACCAATTTGACAGCGCTTGAAGAATTCTGAAAAGAATACTAGGAAAATGTCCAGATGTGGAACATTCTTAGAGACCCAGAAAGACTCACAGCTGTAATCGCTGCCAAAGGTGCTTCTACAAAGTATTGACTCAGGGGTGTGAATACTTATATAAATTAGATATTTCTGTATTTCATTTTCAATACATTTGCAAGCATTTCTAAAAACATATTTTCACTTTGTTATTATGGAGTTTTGTGTGTATATGGGTGAGAAAAACAATCAATTTTATTGATTTTGAATTCAGGCTGTAAAACAACATGTGGAATAAGTAAAGCGGTATGAATACTTTTTGAAGGCATTGTAACTGACCCGATGTTTCTGTAATGATAAATTCTGTAATGATCCTAGGATGTACATGTTGTTTAAGTTAGAGAGATGTAAAATGTAGGTTTGGCAAGGTATTCATCTGAGCACGACCCATCCTTTGTGATGTTAATAAAGACATTAATTGGATTTAAGCATTTGTCCTTTGTTCTCAATATCTTCATTACCATCACAACTCCAAACCCTTCATTACAAAGATGGGTTCAAAATAATCTGAGTAAAATCCATCATTAAAAATATGAATGTTCAGCAAATCTTGCAAGTATTAAACAATTGATGCCTGACAAGCAAGGTTTACAATTGATAAATTCAATTATAGGGCAGCAGGTAGTCAAGCGGTTAAGAGCGTTGGGCCAGTAACCAAACGGTTGCTGGTTTGAATCCCCGAACCAACTTGGTGAAAAATCGACCGATGTGCCCTTGAGCAAGACACTTAACCCTAATTGCTCCTGTAAGTTATTCTGTATAAGTGTCTGCTAAATGACTAACATGTAATATACAACAATTTTACAAAATGTGAAGCATAAAGAATATAATGTAAAGCACTGCATTTTACTGTCATCACATCAGAAATATGGTAATAAGAGGACTTCCTGATTTTGTTCATCTTGGTTTGACTCCTATTACACAACACTAAGTAGTTTTAAATCGTCAAACAAAGGCTTTGTGAATAGGGACAATACACCCGCCCTTCCTTTTGTGCTCCACTCTGGCAGACGGAAGGATACAGAGAGCTCCATTCAATTAAACCCACATTGCAGTATTTACGCAGTAGTGTCAAAATGGTGCTGGGTCCTCTAAAAGTAGCAGGTAGGCCTTCCTTACAGATAGGTCAGTGCTATCCGGAATCCTTGGGATGTCCCTACCATAAAATTTAACTCTAACATTAACATTAACATGAACCCTTACCCAACCTTAACACTTACCTTAACCATAACCATTTTAAATGTCAACTTCAATGGAGCAGGGACTTCCCAAGGATCCTAATTGCACAGACCCTTTCAGATAGATGTTTTGTTTTCACAGTGCCACTCCTTAGTGTGTACATGGGCAGTAGGTAAGTCAATAAAGATACTGGATAAACATAGGTGCGGTAGGTGTTATTGAATGTGAACCAAGGCCTGTCACGTCTTTATCCCAAGAACACAGATTTCTCCAGGCCATCCTCCACTTTAGTGTACTCCAGGTGGGATTTAAAATATTTGCTCTCGTACCGAGGGCTGTTTCTGACATACTCCAAGTAGTCAGGGGTTCCAGGACAGATCACATTGTCTGCTAGCAGTATGGATCCTTTCCTCAGCAGCTGACACTCCTGACGAAAGACGCAAAGGAACAAGGGAAGAATTGGCTGCTGTTCATTTTCATGCAAAGTAATACAGTACATGTACAGGGTAATTGCAGACATATACAGCTGTTTTTTACCTCTAGAAGTTTGATATCAGGCAGGTAGCGGTCTTTCCAGTGGTCCAAGAAGACAAAATCAAACGTTTTAATCCCAAATAGCTCCTGCATCTTGGGGATTAGATCTCCTGAGGCTCCTTCCACCAGACAAATCTGACAAAACATCATGGGAGTTTTAAGAAAATAAATATGATTGACTCTGTCTACTGTATACCTGTTTGGAATTCAGTCAACACACCAGAGCAATGTTTAAGCATACATAAAGACCACAATGTGTGTTCTATTGAATTCAGCCCATCTGTCCATAGCACCCTCACCTTGTCCTGGAGCCCAGAATACTCAATGATCTGACGAGCCACAGCGGCATAGTCTGGGTTGAACTCCAGGGTAATGAGCTTGGTGCCAGGGGGCAGCAGGCGGGCAATACGAACAGTGGAATAACCACAGTACGTACCCAGCTCCAGGGCAGTGGATGGACTAACCTCGCACACCACAGAGTCCAAGATGGCCCCTAAATACACAGACAGGACAATAATGTGACTAATATAACTTCACAGTTCTTTATGTAGTTTCCTAGGTAATATACAGAATATTACCACATACCAGTATATATTCAAAAGTAACCTGTTATTTGACTGACTGTGCTTGTGGCATGTGCTTCTGGCACGTGTGTGTGTGTCAAGTACCCATCTATGCATGTGCAGTCATGCAGATGTCTTATTGACCCAGAGAAACTGTACATTCATGACTGAGCTGGGATAAGTCTTAAGGCTATTCTCTCATGAAACAAGATAGACTTGTAGAGGGAGGGAAGAATCCACAGGTCAACATTCAAGAGAGTGTGTAAGAACACACAGAGAGGAGGCAACCAGGAAATACATGTGAAAGCAGAACACAAGGTGTACAATACCTTTCTCATCTCCCACATTCATAGCCCATTCAGAATGCCTGCAGAAGTAATCGATAGTAGAGATGACACTCTGAGGGTCTCCTTTGATTGCCTTCTTCTGAACTGCTCTCAGAAGACGCTGGGCATCAGAGGGAGAACGAGGGTTTTAGTGAGAAGAAACAAAGAACCAGACCAGAAGAAACTTCTGATATTAATACAGGGGAAAGATAAAACTAAAAAAAAAAGAAGCTATGATATCTTCATCTTCTATCACTTTTCTGCATTAAAAAACGAGTGAATGTAACTCAGTAAACATGAGTTCCAAAGGGTGAAAGGTCTGAGAGGTCACCTGGGGTCGGGTGGATCGGGTGAGGATATTGAGTGCCCTCTCTACAATGGTGTCGTGCCAGAGCAGGGCCCACCATGCATTGTACTGCACAGCTGCAGGGATCAGCCAGGAGTACAGGACATACAGAACAGCTGCTCCGCCACAGCACAAAGCCAGGAAAGACAGCAACATGCTGGGGAGGAAAAGACCAGACACACTGTTATAAGAGAGCACACTAGGGTACTGTTTCCCTATGTTTGTCCTCAGCAGGCCTCTGTAGCGACAACACTATAATAATATGTTGATTCAACCTACATTTGTAAGGCAACTAGCTGCAATAGGATTGTGAGTTTGCTCAACATTTGAGAATATAGCAGAACCAACATACAGCATACAGTGTGTGCAAACCTGTCATCAAGGCAAAGGGTGGCTATTTGAAGAATCTCAAATATAAAATATATTTTGATTTGTTTAACACTTTTTTGGTTACTTCATGATTCCATATGTGTTATTTCAGAGTTTTGATGTCTTCACTATTATTCTACAACATAGAAAATAGTCAAAATAAAGAAAAACCCTTGTATGAGTAGGTGTTCTAAAACTTTTGACCAGTAGTGTATATCCTAAGGCCTTTCTTTGAAGGCCTAGTTACACCCTAACGCAGTGGTCTGAAACTCCTGGTTTACAGGCCATATCAAGCCTGCAAGTCACATTATGCTGGCTTGCAAAGTGATGTGTAACTCCTATTGGAATCCAACCAGAGTGAAGATATACAACAATTGAACATTTTAAATCACCCGCAACCCGCATTGAGAATGACTGCCAGGGTAGGGATGATTGATTATGATTATTGAGACTACCTAAATCATATAAACTGGAACAGCCATCTCAGTAACACATGGAAAAAGTCAAACTACTAATAGATTGGATTATTTTAGAAAAATGTATGTTATTTATGTTCCATAAGATTAATCAACCAATGCAAAAACATGCAAAAACACAGGTATTGAAACAAACAATTATAAAAATCAACCTGCAATAGAGCATGCTCTGGGAAATATGATAATGTTGGGCGTTGTTTTGAGCAAACATACATTTGCAATTTTACTCAACAAGCAGAGTTTGTTGATTTAACGTACAATTGTAAGGCAACCAGCTTCAATAGGATTGTGAGTTTGCTCAGCATTTGGCCATGTAGCTGAACCACATACAGTGTTGCCTAACCTTCCAAAGGCAAACATGAATTTGTCATTTTACGCAACAAGCTTTTTCAAATTCAGCTCACTTCGAGCAGAGTTTGTTGAGTAAACAACACATTAGTTCAAATTCTTGTCCATTTGAAGTAAACTCAACTCCCAGAATAGCGCTGATTAAGCAATTGGTTAAGTTGGCTTATTTTTTTTTCTTCTACAGATACAACCTCAAAATGGGTGGAAGACAAAAAAAAAAAGGGTAAAGTCATGACTTTTTGAAAAGGGCACTGGCCTTTGTAGCAGAGTGAATCCAACTTCATGGTGGTGCAACATGTATAGTCAAGATGAACAACATGCTAGTAAAGATTACTACAGTACTGTGCATGAAGATAATAGACAGTCTTATGAAGATAGACAGCCTCATGAATTATGCATATCATAAATAAAACCCTATTGGCATTGAATAGTGCTTCACTGGTGTTTGGTTAATATTTTGTAACTCCTCCTATTAATCCCGACAGTACACGACCCATATCAAATCATAAATAATTTCTAATAACCCTCTGTAGACCCAATTAAATTGGGGCGGCAGGTAGCCTAGTGGTTAGAGTGTTGGGCCAGTAACCGAAAGGTTGCTAGATCGAATCGTCGAGCTGACAAGGTAAAAATCTGTTGTTCTGCCCCTGGACTAGGCAGTTAACTCACTGTTCCTAGGCTGTCATTGTAAATAAGAATTTGTTCTTAACTGATTTGCCTAGTTAAATAAAGGTTAAATATGAAATAGAACTAAAATATCAATTTCAAATGAAACTGCAGTGGGAAGAGCTGCTGGAAAGTTAGAAAAATGTGTAATGCACCACAGTCAGCTCTTTCCTTGCATGTGAAGGAAATTGTGCAATTGTTTTGCTTGGGACTAGATGTGCTGTTTCTGCACGTATTGTGAGAAAACTGGCTTAAAGGCCAGGGTTAAGAACTGTGTCACAGTAAAGTCACAATAGGGTCATTCTTGAATTGCGGTGGTAAATGCTGTCCCTTGACTTTGACACCATGTAAAAACACTTTAAAATGACAAAAACATTACAAATAATACATTCTCTGTTTTATTTAACTGTTATTTAAAACATATGTAAGTCCTTTTTACTGCAACACATCTATTTGTATGCATTGTAAAAAACTACTGGGGGCTAGCAGGTTGGTTTGTCCCACTGGGGATGTGAAGAGGTGTGGTGACATATTTTGGGGATATATATATATATATATATATATATATATATATATATATATATATATATATATATATATATATACTATTTTGAAGGCTAGACAGTGAGGAAACATATTTAATATATTGTATATATATCAATAAAAACAAAGGCTATTAAAATGCTGTTTTACTAGTATGATGTGTCCCTCGGTTTTATGTCATTAGTGTTACAACCTTAAAAATCACTGAATACAAAGATATGTAAGGACCTTGAGCATTCTCTCCGGTGGCAAACTGTTATCTGAGGGGTCTACAAAGAAAATGATTAGCTAATCACACCCTTTTAGTATGTCATAAATGTGAGGATTCCATTGATAAGTGGTGAGTCTAGTGTCTCTTGGTGTTAGTCAATTTAAATGAAGGGAAATAACATTGTGACCAAAATTATTAATCATATCACTTTAGTAAATTATTTTGAAAAGATTGATGACCTTAGATTTGAGCATTTGTTGCATCCGTTTCAGAAAATCCTAATTTTCCTAAAATGTGTTAAAGGTATTGCAATCATTTGTGTTATTACTCCAAAATTGAACAGATGTAAATCGAACTAGTAAGGAAATCAAATTGTGCTCCTATTGCAATATCAGGGTTTGGCCAATATAGAACAACAACGCAACATGTTGACAAATTAGTCCCACTACAACCCTCCCTAATTAGTAGGCAGCAATACACTTTGGACCGGAGTTTCCTTTCAGTTGTTGTTGAGGACTTAAGAGCCCACGACTTCAAAAGAACAATAGAGGTGCCTGAGAAATGTTCACACGGTGAATTAAAGACGCTATCACTCACTGGGCAAAAAAACATGTTGAATCAATGTTGTTTTCATGTAATTTCAACAACAAAGAAATCTATCAACATAAGGACATTTTGTATTTTTTTCACCCAACTTTTAACCTAAATCCAATGACATGGGGACATTTGTTGTTGATTTCACAACTCAAACAAATATTCATTGAAAATAGACATTGAACTGAGCAGGTAGATGAGATAGCAACAATAGCATAAGCCGTAGCAGACAGACGGCTAGGAATCTGTCAGCTGAGACAATATTAGTTTACACACGGATAATAAAGCATGTGATGATTTTATCCTAATCTCTTTGGCGGAGGTTGAAGTCATGTTCAAGCTTCATTACATGGCCAAGTAAAAATATTTAGCTCTGCAAATTACCAAGAAAAAATATATATTTCATGCAATATCAAATATATCTATATTTATTATATACATATGAATTTAAGTAATTCTACACTAACATATTATACATGTTCTCAGATGTCAGTAAGCCCTCTTATTTCAGGTCATGGCAAAGCACCACAAACAATACTGTTATTGTGGTGGGGGGGAGTTTCAAGTTAACATTTTTCACATTTTCTAAACAGCAACACACACACACAGAAAGCAATCTCACCATGGCTTTTCATGGAATTTAACACAACAAAGAAAGGACAGACAAACTGTTGAACATAATTCTGAAACATAATTTCCAATAGAGCCATATCTTACGTCCTGCTGATGTCTCCACGCTCAGAGCTGCTTCTCCACAACCTCTTATCCTTTGTTGCCTATTTCCCCTTTAAGTCCCTCACCACACTACGGGGCACGCTCCTCTCTCACTCTCTCTCTTCCTCTCGTTCTGTACTCTCTCGCTATTACTCTCCCAGGCAGCTTTGACGTGAGCTGAAAGGAATGTGCAGCTTTAGGTCAAACTGCAGAGCTTGGCTCAGTTGCACACACACAGTGACATAGCATAAGCCCCAAAACACACCCACACAAAGAGAGAAAGGCTAATCAACAGCCAACTGGGCAGAGTTTTAAATCCCTCTTTAGCCAATCATGCAATAATTCTATCTCTCTCTTTCTTCCTCTTGCCATGCTCCTCTCTCTCTGTCATCCTATCCTATCTTTCTCTTTCTTCCTCTTGCCATGCTCCTCTCTTTCTCATCCCATCTCTCTTTTTCTTCCTCTTGCCAAGCTCCTGTCTCTCTCTTCCTATCCTATCTCTGGCTTTCTGCCCCTCCCCCTCTCCACCCTCCCCTTACTACAGTAATTCACACATTCTGTAAAATAGATCAAGAGAGAGCAGCAGGAGAACTACACCCTGCATGGACGGCATTTTGTCACACTCAGGATATGCCTGAATGGAAAAAGCTTGAATAACACTTCATTATTACAACAAAATGAGAAGAAAAGAAAAACAGTCTCGAAACATAAAATATGAAAACATGGTTAAAATAGAATCAATAATGGCAGTTGGGCAGTGGGAATGGCAGTTACATGTAAGTGTCCCTGGATGCTGTTTTGCAGACCATCATACCCTGCCTGACCTTATGGGCCTCTACCAGGAGGGCCAGAGGGTGGAGAGGCACAGCCTCATTCTCTCTCTGTACCTGCCATCCGCAATCTCCATCACACTTGAACACAGATGCTCCCTCCCAGCTAGCGCATCCCCACACACTGGAAAAACACACTCTGTTATGTGAGATTTCCTCTAAAACATGATAGCACAACACATCCTACACTTTTGATAATAATCTCTATTTAACTAATATGCTGCATTGTAGTGCATTTCCACCTGTAATAAATAATAATACTGTACTGTCATTATCTGCAGCATAGAGAGATAAATCCAGGTTTTTCCAGTGTGTATTTCATAAAGCTGCCGCATTACACATATCGGTAGGAAGAGAGGTAGCCTTATTGCTTGTGTGATATTGATACGCGCACACACACACACACACACACACACACACACACACACACACACACACACACACACACACACACACACACACACACACACACACACACACACACACACACACACACTAAGCTATTGATATTTTATTCTGAGCCTAGTCCAGACTAAACAGTGACCTCTTGTGGCCAGTGGATGTATTATCCTATGATACAGCACTCCAGGTTGACATTTGCATGTTTACTTAGCTACTCGGTGCCAGTGTTTTTCATTATTCCATTATTCCGATTAATAAACCATCTATAGCACTGTATTTTGCTGTTGTTCAGTCCATTGAATATGTCAGTTGGAATGAGTTCTCAGCAACAACAAAAAATAAACATAAACCATAAAGCTATGTGCTCTATATAACTACAGCCCATTGCAGAGTACAGAACTTGCCAGTATTATAAGTAATACTGGGCTGCTGAGCTCAACAGTCATGGTTGGTATGTTAGCCCTAGTCTTCCAGGGTCAAGGGGTTTCCACGTTTACGGTTTTCTGTCAAGTCTCTGTGGCATGTTTAGAGAGAAGTGCTGCAGGGATGTCTCTGCCTGGACAAGAACACAGGAGTGACTGACTGGACGTCACCATGGTTATTGAGCTAACTTTTAGGTCTGTTTTCAAATCATAGGTTATTTCAGATTTAATGAGTACAGTCAGGAGTTTATTTTCTGTTCTAACTTGTTTGAAACTGTCCCAGATAATTTTTGGTCTGTGCTATCCGGGATCCTTGGGACATACCTACCCCCATTGAAGTTGAAATTATAAGGCCATAAGCAAACAAGAAAATGCTAATCTAGTGACCTGGGACTTAAATGCAAAAAAACTGAAATCCGTTTTACCTCATTTCTATATGTCACATGTGCAACTGGAGGGAAAAAGCTCTAGATCACCTTTACTCCACACACAGAGACATGTACAAACCTCTCCCTCGTCCTCCATTTGGAAATTATGAGTATAACTCTATCCTTCAAATTCCTGTTTACAAGCAAAAACTAAAACAGGAATTACCAGTGACACGCTCAATACGGAAGTGGTCCAATGAAGCGGATGCTAAGCTACAGGGATGTTTCGCTAGCACAGACTGAAATATGGTCCGGGATTCATCTGACAGCATTGAGAAATATACCACATCAATCACCGGCTTCATTAATAAGTGTATCGATGACTTCGTCCCCACAGTGATCGTACGTACATATTCCAACCAGAAGCCATGGATTACAGGCAACATCCGCACTGAGCTAAAGGTTAGAGCTGCCGCTATCAGGGAGTGGGACACTAATCCGGATGCTTATAAAAAATCCTGCTACGCCCTCCGACGAACTATCAAACAGGCAAAGTGTCAATACAGGACTAAGATCAAATCCTACTACACCGGCTCTGACGATCGTCGGATGTGGCAGGGCTTGCAAACTATAACGGATTACAAAGGGAAACCCAGCCATGAGCTGCCCAGTGACGCGAGCCTACCAGACCAGCTAAATGCTTTCTATGCTCGCTTCGAGGCAAGCAACACTGAACCATGCATATGTGCACCAGCTGTTCCGGACAACTGTGTGATCACGCCATCCATAGCCGATGCGAGTAAGACCTTTTAAACAGGTTAACATTCACAAGGCTGCAGGGCCAGACGGATTACCAGGATGCATACTCGGCGCATGAGCTGACCAGCTGGTAAGTTTCTTCACTGACATTTTCAACGTCTCCCTGACCCAGTCTGTAATACCTACATGTTTAAAGCAGACCAACATAGTCTGTGTGCCCAAGAACGCCAAGGGAACCTGTTGCCCTGTAACTATCGCCCTGTAGCACTCACATCTGTAGCCATGAAAGGCTTTGAAAGGCTGTTCATGGCTCACATCAACACCCTCATCCCAGACAACATGGACCTACTCCAATTCGCATACCGCCCCAACAGATCCACAGATGAAGCAATCTCTATTGCACTTCACACTGCAATTTCCCACCTGGACAAAAGGAACACCTACGTGAGAATGCTTAACTACAGCTCAGCGTTCAACACACCAGTGCCCTCCAAGCTTATCACTAAGCTAAGGACCCTGGGACTGAACACCTCCCTCTGCAACTGGATCCTGGACTTCCTGATGGGCCGCCCCAGGTGCTGAGGGTAGGCAACAACACATCTGCCACACAAGACTCCAACCCCATCATTAAGTTTGCCAATGACGCAACGATTGTAGGCCTGATCACCGAGGTCAGAGACCTGGCAGTGTGGTGCCAGGACAACCTCTCCCTCAACGTGAGCAAGACCAAGGAGCTAATCGTGGACTTCAGGAAACGGAGGGCCGAGCACACCCCCATTCAGATCGACAGGGCTGTAGTGGAGTAGGGTCGAGAACTTCAAGTTCCTTGGTGTCCACATCACTAAGAACCTATCATGGTCCAAACACACCAATACAGTTGTGAAGAGCCTCCCCCTCTGGAGGCTGAAAATATTTAGCAATGGACCTCAGATCCTCAAAAAGTTCTAAACCTGCACCATCGAGAGCATCCTGACTAGTTGCATCACCGCTTGGTATGGCAACTGCTCGGCATCCAGGCGCTATAGGAAAAAGGCGCTATAGAGGGTAGACCTCTATACCAGGCGGTGTTAGAGGAAGGCCCTAAAAATTGTCAAAGACTCCAGCCACCGAAGTCATAGGCTCCTTAACAGCTTCTACTCCCAAGCCATAAGACTGCTGAACAGTTAATCAAATGGCTACCCGGACTTTTTGCATTGAACCCTTATTTTATTATAATAATTTTTTGCACTGACTCTCTTGCACAGGCTCAATGTATACTCACTGGACTCTAACCACACACATACCACACTGACACTCCAACACACACACCCTGCTGCTACTCTCTGTTTATTATCTATGCCAAGTCACTTTACCCATACCGACATGCACATATTACCTCAATTACCTTGTAGTCCTGCACATTGACTCTGGAACCAGTACCTCTTGTATACAGCCTCCTTATTGTTTTTACATAAAAAATTAAACAGGCAAGTCAGTTAAGAACAAATTCTTATTTAAAATGACAGCCTGTCCCGGCCAAACACAGACGATGCTGGGCCAATTGTGTGCCGCCCTATTGGACTCCTAATCACAGCCGGATACAATACAGCCTGGATTCGAACCAGGGACTGTAGTGATGCCTCTTGCACTGAGATGCAGTGCCTTAGACTGCTGCACCACTCGGGCACTCATTGTGTTACTGTTTTTCCTTTAGTTTATTTAGCAAATGTTTCTTAATAACTTTTTAAAAACTCTGCATTGTTAGCATTTCAGGGTATTCGGCTCATGTGACAAATACAATTGAATTTGACATTTAAAATGGTTACGTTAATGGTTAACGTTAGGTAAGGGTAATGGTTAGGGTAGGGGTTAAGGTTTGTGTTTAGGGCAGGCATGCCAAGGATCCCGGATAGCACTGACCGGGAATTTTTGCAATCAATCACCCAAGTTCTTCCATATTGAGATCATTATAATGAATTGATCAGTTATCTTCAGTGTTTGTTTATTTACAACATTGAAATTGTGCATGCTACAATCCAATGCAGTTGTATCTGCAATATATACCTATACCTACCATGTAAAATGTCTTCAGAGGTTTAACGCTCATTTGAAACCCTATTTCCTGCGTCTTTTAGCGTTTTTACAGGTCAACACATAGAAGTTCAGCAGATGTAAACATTTACGTCAATCCCCTATTCACAAAGGACGGTTTTTGCTCGTTCTTACCGGGGCCACATTCAGTTGCCAAACGTTGTCGAACGTTGCAGACAGAAATTAAATTAATAGAGCCGACATGAGTCCTTGTTTACCAAGCCAGAGAAGCACGTTTCTTCTATATATCACATGTCTACCTGAATGTTCCAAAACGCTGTGTCCCGATGAACGCGCCCCTGCACTCAATATCTCCTGAGTGGGCCAAGGCAATGGTACAGTCCACAGTCTTAGCTTGTTGAATGGAATTTGGGTGATTCCACTGTAAGCTTTTCCTATTCGGGTAATATGAGGAATTTCTATACATTTTGAATAGCTTCCATTGATAGACTTAGTTAAAAATACCCAGACAAAACGGAAAGAATAAAAAACACTGTGGAATGTCACACGACCTGACTTGGGGCTGGTAAGCGAATGCGTAATTAACGGATCTCCACCTCTCCAATCAGCCGGAGTGAGTGACTCCAGAATCTATTCGCAGCTGCTCTACTACCCTCCGCATTTGGAACTGAACAGCTGCTAAAACGTTTGAACATTTTTTCAGAATGCGAACAGGGCATGCTGTCAGACAGGGGCGAACCGGTGCTGTATCTCAACCAGCAGAATAATGGCTGAGGACTATTGGGAGAGCACACTGGCTTTGGGATATTTTTGCTAAGATTACAAGGGCATACGGGATCTCGCGTCCTCGGGTAAGCGACAAAGCAGTCTGTCCTTGTTGCGCAAAACGGTATTTACACCGGGTTGGTTAGCTAGAATACGATTTAAAAAAATGTTTTTGTCAATAGCTACGTTCCGCCGAAAATACTTGATAGCTTGTTGCAGCAACCACTGTTGATGTCAAAAGATCGGTTTACTGTACCTCCCACTTTTAAAGCTCTTCAATCACACGTATTACAATAATTCAACATTGTCTTTGTTGAAGAATAAAACATGTCCAATGGCATGTCCGTGATCACCGCATTCTAATCATTCATAGACTTTGAATCGCTTTCATTCCAATGCATAATCAGGCGTAAATGAAACATGTTGCAAGCTAGCTGTAGTTTAGCTAGGAAGGGCCGAGCTGTGCGCAGCCACTGAAGCTAACTTGATAGCTATAGCTAACTAACTAGATCATTATTAACTTGTTAACGGCGATTACTTTTCTGTCGTGTACCATTGGTTTCTATTGCACACATTAGCTGAATGATTCTTGCATTATAGCTACGAAACCTCATAAAGCTAAACAGCTTAACCAGATAAACCTAGGTCACAAATCCTTATTTAGGATATCCCTTCAAAATGAATCGTGCGTACATAATGTGATGGACGTAACGCTACCGGGTATTTTCCTATCCTGGTCAGCTAGCTACAGCCAGTTTGTTTAGTTTTTGTCAGATGGGAACCCAGCAAACTTAAGGGTCTTTTGGGATGTCATTGGGGAGACCCTCTACACTGTGCGAATAGCTAATTTGCCTGCTTGCATGCAATTTCTAGTTTCTTGCTTGTTTTTGTCATGATTACCCCGGTTACATATGAGCTAAGGATGCACGACTAGCTGCTATGTTGTTGATTAACTGCAGTCACAAACCTCCAGGGTGCTAGTCACCTGCTGTTGACAACCTGGGCATTGCCTTCAAAACGTCATCTTGATGTTGAGCTGTCCCATCAGTACCAGGCGGGCAGGCAGCACTGTCTGATTCTCATGGTCACACTGCTCCATGTCAACAAGGTTCATGATGCACCAGTTTTAAAAGGATGTGAACACAGACACATAGGGACAACTAGACCAATCTGAGAGGATGCCAGTGCACCCGGCCAGTGTCTGTGCTCCTGCAGTGTTTTTGTAGTTTTGTTTTATTTCTTCAATTGTAAAGCGACTTTGGGTCCTTGAAAAGCGCTAGATCCCATTTATTATTATTATCATTATTATTAAGGCCAGGCCTGCCTAAAAATTATTTCTAAGAATTATTCAGGCAGGCACTTTGTTTTATTTTACATTTAGCCTAACTGCACAGGTCAAGTTAAGTTTAATGTTTCAAACACAAAGTAAATAGCCTCTTAAAATCAAATACCTCTTTGGAGTGTCTTCATCTAAGATTTCACTTCTAGATTTCCCTGCAATGGATGCCAGAGGAGAAGAAAACCTTAATCCACTCTCACCATCCAAAGTATTCCAACTATTTCAAACGTTTTCTCTGAGAATCCTTTGTGAAAAATATGATTTAGGTTAGCTAATGGTCAGTGACATACCCAATAGCCTTTCCAACAACAGTAGAACCACTTTAGATTGTTGAGATAATGATGACATTCCAAAAGAGAGGACATTCTCAACATACCTCAGGGTCTTAGTATAAACAAAGAAATTCTTACACCAGGGCTATGTAAGCCCCATAAGATGACCCTGTCCGCCCTCCTGCTCACCCCATGCCTCCAAAGTCTTCAGCACTAACACAACTGTCACCAGATAGCCTGGAAGTGCCCATTTTCTTTGGATGGTCAGCGTTCAGAGTGCATACAGAAGAAGTCCCTTTTTAGGCCAATATGCAATTTTATGGGTCACCAAGCGTCTAGCCTTCTTCAAAAGAGCAGCTTTGGAGCTGAAACTGTTGGGCATCGTCGTGCCAAATTGAGTCATTAGTCACAAGGCAAAAACATGGGCTTCTGGAGGTTTGGCACAACTTTAGTAGTCGGCCCAGTCCTGACTATCTCACAGATGCTCAAGAGACTAACTGCTATTTTTTCCCACTGGTATTTAGTATTTGCTTTTTCAGTACTATTTGAAAGATAAGTTGAGATGTAGTTTTCAAGGTCATTGAACATGTCTGTTTTCTAGTGGTTTGCTTTATATTGCAATGCAGAGTGAAATCAATACACGTGCTGTGATGCCAGGGGAGAACGACTGCCCCTTCTTATTGAAGCCACGGAAGTTCAAGTCCGACCACGGTTCTGCAGGCATTGTTAGCAGAAAACAAGATTCTCCATTATAGTGAATGAAAAAATGCCAGTCTTTGGTCAGTCTTTGTTTAAATATACAGTACCATTCAAACGTTTGGACACACCTTCTCATTCAAGGGTTTTTCTTTATTTTTACTATTTTCTACATTGTAGTATAATAGTGGACACATCACAACTATGAAAGAACACATATGGAATCATGTAGTAACCCAAATAAGTGTTAAACAAATCAACATTTATTTTATATTTGAGATTTTTCAAAGTAGCCACCCTTTGCCTTGCTGACAGCTTTGCACACTCTTGGCATTCTCTCAACCAGCTTCATGAGGTAGTCACCTGGAATGCATTTCAATGAACAGGTGTGCCTTGTTAAATGTTAATTTGTGGAATTTCTTTCTTAATGCGTTTGAGCCAGTCAGTTGTGTTGTGACAAGGTAGAGGTGGTATATAGGCCCCGTGTGGCTCAGTTGGTAGAGCATGGCGCTTGCAACGCCAGGGTTGTGGGTTCGATTCCCACGGGGGGCCAGTACAAAAAAAGTATGAATGTATGTACTTGTAAGTCGCTCTGGATAAGAGCGTCTGCTAAATGACTTAAATGTAAATGTAATGTAAATGTATACAGAAGACAGCCCTATCTGGTAAAAGACCAAGTTCATATTATGGCAAGAACAGCTCAAATAAGCAAAGAGAAACAACCGTCCATCAGAACTTTGAAAGTTTCTTAAAGTGCTGTTGCAAAAACCATCAAGCGCTATGATGAAACTGGCTCTCATGAGGACCGCCACAGGAAAGGAAGACCCAGAGGTACCTCTGCTGCAGAGGATAAGTTAGAGTTAACTGCACCTCAGATTGCAATCCAAATAAATGCTAACAGACACACCTCAATATCAACTGTTCATTGAGACTGTGTGAATCAGGTCTTCCTTTCCTGTGACGGTCGAATTGCTGCAAAGAAACCACTACTAAAGGACACCAATAAGAAGAGACTTGCTTGGACCAAGAAAGACAATTAATGGACATTAGATCTGTGGAAATCTGTCCTTTCGTCTGATGATTCCAAATTTTAGATTTTTCGTTCCAACCGCCGTGTCTTTGTGAGGCGCAGAGTAGGTTAACGGATGATCTCCGCATACGTGGTTCCCACCGTGAAGCATGAAGGAGAAGGTGTGGGGGTGCTTGCTGGTGATACTGTCTGTGATTTATTTACAATTCAAGGCACACTTAACCAGCATGGCTACCACAGCATTCTGCAGTGATACCATCCCTTCTGGTTTGCACTTAGTGGGACTATCATTTGCTTTTCAACAGGACAATGACCCAACACACATCCAGGCTGTGTAAGGGCTATTTGACCAAGAAGAAGAGTGATGTTGTGCTGCGTCAGAGATCTGGCCTCCACAATCACCCAACCTCAACCCAATTGAGATGGTTTGGGATGAGTGGGATCGCAGAGTAAAGGAAAAGCTGCAAACAAGTGCTCAGCATATGTGGGAAATCCTTCAAGGCTGTTGGAAAAGCATTCCAGGTGAAGCTGGTTGAGAGAATGCCAAGAGTGTGCATCAAGGCAAAGGGTGGCTACTTTGAAGATTTTCAAATGCAAAATATTTTTGGGGTTAAACACTTTTTTTTGGTTAAGACATGATTCCATGTGTTATTTCATAGTTTGGATGTTTTCACTATTTCCAATGTAAAAATTAAGAAAAACCCTTGAATGAGTAGGTGTGTCCAAACTTTTGACTGGTACTGTATATATATTTTTAAGACAATCATGGTACCAGTAATTGCTTCTGAAACACCAGATGTATGTCCTTCTTCTGTCACACACAGAAAAAGTTATAAGGATAATTTAGTTGCTAATGGAAGCCTGCAGTACCCTGGTCAGCCTTCAACTTGAGTTACTCAATGAGAGGGGTCAGCATTGAGCTAACCTCAACGTCATTTCCAGGAGTAGCTCAAACTGCGCACGTTATGTCTCAATGAAACGTTATCTTAACCGATTTCATTTGGCTTCAATGCGCTATTGAATCTTCACATAGGAAAGAATGGTGTCACGTGATCAATGGCTTTGTCCATTCATATATACAGTCTTTGTGTGACGCCCAGTATAGGCAAAGTCTGAATGATGAGAGCTCCCTTAATAGCAAAAGACTATCATTAGTGTCAAATCCAACCACTGAGTTCTCTCATCAGTTTGTAATCCAAATGAAGCAGCTTCTCTTCTCGAGGCCTAATCATTTCTCTTAATTGACTACTGAGGAGTGAGTGACCTGTCATCCTTTGACTGTTGTAGAGGATAATGATTATGATGTGTCAATCTTTGTTAGTAGTTCCCCCTACAGGACAGGTTAACAACTGTTTAACAATGTGTTTGTTTGTGTCTGTCTGTGCCCTCAGAGAGCTTGAATTGTGGCTACCCCTCCGCCCTCTGCGTCTCGGCCCCCGCCCTCCGCGTCTCGCCCCCCACCCTCCGCATCTCGCCCCCCGCTGCCCCCTCTGATGGACCGCATGAGGAAGATCAAGCGGCAGCTGTCCCTCACCCTGAGGGGGGGCAACAGTGGGGATAAGACCAGCGAGACCATCAGCCCTCAGGACACAGCGCACAGTCACAGTGACTCCGGTACAGTGGCTGATACAAACCAACACACACAATGACTCTGGTACAGTGACTGATACAAACCAACACACACAATGACTCTGGTACAGTGGCTGATACAAACCAACACACACAATGACTCTGGTACAGACTGACCCATACCAAGTTATCTATACAACACAATGACTCCAGTACAGGCTGACCCATACCAAGTTACCTATACAATGACTCCAGTACAGGCTGACCCATACCAAGTTACCTATACAATGACTCCAGTATAGGTTGACCCATACCAAGTTACCTATACAATGACTCCAGTACAGGCTGACCCATACCAAGTTACCTATACAATACAATGACTCCAGTACAGGTTGACCCATACTAAGTTACCTATACAATACAATGACTCCAGTACAGGCTGACCCATACCAAGTTACCTATACAATACAATGACTCCAGTATAGGCTGACCCATACCAAGTTACCTATACAATACAACTGTAGGATACTTCATCCCTTACACTGCAACAACCAATATGGCGGTATCTTTGACCAATTAGGCCTAATTGGTCAAAGAAGTAATAACTAGTGAAACTGCAGACAGCTTTGTAGTTGAATGTGCAGAATATTTAGATTAGTTTGGACCATCTTTATGCTGAAGGCGGGAGTTATTTTATCCTTCTTTTCATACTGGTGATATGAAAAACAAAATGGTGTGATGAAAAGCTCTCAAATTTAGTGATTCAACTGTTTTCTTACCAGAGACATAATGTGTCATCTCCAAATGTTTACAACTGTACTCATAAATATTTCAAATAGGTCTGCTGTAAAAGGTTACATTTCTTTCTTCTTATACAAGCATGCCACACATGACTGGGTGACCTGAAACCAATGATGACTCAGTATCATTTGTGGGAGTACTGTACATGCCACAGAGTAGTGTCACTCTTGTGCAAAGCTCTGCAGTGCAAACATTACACCCTTTTATGGCTTCTCTGCTACAGGGGATACATGGTTTAGGGTAGTGGTAGGGGTACGTCTTACCTTACCATCACTCAACAGTGTGTGTTCCTAAATTCAATCTGGAGTGCTTAGAGTGCGCTCGTAAATTCATCAGTTATTCTGCGCTCTGGCACACTCAGGCGAGAGTGCTCTGAAATTGGAGTAGATAGCCAGAGTGAATTTACGAACGCACCCACAGATTCACACACAAAATAGGCCTAGCTACACTTTTCCAAATCCTATATGGCTCCACCCTGAAGGATCTGGTGATGATGGGATGGGTGTTTGTGTAATAACGGTGCTTCTGGTTCCTGCTTGCTATTCTTAATTTAATCCGATGCATGTCTCTTCCAGCATGGCTTTCTGTGCTCTAATACTGTCTGTATTGATGCTGTCTCAGGAGGTTTCAATGAAACAACCTCAGTCTACTCAACTTGACTACCTGGTGGAAAAAAACAAAGAATTTGTGCAATAAAACCAATCTACATTTGATTTTAAAAAAACATTGAAAAACTGTTTAGAATGAAAATTAATTTGGCTTTGTGAAGTAATGAATAAAGTGCTGTTGCGTAATATAATTTACCATCAACTGTGTCCATAAGAGATTATTAGAGGCAGTAAGCATGGGCCACATCTGGCCTGTACAATGCAATGAAACCAGTTCATGCAGCTCAGAAACTTCTCAGTAACCCTGTTACTAATACTGAAGGTTTTCCTTGTCAATTGACCCCATATTTTTTGTCTTCCAGTGTGTATTAACCTCTTTTGGAAAGTGAATCGCATGCTCTGAAAGATGGACATTTGTACGTGTTTCCCCTGTTCGTTTGGTTGATCCTTTAATTTCAAGTTACCGGCTCTTTTCTTTCCTTTCCTTCCCTGTTTCTTCTCATCTTAACCACCATTACTCTGTTCCTCTCTACCAAATGTTACTGCCTACTTCTGTAACATTTTTTCTTACTTTCTGTAAAAAAAAATCTTACTTTCTGTAACATTTTTCTTACTTTCTGTAACATTTTTTCTTACTTTCTGTAACATTTTTCTTACTTTCTGTAACATTTTTCACTTTCTGTAACATTTCCACTTTTTTCCCCAATACTACATCTTCATCCATGATTTTAATTTGTTTTTCTGTTTTATTTTTCTCTTCTTTCTTTCTACACCCCTTCCCCCTTTTTTGTTGTCCTGTCTTCATCCCAATCATGATCTGTTTCCTCTTTCATTTGCTTTGTACCCCTGTCACCGATCATACCATGCCCTGCCGTGCCCTGTGTTCCCCGTCCACCTCACAACCACCTCCACCTGCATTGTCCTTCGTGACTCCCACCCGTACCCCATTCCTCCCTCCTGTGTGTGTCTCCCCTGTGTCTCTGCCTCCCCACCCTTCTCTCTCCCAGAGACCATGTCAGTGCGGGGCAGTGGCACTGGCAGTTTGCGGGGTTCAGTGCGAGGCAGTGGTGGTGGAGGCTCGTTCAGCATGCACTCCCTGCTCCAGTCGTACGGCTCCGCCCTGCGCCGACCACGCAGCCTGGGCCGCAGCCTCAGCTCCTATCTCAACCACACCACACGCCTGGGTACAAAACACTTGGCCAACACAGGGAAGGGGAATGTGTGTGTGTCTGCTCTGGGAGTGTGTATGTGACCTCTGGCCACAAGTGTGTGAGTGTGTATGTTAAGGGTGTGTCATGTTATGACTGGTCATGTTATAGACTTACAGTGCCTTCAGAAAGTATTCACACCCCTTTGACTTATTCCACATTTTCTTGTTTCAGCCTGATTTCAAAATTGACTAAATATTTATTTTTTTCTCTCACCCATCTACACACAATACCCCATAATGATATAGTGAAAACATGTTTTCTGAATTCTTTTCAAATGTGTTGAAAAGGAAATACTGAAATATCACATTAACATAAGTATTCACACCCGTGTCAATACTTTATTGAATCACCTTTGGCGTCGATTACAGCTTTCAGTCGTCTTCGGTATGTCTATCAGCTTTGCACATCTGGATTCTGGGATTTTCTCCCATTCTTCTTTGCAGATTTTCTCAAGTTCTGTTAAGTTAGGTGGGGAGCGGCAGTGAACAGCAATCTTCAAGTCTTTCTCCAGATTTTCAATGGGATTCAAGTCTGGGCCACTCAAGGACTTTCACATTCTTGTTTTGAAGCCATTCCAGCGTTGCTTTGGCTGTATGCTTGAGGTCATTGTTCTGTTGGAACGTAAAATCTTCACCCCCAGTCTAAGGTCGTTTATACTCGGAAGCAGGTTCTCATCAAGGATTTGGCTGTATTTGGCTTCTTCTATCCTTACCAGTCTCCTAGTCCCTGCCGCTGAAAAGCATCCCCATAGCATGATGCTGCCACCACCATGCTTCACGGTAGGGATGGTGTTAGATGGGTGATGAGCTGTGCCTGGTTTTCTCCAGACATAGCACTTTGCATTCAGGCCAGAGTTACATTTTTGTCTCAGCAGACCACAGCATCTTTTGCCGTCTGGTCACTCTCCCATAAAGCCCAGATTGCTAAAGTGCTGTAGAGACTTGTCCTTCTGGCAGGTTCTCCCGTCTCAGCCAAGTAACTCTGTAGTTCTGTCCGAGTGGTCATTGGATTCTTGGTCATCTCCCTGACCAAGGCCCTTCTTGCCCGATGTCTCAGTTTGGTCAGACAGCCAACTCTAGGCAGTCTGGGTAGTTATATCTTTTCCCAATGATGGAGACCACTGTGCTCTTGGAAACTTTCAACACTCTAGAAATTGTTTTCTACCCTTCCTCAGATATATGCCTCATCACAATACTATCTTGGAGATCTATGGACCATTCCTTGGACTTCATGGTATAGTTTCTGTTTTGACATGCACTGTCAACTGTGGGACCTTATATAGACAGGTGCGTTCCTTTCCAAATCAGGTCCAATAAATTGAATTTACCACAGGTGGACTCCAATCAAGTTGAAGAAACATCTCAAGGATGATCAATAGAAACAGGATGCACCTGAGCTCGATTTGAATTGTCATAGCAAAGGGGTGTGACTACTTACAGTATGTAAATTAAATATTTCATTTTTCAATATATTTGCAAACATTTCACTTTGTCATTATGGGGTATTGTGTGTAGATGGGTAAAACATTTTATATTTAATCCATGTTGAATTCAGGCTGTAACTCAGCAAAATGTGCAATAAGTCGAGGGGTATGACTACGTTCTGAAGACACTATATATGCCTGTTTTTTTTGTTTTGTCCCTGTATGGGATTAAGTTAATTACATAATTGAATACTGTTTGGAGAGTAGGTTTAAAAGCTGATAAGCACATCACACCAGTGCTGTATAACAAGTTAACAACAGTGAGCAAAAACCTCTAATAGTTGTAGTGGGAGACAACAGTGAGGAAACAAAATAAGACATCAGCGAAGAATTGCTTTACCTCTCAAATCTTACTGTGATGGTACCGCATGCTCCCCTCCAGGTGCCTTTGAACCAAAACGTTTCCCAGAAAGCAAACGTATAATGAAAGTTAACAGACACAGGGCGAGTAAAACATTATTGTCAATAGTAGTAAGATTATGATCGTTAGATTGCGATAGGACATTGAGAGCTGGTAACCCTAGAACTCTTCCATGTGGACCAGGAGTTGAGAGTGTTGCTGTGTGTTTGTACAGAGATAGTCCATGAAGATGTGAAGATCGGCTCTGATGGGGAGAGTGACCAGGTCTCGGCCACCTCTTCTGATGAAGTACACAGTCCTGTCAGGGTCCGCCTCAGGAACAACTCTGTACGCAAGATATCCACCGAGGTGCACACACTCTCACGCACACACACGCACTCACACTCTCTCATAACACTAGTAACACATGAGGTGTTTTATCCTAACTTCTAACCTTTAACCTCTAATCTTCAACCTCTAACCTTGTATATTTTCTGTTAGGATATAAACAAGCGGTTGTCCTTGCCTGCGGACATCCGTCTCCCAGATGGCTACCTAGAGAAGTTCTGTCTGAACAGTCCTCTTTTTGACAAGCCTCTGAGCCGGAGGCTAAGGAGAGTCTCCCTGGTAGGTTACTGCCCCCTCCCTCTCTGTCCTCCTCTATGTCTCCCTGGTAGGTTACTGCCCCCTCCCTCTCTGTCCTCCTCTATGTCTCCCTGGTAGGTTACTGCCCCCTCCCTCTCTGTCTGGCCCATGCTTTTTTCATGAGCTGTCTTGTCCCTGTGTGTGTTGAGCTCTTAAGACTCTCCCTCTTGCATTTTAGTTCTTGTATTTTCATGTGCACTACAATTTTGTTCTCCCTTGCGGTTATGCCTTGCTATACTGTTCCTCCACCATTTTCTTTCATTGATATTTATTCAAGGTCAGGGCTTATACATTCACTGCCAGACATCTCAACAGAAGTGGTTGCACGTGTCCTGATGAGATTGACCTTCTTTGTATCATCTTCCTGGATAAAGCCAGTCTCGTAGTTCATCTTCCTGGATAAAGCCAGTCTCGTAGTTCATCTTCCTGGATAAAGCCAGTCTCGTAGTTCATCTTCCTGGATAAAGCCAGTCTCGTAGTTCATCTTCCTGGATAAAGCCAGTCTCGTAGTTCATCTTCCTGGATAAAGCCAGTCTCGTAGTTCATCTTCCTGGATAAAGCCAGTCTCGTAGTTCATCTTCCTGGATAAAGCCAGTCTCGTAGTTCATCTTCCTGGATAAAGCCAGTCTCGTAGTTCATCTTCCTGGATAAAGCCAGTCTCGTAGTCCATCTTCCTGGATAAAGCCAGTCTCGTAGTCCATCTTCCTGGATAAAGCCAGTCTCGTAGGTCATCTTCCTGGATAAAGCCAGTCTCGTAGTTCATCTTCCTGGATAAAGCCAGTCTCGTAGGTCATCTTCTTGGATAAAGCCAGTCTCGTAGTTCATCTTCCTGGATAAAGCCAGTCTCGTAGTTCATCTTCCTGGATAAAGCCAGTCTCGTAGTTCATCTTCCTGGATAAAGCCAGTCTCGTAGGTCATCTTCCTGGATAAAGCCAGTCTCGTAGGTCATCTTCCTGGATAAAGCCAGTTTCGTAGGTCATCTTCCTGGATAAAGCCAGTCTCGTAGGTCATCTTCCTGGATAAAGCCAGTCTCGTAGTTCATCTTCCTGGATAAAGCCAGTCTCGTAGGTCATCTTCCTGGATAAAGCCAGTCTCGTAGGTCATCTTCCTGGATAAAGCCAGTCTCGTAGGTCATCTTCCTGGATAAAGCCAGTCTCGTAGGTCATCTTCCTGGATAAAGCCAGTCTCGTAGGTCATCTTCCTGGATAAAGCCAGTCTCGTAGGTCATCTTCCTGGATAAAGCCAGTTTCGTAGGTCATCTTCCTGGATAAAGCCAGTTTCGTAGGTCATCTTCCTGGATAAAGCCAGTCTCGTAGGTCATCTTCCTGGATAAAGCCAGTCTCGTAGGTCATCTTCGTGGATAAAGCCAGTCTCGTAGTTCATCTTCCTGGATAAAGCCAGTCTCGTAGTTCATCTTCCTGGATAAAGCCAGTCTCGTAGTTTGTAACAATGTTCTGGAGTCTGTCTGTCATATTTGTGAATAAACAAGCATGTTCTCATTCTGTGATTTTACATGTGGTAAGACTTCTAGAATCATCTAAAGATACAATGTGTTTTTTCTCTCAGTCAGAGATTGGCTTTGGGAAGCTGGAGACCTATGTGAAGCTGGATAAGCTAGGAGAGGTATGCTGTTACAAACATATACATTGATATTACCCTACCCCATAGTCATTGTTTATTTGCTCTTAACCTCTGCTACCAAACATTTGTCCTGGCAGTGTTGAGGTTTGCTTCTGCTACTGTTCACATGTAGTGTATGTACTGCTTATATGATGTTCTCCTACTGTAGTCTGTATGTAAGTATTGTCTCTCTCCCAGGGAACCTATGCCACGGTATACAAAGGGCGCAGCAAGCTGACTGACAACCTGGTGGCTCTGAAAGAGATCCGATTGGAGCATGAGGAGGGGGCTCCCTGCACTGCCATCAGAGAGGGTGAGACACCACGCCACCACAGGGTGGGCACTGGGCATAGTGCCCTAACACCTTTGTGTCGGGTGGGCCTGAGCCTGGGCCGCCAGCTAAAAATAAAACCCAACAGGTTGGAAAGTGGAAACCAGAGCAAGCCAAGGGAGCACTGGCTATTTACAGGATTGACCTCAGTCAACCACAGTTGCTGCTGCTGCAGCTGACCTCTGATATGGAAAGAGTTGAGGCATGCTGTATAAGTATTTTTTTCAAATCATGCGTTGGTCATCTCTCTCCCCCAGTGTCTCTGCTGAAGGATCTGAAACATGCCAACATAGTGACCCTCCACGACATCATCCACACGCAGAAGTCTCTCACGCTGGTCTTTGAGTACCTGGTGAGTCATCGTCCACACAGAAAGGAGGAGAAGCATAAGAGCATCTGACAGCGCGTCACACACGCTGTTCATCTGTCGACTCCTTACATTTTGAATGAAAACAAATCCAAATGTATTTTTGTGCCAGTGTCAAAGTTGTGTAAATGATTTGTGATTTGTCACGCAGGATAAAGACCTTAAGCAGTATCTGGAGGATTGTGGCAACTCTATCCACATGCACAATGTGAAGGTGTGGCACTCATCAGCCTACAATACCTTGATACATGATTTACATTACATTCTTTAGCATGTATCATAAAACGGAATTCTATCATTCCAGTCTGATGTATACATTTCCTTAACAATAGATGAAATGGCACGGTGCCAATAGTTTTTAAATGTGTAGTTAGTGATTAGTAGGGTCTTTATTGGTGTCTTTTGTCTTTGCACATTGTCTCCCTATGCACATTGTCTCCCTCACCTACAGTATACCTCTCATGTCTCAGTGTGTCCCTGTGTCTCCGGGTGGTCTGTGGTATTGTCATATCTTTGCAGACTTCTTATCTTATGTCTGTTACTGTGTCTCTGGGTGGTCTGTGGTATTGTCATGTCTTTGCAGACTTCTTATCTCATGTCTGTTACTGTGTCTCTGGGTGGTCTGTGGTATTGTCATGTCTTTGCAGACTTCTTATCTCATGTCTGTTACTGTGCCTCTGGGTGGTCTGTGGTATTGTCATGTCTTTGCAGACTTCTTATCTCATGTCTGTTACTGTGCCTCTCCTCCTCAGCTCTTCCTGTTCCAGCTGCTGCGTGGCCTCAACTACTGCCACCGCCGCAAAGTCCTCCACAGAGACCTCAAACCCCAGAACCTGCTCATCAACGACCGCGGAGAGCTCAAACTGGCTGACTTTGGTCAGTACCTCTAACTGTACAGACAGTCTTATCACCACACCCCAGAAGTCTCTGTAGAACCAGAGTGTTATCTGTAGTGCCTCAGTTTAACGTTCTCAACAATCTGTTGAGAGTAACGACAAAACAATGTGTTCAGAAAAAAGGACATCCATTTTTTTGTTGGTAGCACGACATACGCAAAAAGAGTTTTGCCGGTGTAATAAGCCAATATGCCCCAAGAGCCTCTCCCATAAACTGTCCTGTTAAAATGTTAAGCTTCTTTCAAACGTTTTGTTGAATAGTGAATCATGCTTTTGTCTCAGGCCTGGCCCGGGCTAAGTCCATTCCCACCAAGACCTACTCCAACGAGGTGGTGACGCTATGGTACCGTCCCCCAGACATCCTCCTAGGAAGCACTGACTACTCAACGCAGATAGATATGTGGTAAGAATAAACTATTGGTCATAGCCAATCGGGTTGATATTGAAGTTTCGTTATAACATTCTATTCTAAAATGTCAGTAAAGTTGTTATAGTAACGTTATATTTTGACTCTGTAGGGGAGTGGGTTGTATCTTCTATGAGATGTCTACAGGCCGCCCCCTGTTTCCTGGCTCCACAGTGGAGGAGGAGCTGCACTTCATCTTTAAACTGCTAGGTGAGACTGTACCCCCGTCACTGCCCAACTTGGTCCATGGTGTGGCCCTGCCCTTTGAAGGAAGTGAGACGGGGAGAAATGCCATTTGGCACCATTAAGGACATAAACGGACATAAAACATCCCTTCCTTTTCAATGTCTTGAGAGTTGAAGCACTTGTGTTTGTGTCTGCTCCAGGTACACCCAATGAGACATCCTGGCCTGGAATCACCTCCAACGAGGAATTCATCTCGTACAACTACCCCCGGTACAGAGCCGACTCTCTACGGAATCACACACCAAGGTGATGCAGTGCTCGGCACTGACTGTTTATGACACGTTAGACCTGCTCGTTCATTGAGTGTTACTTTAATTTGTTGTGTATTTGTTGTTTATTCCTAGACTGGACAATGAAGGAGTGGAACTGCTGTCCAAACTGCTGCAGGTGAGACCACCCCTGTGGCAACATTGTCGTCATTGACAAACTCCCATCTCACCTTTTTAGATAATCTTTATGATCGTCCTGGAGGTGTTCGTTGCCATTAGCAACAGTAGAGTGAAGCTGTGTGTCCGTCTGTGTTTCAGTTTGAGGGAAAGAAGCGCATCTCAGCAGAGGAGGCCATGAGGCATCCATACTTCCACAGTCTGGGAGACCGAGTGATCACACTGCCTGACAGTGAGTCGGCCTTCACTCCTCCACACATGACTCACACACATTATTAACAGCAGTGTAGTCTCATGTCATTGGTAAATAATTGTATAATATGAACGTATCCTCTCCTAGCTACATCAATATTTTCACTTCAAGACATTCAGCTGGAGAAGGAGCCCGGAGGTAGAAGCAGCTCCTTGTCTGATTCAGGTAAGTTCCTCTCTTTACAGTTGTATTTCATCCCATAAACTAAATGTCTTATTTTAATGTCCCAACTTCCTTGTACAAAATGTAAACTTAATGGCTACATCACTGTGTTCCAGAGCTCGTACAGGGATGCCTAAGGTTCCGGCACACCTTAGGTATATTCAGTTCACTTCCTTCTCTCATGAGGAGGCCGCGAACCATCCCCTCCTTTCCCCTCTGATGCACTTCAATGTGTCAGTCTATCATCCCATGGCTTTTAACAATGAATATGTAACCATTCTCAAAACACCTCCTTAGATTTTGAGGCTAGAAGAATATTGTATGTCAAGAGTACTTTACATTATGTCAAGACTACTTTACACGATACTTGACATTTATTTACATGTGTACATCCATACAGAGCACGTTAGGTGGTCTTCACTTTCAATGGAAATTCCTACTGTTCATCGTAATACACACTCATACACAATAATTTAAAGAAAGGAGTAGCAAGAGCAGTGCACTCAGATATTTAAGTATGCTAGGCTAGCTTTTTTATGCCAATGCTTTTGGGCTCATGAACATAGCCTCAGACGTTTGTTAGAAATGAACACAAACAGCATGCATCACTGAACAGCACCTTGAATACAAGACTATCCTCAAACAAACACCAAGTCACATCACATCAACAGGGCTAGTGCACAGTACTACACCTCTGAATGGTTATAGGTTTTATTTGCTAAAATAGCTGTTTCTGGTTGGTCCCCTGTTCTTCCTGGTTGTGTTTGATTTGTTGAAAACATGCCTGCCCTCAGCTCTGACTCAGGAGCATTCAGTCCCCTGGTCATTATGCGTTGTAGTTAGCCCACCTCAGACCTGGTCATTATGCGTTGTAGTTAGCCCACCTCAGACCTGGTCATTATGCGTTGTAGTTGGCCCACCTCAGACCTGGTCATTATGCGTTGTAGTTAGCCCACCTCAGACCTGGTCATTATGCGTTGTAGTCAGCCCACCTCAGACCTGGTCATTATGCGTTGTAGTTAGCCCACCTCAGACCTGGTCATTATGCGTTGTAGTCAGCCCACCTCAGACCTGGTCATTATGCGTTGTAGTCAGCCCACCTCAGACCTGGTCATTATGCGTTGTAGTCGGCCCACCTCAGACCTGGTCATTATGCGTTGTAGTCGGCCCACCTCAGACCTGGTCATTATGCGTTGTAGTCGGCCCACCTCAGACCTGGTCATTATGCGTTGTAGTCAGCCCACCTCAGACCTGGTCATTATGCGTTGTAGTTGGCCCACCTCAGACCTGGTCATTATGCGTTGTAGTCGGCCCACCTCAGACCTGGTCATTATGCGTTGTAGTCAGCCCACCTCAGACCTGGTCATTATGCGTTGTAGTCAGCCCACCTCAGACCTGGTCATTATGCGTTGTAGTTAGCCCACCTCAGACCTGGTCATTATGCGTTGTAGTCGGCCCACCTCAGACCTGGTCATTATGCGTTGTAGTCAGCCCACCTCAGACCTGGTCATTATGTGTTGTAGTCAGCCCACCTCAGACCTGGTCATTATGCGTTGTAGTCAGCCCACCTCAGACCTGGTCATTATGTGTTGTAGTCAGCCCACCTCAGACCTGGTCATTATGCGTTGTAGTCAGCCCACCTCAGACCTGGTCATTATGTGTTGTAGTCAGCCCACCTCAGACCTGGTCATTATGCGTTGTAGTCAGCCCACCTCAGACCTGGTCATTATGCGTTGTAGTCGGCCCACCTCAGACCTGGTCATTATGTGTTGTAGTCGGCCCACCTCAACCTGGTCATTATGCGTTGTAGTTAGCCCACCTCAGACCTGGTCATTATGCGTTGTAGTCGGCCCACCTCAACCTGGTCATTATGCGTTGTAGTCGGCCCCCCTCAACCTGGTCATTATGCGTTGTAGTCGGCCCCCCTCAACCTGGTCATTATGCGTTGTAGTCGGCCCACCTCAGACCTGGTCATTATGCGTTGTAGTTGGCCCACCTCAGACCTGGTCATTATGCGTTGTAGTTAGCCCACCTCAGACCTGGTCATTATGCGTTGTAGTTAGCCCACCTCAGACCTGGTCATTATGCGTTGTAGTTGGCCCACCTCAGACCTGGTCATTATGCGTTGTAGTCGGCCCACCTCAGACCTGGTCATTATGCGTTGTAGTCGGCCCACCTCAGACCTGGTCATTATGCGTTGTAGTCAGCCCACCTCAGACCTGGTCATTATGCGTTGTAGTCGGCCCACCTCAGACCTGGTCATTATGCGTTGTAGTTAGCCCACCTCAACCTGGTCATTATGCGTTGTAGTCGGCCCACCTCAGACCTGGTCATTATGCGTTGTAGTTGGCCCACCTCAGACCTGGTCATTATGCGTTGTAGTTAGCCCACCTCAGACCTGGTCATTATGCGTTGTAGTTAGCCCACCTCAGACCTGGTCATTATGCGTTGTAGTTGGCCCACCTCAGACCTGGTCATTATGCGTTGTAGTCGGCCCACCTCAGACCTGGTCATTATGCGTTGTAGTCGGCCCACCTCAGACCTGGTCATTATGCGTTGTAGTCGGCCCACCTCAGACCTGGTCATTATGCGTTGTAGTTGGCCCACCTCAGACCTGGTCATTATGCGTTGTAGTCGGCCCATCTCAGACCTGGTCATTATGCGTTGTAGTTAGCCCACCTCAGACCTGGTCATTATGCGTTGTAGTCAGCCCACCTCAGACCTGGTCATTATGCGTTGTAGTCAGCCCACCTCAGACCTGGTCATTATGCGTTGTAGTCGGCCCACCTCAGACCTGGTCATTATGCGTTGTAGTCGGCCCACCTCAGACCTGGTCATTATGCGTTGTAGTCGGCCCACCTCAGACCTGGTCATTATGCGTTGTAGTCGGCCCACCTCAGACCTGGTCATTATGCGTTGTAGTCGGCCCACCTCAACCTGGTCATTATGCGTTGTAGTCGGCCCACCTCAGACCTGGTCATTATGCGTTGTAGTCGGCCCACCTCAGACCTGGTCATTATGCGTTGTAGTTGGCCCACCTCAGACCTGGTCATTATGCGTTGTAGTTAGCCCACCTCAGACCTGGTCATTATGCGTTGTAGTCGGCCCACCTCAGACCTGGTCATTATGCGTTGTAGTCGGCCCACCTCAGACCTGGTCATTATGCGTTGTAGTCGGCCCACCTCAGACCTGGTCATTATGCGTTGTAGTCGGCCCACCTCAGACCTGGTCATTATGCGTTGTAGTCGGCCCACCTCAGACCTGGTCATTATGCGTTGTAGTCGGCCCACCTCAGACCTGGTCATTATGCGTTGTAGTCGGCCCACCTCAGACCTGGTCATTATGCGTTGTAGTCGGCCCACCTCAGACCTGGTCATTATGCGTTGTAGTCGGCCCACCTCAGACCTGGTCATTATGCGTTGTAGTCGGCCCACCTCAGACCTGGTCATTATGCGTTGTAGTCGGCCCACCTCAGACCTGGTCATTATGCATTGTAGTCGGCCCACCTCAGACCTGGTCATTATGCGTTGTAGTCGGCCTACCTCAGACCTGGTCATTATGCGTTGTAGTTAGCCCACCTCAGACCTGGTCATTATGCGTTGTAGTCGGCCCACCTCAGACCTGGTCATTATGCGTTGTAGTCGGCCCACCTCAGACCTGGTCATTATGCGTTGTAGTTAGCCCACCTCAGACCTGGTCATTATGCGTTGTAGTCGGCCCACCTCAGACCTGGTCATTATGTGTTGTAGTCAGCCCACCTCAGACCTGGTCATTATGCGTTGTAGTTGGCCCACCTCAGACCTGGTCATTATGCGTTGTAGTTAGCCCACCTCAGACCTGGTCATTATGCGTTGTAGTTAGCCCACCTCAGACCTGGTCATTATGCGTTGTAGTCGGCCCACCTCAGACCTGGTCATTATGTGTTGTAGTTAGCCCACCTCAGACCTGGTCATTATGCGTTGTAGTCAGCCCACCTCAGCCCACCTCAGACCTGGTCATTATGCGTTGTAGTCAGCCCAGCTCAGACCTGGTCAGTAGTGATGGAGAATGAGCTTCTCATAAGAGTCTGCTTCCCTTAACCTCCCGCCTGAGGAGCTCTCACTGGACCCAGCCAATCAGAGAATTATTATTTGTGTTCTCTTGGCTGCATTGTTTTCTGGACTTTTACCACTTTTTCTCCCCTATTTCATGATATCTAATTGGTAGTTAGTCTTCTCCCATCGCTGCAACTCCCCTATGGACTCGGGAGAGACGAAGGTCGAGAGCCGTGCGTCCTCCGAAACACGACCCTGCCAAGCCGCACTGCTTCTTGACACACTGCTCTCTTAATCCGGAAGCCAGCCTCACCAATGTGTCGGAGGAAACACCGTCCAGCTGGCGACCGAAATCAGCTTGCCGGCACCTGGCTCGCCACAAGGGGTCGCTAGAGCGCGATGGGACAAGGAAATCCTGGCCAGCAATACCCTCCCCTAACCCGGACGACGCTGGGCCAATTGTGCGCCGGCTGTGACACAGCCTGGGATTGAACCCGGGTCTGTAGTGACACCTCAAGCACTGCGATGCAGTGCCTTAGACCGCTGAGCCACTCGGGAGGCCATGCTGTCTTTTAGTGGGGAAAACAATTCCTTTTTACCAAATGTAATAAAGCACAGACTACTAAACCCCTGCTCAACAATGAAAATCAATAACCAAATTATGCCCAACACACACATGCAGTAAAAAATGTGAAGAGAAATCAATTGGCCTGTTGCTTACATAATCCAAATATCAGCTATGGATAAAATGTGTGTTGTTTTGTAACACACGGCTATAATGAGAAATTCATGATTACATAATTTCCTGCATTAATTATTCATACGTCTTTCTGAGGGGTGTTCTGCTCTCTCACCCTAAACTCGTTCCTGTTATATCACAGAGGAAGGGTTAACCGTCCTGAAGTCTAACTCCTGATTTAGCCTGAGGAGTCAGGAGTGGGGTGATAATGAGAGGGTGGATCTCTGACTCATTCTCATTTACAACACTGCTGCTATTCTATCTACTTGAAGCTTATCAACAATGCGGAAGGGAAAAGTACAGTTTACTTCAACTATGTTTGACGTTAATACTGTGCAATACTCTGTATATTTTTATAGTTTTTTTTTTACATGCAAAAAATGTACCCCTTTTGGCCTCCCAGGACTTGGTGTATTTGAGATGAGTTCAGAGTAATTTACATTTCTCCCCTTCCTGACACACCAAAGGGGAATGCTGATGTGACATATTGCCTGTAGGGACCTTACCCACTGAGTTGTCCTGTATGAAAACCCTATGTTTGTTCCTGCTCCTCTCTCTCTCTCTCTCTCTGGGCCAACGCCCTGATAGATCATTCAGCATGGTTACCAAACACATTCATCTGTTTCAACACTGAATTTGTATTGTGGGCCCTGTTTTGACAATGCAAAGTGAAAATACGGCACTAGTGTCAAATAATACCGTAATGCTCCCAATATCTGTACTTGAATTTATTTCAAATATTTCTGTGACATCCATGGAGGGCAGCGGTAATTAATGATGGTTTGGATGCGGATACAAAACACACATTTGTGTTGAATTTTGACACAAGTGCTACTTATTTCCGTTGTCAACGTATCACTGTGTGTGCTGTATGTCTTCATACGGTATCTCCTTTGTCAGCAGCTCTCTTACCCTGATGGAACCTTCTCCCTCTGGTCTCTGTTCAAGTACCTGTGATGTTGAGTGTTCCTCCTGGGATCTGTCTGTCAGTCCTCTCACTGTCTCTCTCTTCTCACAGTGAACAGCATATCTCGACGACAGAGCCTGCTTTTCTGAGTGGAGTGAGAGAAAGACGGACGAACGAGAGGACGGGAAGCTGAGACATTTCCGTGTGCGATGAAGGGATACATATTCATCTTTATACCTTTTGAATTGTCATTGTTGGTCCATTTAGTGTTGAGAGGTTCACTAGCTGTTTACATGTAAGACGAGGCTGTTTTTCTTCTTTGTTTGCTCTCAATATGCACTCTCTCCTCTATATAGAAACGTTTACTGTCAGACACACTTTTACCATCACGTATACTGTAAATGCTGACGGGCAAAGAAAGCCTTACCATTTTTCCTTGTATAGCTAACTACTGTGATCTTTAGTTTACAGGCTGACATAATTGCAGTCCTGTATAATTAAATTTAGACATGTCAGGACATTCTTTGAATGCAATAATCATCACCCGTACATTTTAATGGATTTGGACCAAAGTTTTCGACTCACTTAAATTATGCACAATGCTATTGTAATACCCCTAGCTAGAACCTTTCAAATTTGTATTGTATAATACCACAATGAAGGAATAATTTGAAAAATGACAAGGCTTGAATAAGTGTTGATTAGAGTTGTCTTTTAACTGAGGGAGGAATAATACGGTGAGGCTGTAGTGTCTCACCTTGGTCTTCCACACTCCCATTTCCACCACAGCAAGGTATTTACAGTCTATCCCTC
This sequence comes from Salvelinus namaycush, assembly GCF_016432855.1. Taxonomy (NCBI): domain Eukaryota; kingdom Metazoa; phylum Chordata; class Actinopteri; order Salmoniformes; family Salmonidae; genus Salvelinus; species Salvelinus namaycush. The sequence goes on along the minus strand of NC_052322.1, from coordinate 37,639,163 downwards.
CCATTTCCACCACAGCAAGGTATTTACAGTCTATCCCTCCCATTTCCACCACAGCAAGGTATTACAGTCTATCCCTCCCATTTCCACCACAGCAAGGTATTAGTCTATCCCTCCCATTTCCACCACAGCAAGGTATTACAGTCTATCCCTCCCATTTCCACCACAGCAAGGTATTAGTCTATCCCTCCCATTTCCACCACAGCAAGGTATTACAGTCTATCCCTCCCATTTCCACCACAGCAAGGTATTACAGTCTATCCCTCCCATTTCCACCACAGCAAGGTATTACAGTCTATCCCTCCCATTTCCACCACAGCAAGGTATTACAGTCTATCCCTCCCATTTCCACCACAGCAAGGTATTACAGTCTATCCCTCCCATTTCCACCACAGCAAGGTATTACAGTCTATCCCTCCCAGCTCCGTAATCATTGAAGGGGGATATTAGTTTAGTACCAGGTAGATTAATCCCAACAGTGGCATTTGGGGGAAATCGTCATGTTGTATTTATTTATTTATTTTCATACTGCTGTGCTTGGCTGATACGGTACAATGGTTTGAAAGAAAAATGCAGCACTTCTGTTCTATTTTCACACCACGTTTTGCAGCTCTCCGAGGAATCCATAGCACTTACAGGAATTCTCCTCATTCTTGCAGGAATTCTGGAATTTGGGGAACCGTTGTACCAAAAACCTGGAGATGGACTTATCTTTATTGATTATATAGACATGCATCCAATACAAATTGAGCTTCCACAGTGAAACATCACAACCCTGATAGGTTTAATGACTCTTTAGGGCACAGGGTACAGTATTGTTGGGTGTAATGTAATTGTGTTTACACATCTACCTGTTTGGAGTGAACGAGACAGTCTGCATATTGCCCCACTGTGTACAGAGTGATGTGTGGTCTTCATTCTGAGGAGAGTGAGAGAGTGCACCAGACACAGTGGCACTACTTTTACATCGCCTGTAGTTAGCCCACCTATTAACCATAGCTGTTGTTCTAAAGCAGTGGTTCCCAACCTTTTATCGTTTACCTTACCACCAACTGAAATTTTTCTCTGCCGAAGTACCCCGTGTACATTTTACCAGTAGGCCTATGGTCTCATGAGTCTTCTCAAGTACCCCCTGTGGATAGGCCAAGTTCCCCTGGTTGGGAACCACTGTTCTAAAGCTCTTCAGTATGTGGAATCTGTGAAAACCAAAGTGAACATGCATAAAACTGTCATCTGAAATTTCTGGCTCGTCATTTTGAATGGGGATAGATGATGTGTTTCAAACCTCAAATAACCAAAGTATACATTTTTGGATTGAGGCGGTAACTTGGAGAGAAATGCAGTTGGTTATGAATTCTCACCATCTCAACCATTGGGTTAGTTTGGTGGGTTGGGGTGTGATCCTAGCAGCGAGATGTTGTGAACTTAGTAAGTGTGAATGAGTGAGCGTGTGCTGTCTGGGTGCGTGTGTGTGTGTGAGAGAGTCAGACGGTCAGAGCAGAGGATATGTGTCGTGAAGCACGGCAATGTTATATTGTGGAAAAAGAATATGGTATGTTGTAAATAACCTTAGATTATTTTACGGAAATGAGCAGAGGACTGTGCAATGAGATGAGGATACTCTTCTCATTGTCATTTTGAAGATAAGAATATAGTTTTCTTACGATGATCATTGATTATATTGTTATTGTGTTCTTATTCTTTTAATGAGAAAAGGTTTATTTGTTCATAGAATACATAATCAGTGTAGATATTTGGATTTTATGTTTATAATTAGTTTTCTCTGATGGTGAAAGGGGCTCTTCCATATACATTGTCATAAGAAGCATGGATATGTTGCCATGGAAGGGCTAATAGGTTGTGGTCCTGAAGTCGCCTCTTGTCCCATTTTATATTTCGCAATAACTGTTGTACTCCGCAATAACAAGTTGTACAGTACGTGATCCCTGTCCAAATTTACCAGTGGATTGAATACTTTATATCTAACACACAAACAATGAAGTCACAACTTTAAGTAGAACAAAAAAATACTGGAGACTGTTTTATTGCCCATTGTCACTTTTACATTTGGATTCAAATAGTGAGATTTTGATATCACTGTTGACAAAGCGCTTCGTTTTTTTTATTGAGCCAAGAAACAAGAAACTTCTTGTAGTTTTCAGTATTGATAAAACTGTTTGACATTTCTTTATAAAGCAAAACAAGTTCAATTCTAAGGTGTAGTGTATGTGCCGAGGTTAAGACGGTGTTCTTCAGTTGTCAAGGAGAGTTGAATTACAGATTGGACAATGCAATGAGACTTGGTTTTGAAGCAACTTTACCATACAGCCCAGCATATCTAATGGGCATGTGATGTGTTGATGAGGTTGAAAAGGTATGAACATGTACTGTAAACTGGTGTGTGTGTATACATATGTAGGTACTGTACTGTAAAACATACAATTTGAAAAGGAATTTAAACAAACACAAGCAATACATTTGGCAAATGTCTGATGCAGAAGCCTGCCAAACAAGTTGGTGCTCTGATAGCATTTAGGAATGGCATGTTATGGGGAGGCTACAGTACACAGCATTGTGATAGGATGTTCTTCCTATAGTTGGTTGGGAAAACTGGGCCATATTCAGTAGGTATAACACTACAGGAAGTTGCAGATATAAATAGAATGTAGCCTATGGAGCAACCAACACATTAGACTGACATTTTTCTCTGACACGTTCTTCATGGCTGCACCTCTGAATATGTTTTAGATCTGTGTGTATATTGTATGAATATGTAAATGCTCAAGATGTCTTGTGAAGAGAATGTTTTGGTTGATAGGCTCCGTCCACTGTGTGTCAAAACTGGATTTGAATATTCAAAAGCTCTTTGGATTGCGGCAATAGTTATTATTTTTCCCATCTGAGCAGCGGTTTGGAAAGGACTACAGTGTAAATTGTCAAGTGAAATACCACACCATCATGAACCTGTGGTTATATCGGTGACACACTGAAATACCACACCATCATGAACCTGTGGTTATATCGGTGACACACTGAAATACCACACCATCATGAACCTGTGGTTATTATATCGGTGACACACTGAAATACCACACCATCATGAACCTGTGGTTATTATATCGGTGACACACTGAAATACCACACCATCATGAACCTGTGGTTATTATATCGGTGACACACTGAAATACCACACCATCATGAACCTGTGGTTATTATATCGGTGACACACTGAAATACCACACCATCATGAACCTGTGGTTATTATATCGGTGACACACTGAAATACCACACCATCATGAACCTGTGGTTATTATATCGGTGACACACTGAAATACCACACCATCATGAACCTGTGGTTATTATATCGGTGACACACTGAAATACCACACCATCATGAACCTGTGGTTATTATATCGGTGACACACTGAAATACCACACCATCATGAACCTGTGGTTATTATATCGGTGACACACTGAAATACCACACCATCATGAACCTGTGGTTATTATATCGGTGACACACTGAAATACCACACCGTCAGGAACCTGTGGTTATTATATCGGTGACACTGAAATACCACACCATCATGAACCTGTGGTTATTATATCGGTGACACACTGAAATACCACACCGTCATGAACCTGTGGTTATTATATCGGTGACACACTGAAATACCACACCGTCATGAACCTGTGGTTATTATATCGGTGACACTGAAATACCACACCATCATGAACCTGTGGTTATTATATCGGTGACACTGAAATACCACACCGTCATGAACCTGTGGTTATTATATCGGTGACACTGAAATACCACACCGTCATGAACCTGTGGTTATTATATCGGTGACACACTGAAATACCACACCGTCATGAACCTGTGGTTATTATATCGGTGACACACTGAAATACCACACCGTCATGAACCTGTGGTTATTATATCGGTGACACACTGAAATACTGCACCGTCATGAACCTGTGGTTATTATATCGGTGACACTGAAATACCACACCGTCATGAACCTGTGGTTATTATATCGGTGACACACTGAAATACCACACCGTCATGAACCTGTGGTTATTATATCGGTGACACACTGAAATACCACACCGTCATGAACCTGTGGTTATTATATCGGTGACACACTGAAATACCACAGATATATGGCTGACTGTTGAGAGCACCCTTCTGGGTAGCGATACACAATCTTCCAGGACTTGTCAGATGGACTAGATACAGCAAAAAACAGAGCTTGGCACATTTGCTTTATGGAAGCAAAATAATTCACGCAAATGCTTTATTTCTTCACAACTACATACATTTAGTCAGACAATATAAGAAAATATTTAGTCACTGGCCAATGTAATGTTTGCTCCTGTTTATCCACTCTTTTGAGTGTCTGAATCTTTTAATGTAACTGTACTACAAACACTTATCCACAAATAATGCCATTCGGAATAGTATTTTATGAATGTAATTGTCCTCCTGAGGTTTGATTTAGCCAAAGTTTCACTTCAATTAAATGGGCGTGTATCAATGTTCTTCAGCACATCACGATTCCAGCTCACCCCAGTGAATTGGGAGGATTAATTATACTATAGACAGATTATTTTGATTCATTTAACACAACCTGAGGAACTTGGTTATATGAGCTGTTAGTATATTCCCCATTAAAACAAAACATTTACAAACCACAATTTTGAACAGATGATTACAGCATTGGTTGTGTAATTCTCCTTTTATAAAAAAAATATTTTGGTGATATAACGCTATGTTATATTGTCCGCATCTGTACATTTCTAATTTTATTACCTTTTGACTGGATTTATTAAGATATTTCATAGTCTCTACCGGTTGATATACTGTTAATCAACAAAAAATGTGTACCACACAGCTATAAATGCACGCCTCAATGTGTATTGTAAAAGAGCTTTGCTTTTGGCTGCCATCAGCTTTTGCCTCAGTCCAATACCAAAGTTATCTGCAATATTGCATGATATGATTCTTCCGAACTTTGCTCAGAAGCTGTCAAATTGCTCTGTGTGTCTTTAAGTCAGCCATTTCCTTCCAAGTAACTGCAAACTATAAATTGCTTTATTGAGTCCACATACAGTGCTGTGAAAGTCTTTGCCCCTTTCTGATTTTCTCTATTTTTGACATTGAATGTTACCGGATCTTTTATCTGGTAACATTCACATTTTATGTTGCTGAGTTAAAGCAGTTCTGCATGGAAGAGTGGGCCAAAATTGCCCCACAGCGATGTGAGAGACTGATCAACAACTGCATGAAGCGATTTGTTGCAGTCATTGCAGCTTAAGGTGGCACAACCAGTTGTTGACTGTAAGGTGGCAATTACTTTTTTACACAGAGGCATTGAGTGTTTCATAACTTTATTAAATAAGTATAAAATTGTTATTTGTGTACACAGGTTTTGGTTGAAGATCTGATAACATTCAATATCAAAAATATGCAAAAATGTAAAGAAATCAGAAAAGGGGCAAATACTTTTTCACTGCACTGCACTTGTTACAATTTAAGTATGGAAAAGTATCTTGAATATATAAATGTTGTAAGATGTTAATTCTATGTATTCAAAAATATATAGCTCAATAAAGTTGTACATTTCTCAAGATTGTTATCTGGTTTGTGGTGTTATTCAATATTGTATATCACATTTAAATAAATTATCTGGGCTCCCGAAAGGACTGAACTTATCTAATATATAAACAACTTTTGGAAAGCTCATATTCTGAGCTAGCCATTAAAAAAGTTCACAGATCGAATTAAATCTAAACAACTCTTCAACTGAAATAGAATATTTAAAAATATGACCTTGGAATCCTGTAATCCGAACCATCAATTTAAACATGTTTATTTTCTTCACAGACTGTATTTAACACCAAGGAAACTTTTTTTACGATGAAATTGGCCCCAACTCCCAACTGTTCAGTGTCCCCTAAATCAGACACATTCCTTCATTTGATGTGGGAGTGCCCTGCAGTTAAATGCTTCTGGGGAAAAGTTACAAAATTCAGTTCGAAGTGCATACATTTAAATATTCAATGCTTTGCATCTATAGTTGCTTAACGATGATAACTCATTGAATCTCTCAATCAGAGAAGATTACTGCTGGCACCACCTCACTTTCTCCCATTTAACCAGTGGATACAGTTACTATTAGAAGTTATAACAGGATTATCAATAGCGAGAATTAATGGTGCTATGAAGGAACAATTGAGCCCTGGACAAATATACTTGACTCTGTAAAGAACAATCTCAGCTAAAGCCCAACACATACAAACTTTAGACTTTTGTTATTTTCTTTGCTTTCAGGCCCACGGGAATGGGGTGGTACTGATCATGGTGGGGGAGGGCCGGGGGATTGGGGGGAATGTAAGGGGAGACTTGGAATGGATTGGTGGGCGCGGGACTGATATGCAACTTCAGTTGCTGGGTTGGATGGGAAGGGGTGGGAGGCATGCTTTCTTCGGGTCGGGGAAGTGTGTGGGTGGGTATATTTGTGTGCATTTCTTTCATTGTTTTTTGTACATGTAACCCTCTGGAAAAATGTTTTAAACTCAATAAAAAGTTGGTAAAAAAAAAATTGTATATCAGATCAATCATGAGTGGGCTGGGAATCTTCACAGACCGGTTCACCTGGTGAACTTCTTTTTAGATACAATTAAACAATTTTACAGATACAGTTGATATATTCAAGATTAAGAGATTTTATGTTATAATAATATGTCCCAATCAATGATTTATAGTGAACAAAAATATAAACGCAACATGTAAAGTGTTGGTCCCATGTTTCATGAGTTGAAATAAAAGATCTCAGAAATGTTCCATACTCACAAAAATCTTATTTCTCCCAAATTTTGTGCACACATTTGTTTACATCCCTGTTAGTGAGCATTTCTCCTTTGCCAAAATAATCCACCTGACAGGTGTGACAAATCAAGAAGCTGATTAAACAGCATGATCCTTACACAAGTGCACTTTGTGCTGGGGACAATAAAAGGCCACTCTAAAATGTGCAGTTTTGTCAGACAACACAATGCTACAGATGACTCAAGTTTTGAGGGAGTGTGCAATTGGCATACTGACTGCAGGAATGTCCACCAGAGCTGTTGCCAGAAAATGTAATGTTAATTTGTCTACCATAAGCCGCCTCCAACTTCATTTTAGAGAGTTTGGGATTAAGTCCAACCAGCCTCACAACCGCAGACCACGTGTAACCACGCCAGCCCAGGACCTCCACATCCGGCTTCTTCAACTGCGTTATCGTCTGAGGCCAGCCACCCGGACAGCTGATGAAACTGTGGTGTTGCACAACCAAATAATTTTTGTCAGAAACCGTCTCACTGAAGCTCATCTGCATGTTCGTCATCCTCACCAGGGTCTTGACCTGACTGCAGTTTGGCGTTGTAATTGACTTCAGTGGGCAAATGCTCAGCTTCGATGGCCACTGGCACGTCGGCGAAGTGTGCTCTTCACGGATGAATCACGGTTTCTACTGTACTGGGCAGATGGCAGATAGTGTGTATGGTGTTGTGTTGGCAAGCGGTTTGCTGATGTCAACTATTTGACCTAGATAGTTTGTGTGTATGCATTGATATGTAGGCTACGTGTGCCTTTTTAAAAATGCATGTAGTTCTGTCCTTGAGCTGTTCTTGTCTAATGATGTTCTGTATTATGTCATTCTGTATTATGTTTCATGTTTTGTGTGGACCCCAGGAAGAGTAGCTGCTGCTTTTGCAACAGCTAATGGGGATCCTAATAAAATACCAAACATACCAAAAAACTGATGCCACTATGGTGACGGTGGGGTTATGGTATGGGCAGGCATTAAGCTACGGACAACAAAAACAATTGCATTTTATCGATGGCAATTTGAATGCACATTGTCGTGCCATTCATCCGCCGCCATGTTTCAGCATGATAATGCACAGCTCCAAGAAGCAAGGATTTGTACACATTTCATAGAAGCTGAAAATGGCCCCAGTTTTCCTATGGCCTGCATACATACTCAGCAGACTTTATTTTTATTTTTTATAATCAGCAGACATGTCACCCATTGAGCATGTTTGGGATGATCTGGATCGACGTGTATGACAGCGCGTTCCAGTTCCCGCCAATATCCAGCAACTTCGCACAGTCATTGAAGATGAGTGGGACAACATTCCACAGGGCACAATCAACAGCCTGATCAACTGTATGTGAAAGAGATGTGTTGCGCTGCACACCAGATACTGACTGGGGGGAGGGGAGGGGGGGATTTGTGACCAATAGATGCATATTTGTATTCCCAGTCATGTGAAATCCATATATTAGGACCTAATTCATTTATTACGAACTGTAGCTTTATATGAACTGTAACTCAGTAAAATCTTTGAAATTGTTGCAGGTTGCGTTTATATTTTTGTTCAGTATACAGTATACTGAATTTTTGTTCAGTATACAGTATACACTAGATGACTGACAGAGGGCGCTGTGTTGAAGGCACTGAGCCTCCATCTTGGCTCTATTGTAAAACATATTTTGGAAGTTATATACAAATGCATTTATTAATCTCTACAAACTTTTTTGTCCACGTTTATTATATTACAGGCCTCTTAATTCATACACTTAAATTATATTTATGTGAGCAAAAAAAAAAAAAAAAAACGTTTTCCTTAAAGTATACTTTTTTGAGATGACTAATGTTATTTTCCCCACTACAACAAAAAACTATGTAAATACATATAATTTTGTCCAGGGTTTATATGCATAATTTGTCCCAAAACAAATGTTGCCTCACATCTATTCTGATGGTGGGGAATGATGGTCGATGACATCTGGGATCAACTTCGTTACCTTGCTTGAGCAAATTCGAATCAATCACTGGTCACTCGCCATGTAATGCCTGATTATTTTCAAAATGGAAGCGCAGAAGACTGCACGTGAACTTTTCACTGAAGCAGTGAGAGCAGTCCTAGAAACTTGGCCTGTTTTACAGGTAGGTGAATATTTCATATATCAAACACTGTATATTCGAGCACAGGCTCTAATGGTGTAATTATTCAGTCCTAAATAGCAATAAGGACATTCATGGGCCGTGCTGATAGCTGGCTACTAAATGTAACAGCGTTAGCTAGCTGTAGTTGTTGGACTGTGCTGTATTTTCCTTCGTGCACTGTTTGGTTAGCTAGCTTTATAGCGACAACGTTATAAGCGTGTCAGCTTCCTAGAGATCTAATTAAGCAGTATACCGATGTTTGTAGTTACATGTGTGTAACAAATAGTGTACTAACGTTGTTGTTTTGCAGATCGCAGTTGATAATGGCTTTGGAGGCGTGTACGGCCAACAGAAGGCAGATTGGATGGTGGATGTGGTCCAACAATATTTTCATGACAACGGTAACCTGACCCATGATTTCCGTACATAGCCTATCGTTACCCAAATATATGTTGTATTATTATATACGTCGCATCTTCCTCTTTGCGTTACCACACAACTGCTAGTATGAAGCACCCGTGTCTGCTCTGGTTAGATTACTTGTTGACATGCTGAACAGTCCCAGGCAGACTTTCAGTTCAAGCTAATTGAAACTTCTTTGTTTACAGCAAACCTGCAGCCAGATGAAGTGGAGGACTACATAGCAGACCTTATGAACAATGAGTTTGATACAGTGGTGGATGATGGCAGTTTACCTCAGGTGCACATTTTGTTTTCAATTCAGACATTTAAAATGTCAACACACAATATTGGGGCTACCTGAAGGTCTGTTTCATTTTCAACCAACCGCATTCTTAATGTCAAAATGTCTCTAAATCAATGCTTTCTTCATTGATCAGGTGGCACAGAAGGTTAGCCAGATCTTTACACAGTGTCAACAAGGAAAGCTTGCAGAGGTCAAAGATCAGATAGTCAAACTTAACAAGAGTGCAGAACGAGCCAAGGTCACACCTCAACCAAACGCTGCTGAAGACTGTAATGGAGATGAAACAGAGGTATGGGTTTTATTGGTATAAGATGTCAAATTGACTCGTCAATTCTAAAAAGGTTGTGATTGTGACATTGTAATCTTGTCATTGTAATCCAGTTCATGGAGTGTGAAGCAGCAGCGTCAATAACCCCCCCGCGTAGTGCGGCACCCAAACAGACAGATCAACCCCAGTCTCAAGAGGAAAACGATGGTTGGACGACAGTGGTGCGCAAGAAGTGACACTACTGAGTGAATTGGGATTTTACTGCCGCCTAACACTTGCTGTTTTGTACGTGTCTCGCCGATGGTTCTGTCATATTGGGAGGATGGACATATGTTCTGATGAAAACCTGGACACAACCTATACCTCGAGTTCATTAGCTCACATTTATGCAGGTGTCAAGAGGTCACTTATCAGGGCATCTTCTGAGGAACTGTCACTGTTTACAGGAATTTCAGTGTTTTTGGTACATGGAAATCCAGTTCAGTAGCGATTAAATAACCATCTATAGTGTGTGTGAATATATATATACACACACACCACTCACCTACAATGCAGATTAAGGCAGCCCCCCGCACCTCTAAGGGGTTGGGTTAAATGCGGAAGACATTTCGGTTGAACAACTGACTAGGTATCCCTCTTTCCAATAGTATGTATTACTGAGTAAGGGATAGAAAATGTTCCATTTTCATATCAAATTGATAGAAGTCTATTTATAGTAGTAAAAGTTGTCAGCAGTGTTAAATATAAAACTTGAAAACAGCCAACTTAAGAATGGTGAATTTATTTAATTCACCATCTCTTGGCCACATGACAGTGGCATACAGTACTCTAAAACTGCCTGAATCTGGTTTCCAAAAAATATTTATTCTGAAGAATACAGGTTGTAAGATATCTGGTCTTTCTTTCATGTTTAAACACATTTTATGTTCACAAAATAAGCATTCCACATACAGTTTGGCGACATGTATAAAAAAAGTGAAGGATTTTTTTTGTAGACTTTTTGTTTTGCATATCAAGGCACTATTTTAACAAATGTGACTCAGCACAATGAGAAGTAGATCATCAATTTTAAAACAAACTACAGATATCATATTCATCCCAACCATTTATAGAACCTGTAATACTGCTTTAATAAATACAAAGAATCTGTAGATTTAGGTTACTGCTACTTATGTGCTCAGAGTAATGGTAACGTCAGTTTATATTAACTTTAGATAAATACTCAACGTTTCATTTAGAAAAGATCTCCATCTAGGCTGAGAATAACCACACTGACTTAGTGGTACAGTATGGACTCAGTGGTATACAGTAAAGGTTAGAAGCATGGTAGTTGTGTTGTGGTGGTGGACAGTAGTCTACAAGTTGAGCCAGGGGTGCTGCAAACACTGAGCGGCGGTGGCTCTCTTCTCTGGTGTGACGTCCAGCATGGTTAGGAGGAAGTCACTGAACTGGGCCGCCTGCTCCAGTGGCCACTCATACTTCTCCAACAGCACCTCAAACAGACCCCATGGCTTCAGGTTGGCTATGTGCCTCAGCTCACCTTCAGGAGGGAAAACAATACATTGTTACAGTGAGCTAAACATTAAACCACAAAAATAGGGCCATAGTCTCTCAGATCATCATTTTGGGGGCTGCCGAGTGGCGTAGCAGTCTAAGGCACTGCATCTCAGTGCTAGAGGCGTCAGTACAGACCAGGCTGTATCACAACCGGATGTGATTGGGAGTCCCATAGGGCGGCGCACAATTGGCCCAGCGTCGTTCCGGGTTTAGCGTCATTGTAGATAAGAATTTGTTCTTAACGGACTTGCCTAGTTAAATAATAAATCCTATTAGGCACCATACAGGTATGTCAGCTTGTGCTTGTCATTTTGAGGATATTTCTGTAGACATCTGTTCTAGGAACACTGAAGGAAAATATATTGTAGTGGTACATTCTAAGCAGATGAGCACTTGAGTAATACGAGACAGGATAGTGAATTGTACTACTGTAACATTATCTAAATCGGTCTGACTGACCTTTCTTGTTGACGCGTTGCTCAACAAGGCATTGTTCTCTTGAACCAGACTATTCTGTGACATAGCTTTTACATACAGTACAAAACCATTACAGATACATTTGACTTTTTTTGCACCTAATTTACTGTAAGACTTACCTCGCCTGTCAAAGTATTCTCGTGAATATCTCCCAGACAGAGCAAAAGGGGGCGGAATGGCTCCCATTAACTCAATGATGTGTGCAATGTGATCTGAGACAACAAAAGAGAGCATTTACATCCCTGTTAAATTCTCATTAAACTAACAACTCACTATGTAACAATTTACAAATTAATGGCTTCCTGTTCTGTGTGGAATCAGAAATTGTCTGGCTTGAACAGCTTATTTACATACAAGCATGAAACATACATAGCCTAGACAAAACCTCTCCTCGGGGACCCCCAGATCAGGTATTTCACAATTTTGTTGTAGTCCTAAACAAGCTCACCTGATTCACCTAGTAAGGGCTTTTTGATAAGTTGCCTATTGGAATCAGGTGTGCTAGCCTTGGAATAGATAAAATACCTGGAATGGCTGGCGTCCCCGGTAAAGAGGTTTGAGAACCACAGGCCTAGACGATACAAGGAGAGTACAGATCCCTCAAACTCAACTCTGGACCTCGAAGCCAGTTCCACTGCATTGTTCCCCTCTAAATCAGGGATTGATTTAGACCTGGTGGGTGCAGCTAGTTATCAGAGATAGAGATGCTCACTTAGAAATTCTTGTTTTGAAGGGGGAAAAAAGTGCTTTTGTCCATTAAAATAACATAAAATTGATCAGAAAGTTTAATTAAAATAGTACCCTCAAAACACCAGTCTCAATGTCAACAGTAAAGAGGCGACTCCGGGATGCTGGCCTTCTAGGCAGAGTTGCAAAGAAAAAACCATATCTCAGACTGGCCAATAAAAAGAAAAGATGAAGATGGGCAAAAGAACAGACACTGGACAGATGAACTCTGCCTTGAAGGCCAGCATCCCGGAATCGCCTCTTCACTGTTGACGTTGAGACTGGTGTTTTGCAGGTACTATTTAATGAAGCTGCCAGTTGGACTTGTGAGGCGTCTGTTTCTCAAACTAGACACTAATGTACTGGTCCTCTTGCTCAGTTGTGCACCGGGGCCTCCCACTCCTCTTTCTATTCTGGTTAGAGCCAACATTAACAATGTCTACATTGTATTTCTGATCAATTTGATGTTATTTTAAATGGACAAAAAAATTGCTTTTCTTAAAAAAAAAAAAAAGGACATTAAGTGACCCCAAACTTTAACTGTATGTGTGATATATATATTTATCCCAAAAATATATGGGGGATTGGAAATGTAGACAATTACATTGATGGAAGCAACAATCGGCAATATTAAAGCTGATCCACCCTTTATTTTTTTAAAGAAAAGAGTTGAATACCCCTGGTACAGACCTTCATCTCTAGTGTAGTCCTCTCCTGAGTGGGGCTCGAACAGGTAGTCCCCTGTAGCCAACTCAAACGCCTGCAACAAAAATGTCACGTTGGTCAAAATACAATCCACAGAAGGGCAACGCTACAGTGGGAGATCTCAGACGAAACAGAACACATACATAGGATGATGTGAAGAAGGTGGTGGTTTGAGTGGTCCCGTCACGGTTTCGTAGCTTACCATGCAGGCTACGCTCCAGATGTCTGCTGGAGTGCCGTATTCTGCCCCTATCAACACCTCCAGGGCACGGTACTGACGTGTCTGGATGTCTTCTGTGAAGTGTTTGTGCTGGGGAAGTAGAGGGCTGATTAACACCATACTGTTCTTTACCATCTCCACACATCACAAGAGAACAGCTCCAAGTCCAGGTTATCATGAGAACCGAACATACAGAGCTTGTTCTTCCTGTTGAAAACAGTCACTTACCACCCAACAGGCATTGCCCAGGTCTGCTATCTTGATGCGTATTTTGTCAGCATTCTGTGGTTCCAGGGGATTGACCAGGAAATCTGCTGCGCTGAACACTAGAGTGACAGACATACAATTTAGCTCATAATCACAACAACCTCACCATCTAAATACAGAGAACAGTAAAGCAACTGCATGCTGGTGCCAGATATGCCAGATATACATAGGGCAACAGAAGTGACAGACAGGATCACAGACAGAGAGATGCCTAGTGAGATACTGACTGCTGGGGGACAGTCCGGAGCGTTGGCTGTCTCTCCCGGTGGAGTAGCCTGACAGGGTAGACAGTGCTGACTCAGACGTGGCTGACAGTATGGAGCCAGCAGACATCCCTGACATCCCAGAGCCAGGGCTGCAGAAACGCATGGGGTTGTGGCCGTTCCAACCCTCCTCGATCCACAACGAGCCAGACTCCGGGCTGGCCTTGGTGTTAGCCGTGGACGAGACGTGGGTGTAGCAGTTCCCGTTTTCATTCCCCTTCACCACAGAGGAGTCTGGCAGAAGAAATGGTATCAACAACATATGGATTTAATACAGAAACTCAACCAGGAAATACAGCTGCTACCAAATCACCATTATGAAGGGATTGGCATTGCAGTGTCACTAGTAGAGGTGAACCACTCACTGTTGGCGTTCCTCTCTGGGTCCCCAGCTTCGTCGTCCTGTCCCCAGGGGGTGCGTAGAGGGTTGGAAGGGTCTGGTGGAGAGGTCCCGTCCAGATCCTCCATCTTCTGAAGGTCCACCAGTCTCTCCTCCAGCAGACGCTGCTGCCGCTTGGCCTTCCTCTTCAGCTTCTTCTTCTTGTTCTTGGTCACCTTGCCGCTCTAGACACACAGATGGACATAGAGACAGATACAGGGTCAGGCCAGGACGTCTGGAGCTTTCCCAATCATGATGCCAGCCTGACTGACCATGTGATGCTCCCTGACAACACTACCAATACTGTAGATTCTGATGACTCCAGTGCACAGTACCAGAGGGTCCAACACAGAGAGTACATGCCAGGCAGAAAAATAGGAGAGTGTGCAGAAAGGAAGTACCAAACTGAGAAATATTCAGTGTTAGCCCGTCTTCAGTCTCTCTCACACCACAAGTCTTCCTCAGACAGGTGAGCTTTAATACGTTGTAGTAATATTACGGAGTTCAGATGGCGTTGCCTGTATCTATATACAATGGGGCTCAATTACATTTCACATGATTACTTTTGATTCTAATCCTCATTTCCATGGCAGAACCACTGCCCTACAACAAACAGTTTTGATTGCAAGTAAAACTTGTGGGCACTTAGGAAGCAGACTAAACATGATCCCACCGCAACCTCTATATATCCTGCTAGCTAGATGACCACGCTATTCTGACCACGCTAACATTCAGCATGTTACCGTCGACAGTTCTCCAGTAGGTCTCTTACAGAAAGTCCATCCCATCTGACAGTATCCCTCAAAGCTGACTTGGTGAACTCACGTGCCCACGGCTGTCGGAACAGGCTTTGGCTCAGTGGGTTAGCTAGCTTTGCGGTGATCTGCTGAGGCAGCTAACGTGAGCCACGCCTGGAATTTGAGGAAGGGCCAATTGTATTACAAGGGATCAGATGGCATTCTGTTTTCCAACTGAATAACAGTGCTACGGCTTTAAACTTCCCCCAGCCATGGCCGGGGGGGCAACAGCACACGCTCCAGCTCAAAAGTCCTTTAGGTTGTTTTTTCCACTGCATATACTTTAGTCTACTTGTTAATGGACTTGGTATGAAATGCTGTCTACGCTACAGTAATACATTAAAGTACGGTGCTCTTTAAGTGCCAATTACGTGATCATTCATGAGGTTTAATGAATTGTTCAAAACAAACAAAGAACTGCATACAGTGGGCTAGAAGCCTTCTTGGTCCTGGAGGAATATTACAGAGAAACGTGATAGGAAATGTTCATCACGGCAGGTGAAAACAACCTATTTCAAATACGAATTTAAAAAAGTACTCAAATTAGATCTATATGAAAGGAGGGCAGCTGTAAAGAGCCTATCGGACAAAACTGTATCAAGTCAAAGAGCTGACACTTTCTCACATCACAAAATTGTTGTGAAAAACCCTACAAACCCAATAAAGAAACTGGGTAAATGATTATGTTCTTTGTTGGACAGCAACAGGAGGCTGAAACGATGCTTACATAGAAACCACAAGTCAGCCTTGGGGCAAAGCATTGTCCACTGAGAATGTATTACTTGTGATAAGGTATTACTGTGAAGTGTCTGACGGTGACGATTCGGTCACCAAGACCTCATTCCCTCTCCTCGATTTTTTACATGTCGTTTAGAAAGCCAACTACTGTTTTGACATGCGGAGACAGATGATACACTACCTGAGTAGGAGACAAACCACTAAAGACACACACACACCAACCATCACAACGTCAGAAAATAATCGTTAGGCAACATGATCACATCACACAAAAGCTGAGGTGAGTTATGATCAACGTTAAAGCACTGTTCACCAAAAGTGATGTTTCTTTCTATTTTTTTGCAAGACTATCCCTTCTGTGGCAGGCAGGCAGGACTTCAGTCTGAACATACCTGGTTCTCCCTTGGGGCGGTGCTAACTGCCATCAGAAAACGAGGTAAAAAAGGAAGGGAGGGACAGTAAACCGTAATGACCACAAAAACAAACACACAAGAAAAACAGGACAAAGTTAGAAACCAAATAGAGACAGAAGAAATGACGATGAGCAGATTTGATAGCAGAAAGTATGCAAAAGAGAGAAGAGACAGACGCATAGGAAACATCTAAACATGCAAGTAACAAATCACCACAGATTTACATCTAGACAGTTTTGACTAAATTTGAGAGAGCAAAGGCTTTTGATGGAGTCAAAGTGAATATAGATAGTTGTCTGTATGTGTACAGCAGGGGTTTCAAACATCAACAGTGTTTTCAGCGAGGTCCGGAAGGCCACACTGACATTTTGTACATTTCCTTGCCATCAAAATTCAAAAGAAAAAATTCCTCTGTGCATCATGACGAGACTATATGTAGACCCATTATCATTTCTACAGTTTTAACCAGTAAAATGGTCATCCACACCCCTGGTGTACAGTATAACATACACATTACTGTGAAGCCAGTAATTTGTCAAGTCCAATTAAAATTTTAACAATTACAGCACACATACAGACACACATGAAGCACTCACAAGATGACCCTATGCTATATCCCCTCAGAACAAGTTTGACTAATAACAAAACATATGTTTAAGTTGAAAGTCTAGATGTTTTCATCATAATGAACCAACCAGCTCACCTGAGGAGCCCGAGGGAGGAGGGGCTCCTGACTGCTGCCACATAGTGGCCTCTGCAGCCAGCCGTCTGATGTACACATCATCTACATCCAGCAGGATGTTCTCCGGCTTGATGTCGGTGTGGATGATCTTACATTTGGTGTGCAGGTAGTCCAGGCCCTGCAGAACCTGTGAAGGGCAAGACATGGAGTATGTATAAGGGTGGTTGAAATGGATACGTGGAACTCGCCAGTTTCTAGTAAAGTGTTACTGACTACTGTATCATTAACATAAATGCTAGCAATGGTAATATCTAATACGTTGATCATATTTTCCAGGTTCCCTGGCTATTTTCTAAACTCTGCACCTGTGAAACCGGCTTGATATGCTATAAACACAGGAGAAAGTGCTGTGGTATTCCTTACCAGTCGGAGAATGCTCTTCACAGAATAGACGCTGTGTGAAACCTGCTTGATGTGCTATAAACAGAGGGGAAAGAGCTGTGGTATACCACTGTACCTGTCGGAGAATGCTCTTCACACAGACTAGAGGAAGGCCCATGTAGTTGGACTTGATGATCCACTTCAGCAGCTGGTGACCCAGAACCTCCAGCACCATACACACATCTGACACACCAGTTAAGGAGAAGCGGATTCACTCACACTTACACATGAAAGATCCCTTTAATACACAGACCAAAATCATATTTATTTACCATGCCTGCATTTTTATATATATCTGAAAGTAGTGTGTAAAAAAACAAATTAAAAGCCACCTAATGACCTAGTCATGATTCCTGCATTTTCACAGACCCTGTGACCAAAACACAGGTATTGTGTCCGTGTGAATGGTTCTGCTTTTTTGCAGGTAAATTCATAAATTCAACACTTCCATTGTTTAACACCTACTTAATTTGAACTGCAAACAGCCCCCATGGTTTAAACCCCCCCACCCCTACCAATTGGCCAGTTCCCTACTGATAAGTATAAAAGGGGTCTACCTGCAAAATAAGAGGTAAATTAGGGGCTGTTTGAAAGGGGGTCATAAACATTGCCTTATATTCTTTTTTACAGGTAACATACCACATCTTCTGTCTGAAATGGGTGAAAGAAAACAGGGAAAATAGTAGTACAGGCAAGTAGGAGGAGAGGAACAAGATGTGTGCAAGGTCCACCAAACCCAGTCGCTTACAGGGTCCACCAAACCCAGTCGCTTACAGGGTCCACCAAACCCAGTCGCTTACAGGGTCCACCAAACCCAGTCGCTTACAGGGTCCACCAAACCCAGTCGCTTACAGGGTCCACCAAACCCAGTCGCTTACAGGGTCCACCAAACCCAGTTGCAGCCGGTAAGCAGCAGAAAGGATACGCACGCCATTGACCCCGGATATCTTAAAGTCATCAATAAGCTGTACAATGGTCTCTCGTTTGGGGTCTGTAGGGTCACTGTCTCGCACCTTAGGCCACAAAATAAGCGTAGAAAAGTTACTTCAATTCAGAAACAGAATGATCTATCCGTATATGCTAGAGATGTTTGTTAGAATGTACTAGACTACAACTCCCCAGACTGTTGGGCTAGCTAGCCATCTACACAGTACAATGATTATGACATCAATCAATTTCACCAAACAACTATGTCATTTGCTTTGGAGGATGCCCTTGGGCTTGTAGCCATTAATGAATGATGTCTGTGGGTGTGCTGTCTGTCTGAGGGTGAAATAAATAGGAATGCACTCACACATCTGAGCAGTTTAATCTCATCCAGCGCCGTCTCTGTGTAATGCAGAGCACTCTTCACCACTTTCAGTGCCACAAAGCGCTTCCTCCTACACACAAACACAATCATGTCATGACTCAAACTGAAGAGAGAAAAAAAAATAAAAAAAATAGCCAATAATGAAAACTTAACCATTCAGCACTGAATGAAACAAAATGATGGGAATGAAAAACATTAAAAAAGGATAAATATCATTAGGCTTCTCGTTTGTGTATTACTGGTATAGTTTAACAGATGCACTCGAAAATCAGTCACTTACTGCAGGTCCCAGCATAGCCATACAGTAGAGAAGTGACCCCAACCAAGCTTTCTGACTACGTGATATCGGCCATTGAACAAGTCTCCAATCTTCACTGGGTAGTACCCACCTGAAATATACATAGACTTTCACTCACACAGGCTTATTAGCATTATTGCATCATCCTAGTTGATAAATTATATTGTGAGGTTGACATACTGTATCTACAAGGGCATCATATCATAAGTATTATTACAAAATCCATGTGGTGACTACATTCATTACATAACCACCAACACAAGTAATTCCACTCCCTGCTGATTTTTCAAATAGAATGACCTTGACTGTCACTTTCCTAATCTGCCACACTATTGCATCGATCCATTAGACAATTATATAGCCTACCTTTGCAGTAATCCGATGGGTCCTCCTGCTCCTCATCATCTGATCCGAGCAGCTCTGTTGGTGGAGGGGTGAAGTCAGGTGGGGGTGGGCTGAGAGCCTGCGGAGAGGTGGTCTGAGATGAGGTCAGTGGTTTAGGTGGAGTAGAGGACAGAATTGGAGGGATCCCTAGTGAAGGTGCTATGGGAGAGGACAGTACGGGGGTGGACAGAGTGTCAGAGGAGGGAGTTAGTGGTATAGGAAGTGGCTGGGTGGTTAAAGGAGAAGGACGTAAGAGATGGGGAGGGCTCTGGGAGAGGTTGAGTGTGGCAGGGGGTTGGAGGTCCGGGGGTTGGAGGTCCGGGGGCCTCTGGGACAGGTTGAGTGGGGCAGGGGGTTGGAGGTCCGGGGGTTGGAGGTCCGGGGGCCTCTGGGACAGGTTGAGTGGGGCAGGGGGTTGGAGGTCCAGGGGCCTCTGGGACAGGTTGAGGGGAGGGGTGGGAGAGGTTTTTGGTGGAGTCGCAGGCCTGTGTATTGTGAGGATGCGACACAACTCATCTGCGGTGGGAATCTGGGACCTGAAACAAAAACACAGAACAGCCTGATGAAACAACCGTCTCAATATGGTTTCTGTTTGCCTTTAGGAAGGTGGTGACGATGTCTTTGCCTAAACAATAACAACCAGCAAAATATCCCTTTATCAGAAAAAAATAGACTAATTACATCAGTTATATTTAACTAGTCATCTAAAAGACTGACTTGACATTCAGCAATGTAAATACTGTGATTCTCTTGTAAACAAGAAGCATGCGGGCGCTTCAACAGACAATGAGGGGTTTGTGTTTTATTATGAGTGAGACGTGCGTCACATTAAATTAGAGTGCTGACTGTGGCCCGTCTCCAAAATTCATTGGGGGGGGGATTATGCAATTACCAACGGATAATGATAGTCCAAGTAGTGCACCCCCCATATCTACATTTGCACGGTCCCCACACGTATTTGTAACAGCAGTGAAATGGGTATTGTTAAGGTTTGCCAGGGTTAAACTGAAATAGGCACAGAGCAGGAAAGGGGGGAGGCATGAGTCAATGTGCTTATCTGGAGAGGTGAGTCGCTCCACCGCCCCCGTGTATTTATAGCACAGACATAACTACTAGCTAGACAGAACCAGCTGCAAGAACTGATACATGCTGGTAGCCGACGCATAGGCAGGGAATGGGAATAACGTTAGAGTAGCCAACGTTGCTCACCCAATATCCAAACTGGGGAGGTTGTCACCGGATCCTTTTCGATGTTTCTTTCCTTTCTTCTTATGCTTCTTACTGTGGGTGCTATGCGGGTTGTTATTACCGCTGGACACTGCTGGCGATCAGGGAATATATCATTAACTACCATATATCCACAAGGCTAACGTTACGGCTATATGCCTTGTAGTATCTGCAGTACTCACTCGCATGGACAAGCCGCTAGGGTTAGTGCAATACGGGATCCTTGGGACGTCCCTAACCGTAACCCCCTACCACAACCCTTACATAACCCTAAACCTTGATTTCACCATTTTTAAAATGTCAACTTCAATGGGGTGACTTAGGTACGTCCCAAGGATCCAGGGTTGCAAGAAGCAATCAGCTAGCGCTAACTGGAAATATTACATTTCCATTTGCAAATTGGACTAACGTTACTTGCCAGCTGCGGATTTATTTGTGTGTGAAATCTGAATACATATCGTTGACGTGTAAAACTTAGTAACAAGACGGACAAATATTGGAAAGAAAACACATTGCCACTGGAAATATTTTTAACACATTAGCTAGCTCGTTAGCTGGCTAGTTTAGCTAGCAAGGAGTGTCTGTGCTAGCTGGTTAGCTTGCGTGCGCCAGACAGCTGGCTGGCTAACGTTAAGCTAGGCTTTTTTTATACAATGACAGAAACATACAAATCAATTCTAACTCAACGATGAGATAAATTAGTAGTCATGCGACCATCTTTATCATTTACATTGTGTTAAACGGTAGATACAAACATAATATTTGGCATGTTTTAAAACTCTCACCGTTCATCGATATCATCAGTGCAGCTGTCACCGCACACACTGCTGGCAGGCTGTATTTAGGTTCGCGCCTGCGCTGTAGTTATGAGCACAAGCGCTTTGGGAACAGTGGTGGGGTCAGCTGAGCAGTGGTAGGGCCATGGAACGGTGGTCACTGGTCAGGGGGATATGGGTATGGCAAGTCATTTAAACATAATCTGTTAAATTTACCCTGGTCAATTGTCATTTCGATTAACCTGGCATGTATCTACCATCCAGGCTGTATCACAGTGCAGCAGGTAGCCTAGTGGTTAGAGCGTTGGGCCAGTAACCGAAAGGTTGCTGGATCAAATCAAAAATCTGTTGTTCTACCCCTGAACAAGCAGTTAACCCACTGTTCACTGGTAGGCCATTAATGCAAATACGAATTTGTTCTTAACTGACGTGCCTAGTTAAATAAAGGTTCCATATAAAATCACAACCGGCTGTAATTGGGCCAGGTTTGGCCGGTGTAGGCCTTCATTATAAATAAGAATTTGTTCTTAACTGAAAGAATGTTATTGAAGAATATAACTTAAATATAATATAAATAAATCCCTAATGAGATTTAGTATAAAATCTGTGGCCTACTCCATTGTTTTTGTTTTTGTTGGTAACAAAACAATGTATAGTATAGTGATTTTGCCTATCTCATGGACTGTACATCCTTGTATTCATAGCTCCATCAATGAATTTAAAATGCAATGATGGTGGTTACATTTCCCCAGCCCCACCCCTCAGCTTTGGCTATACCAAACCAAATGGATGGGCTGTGGGGTGGAAGACCAGTATAGTTACCAATAGATTGAGGCTTCCTGGTCGCTTGTGCCAACTCATGGCTTGTTTGTCATGGTTATGCTGAAATAATAGCTTGGCCCAACGTTGTTTGTTTTTCGATGTAGGATTGTACTGAGTAATGATGATGTTTGGCTGGACAGAGGTTTAGCATAAGAACGTTGAATGTGATACATTGGGGGTAAATGTAATATAAATGTCATATACTGGAAGGGGTTGGCACGGGTCAGATTGTCTGTCTCTGCCACACTGACTCCTGTCTGTGTCTACCACCCTGTTGTGGTAAGAACAGGAGTATGAGGAGCTACAGCAAGAGGGGGAATGTGGGAGGAGGGACACATTTTGATAGACATTGGAAAGGGAGGAGAAATAGACAAAAATAAGAGATGTAAGAACATGGTGAACTTTCTGTCTGGGGTGTCTGGGATTGGGCGCAATTAGGTGGTTGACTCATCAAATACAAATGGAGGCAAGGAAACGAGAGGAAAGGAGGAAAGTAGACAGTGAGGGGAGGGAGGGTTGAGAAGAGGGAGGGAGGGAGGGAGGGTTGAAGGGAGGGAGGGAGGGAGGGTTGAGAAGAGGGAGGGAGGGAGGATTGAGAAGAGGGAGGGAGATGAGGTGAGAGGAAAGATTGGGAAGACTAGAGTTGTGGTTTACTGCATGTTCTTGTCAGACAGTCAAATTTAGGTTTGTTGTCTCGTGTCTCTCCAATGTTTACTCTGGTAAGTCACCTCAGGACAAGCATCTGTCTGTTTGAGTGTTTACTGTAAAAAGAACAACACCTCTGTCTGCTCCCAAATGGACCTTTTGGACTGGAGGTCTGGATGGGCTGGGATTGTCACCCTCTCTGACGTTATAGGACTAGTCGTTAATGCACGCACACACATACACACGCACAAACACATGCACACACAAACAAAAATCACACAAATGCACTCTTGTGCACACACACTCAGTCACTCACTCAATCAGTCAGTCAATCTGTCAGTCAGTCATTCAATCAGTCAGTCATTCACTCAGTCAGTCAGTCACTCACTCAGTCAGTCAGTCACTCACTCACTCACTCAGTCAGTCAGTCACTCACTCACACTAAATATGGGCATGTAGTGGCTGGGTTGGTTTTTGACCTGGGACTCCTCTAGAATATCATATAGGCTTTATATTCACATCATTTGATATTTCTGTAAATTCACACCTTGTAACCCTGCATAGCTGTTGTCTGTGATATACAGTGTGGGATGAATATACACACATTGTAAAGATGCGTGTGTGTGTTGCTGAGGTTGTAACAGATGACGTCTGAGCAAGCGCCTGGCAATGACATATACACATAGTTAATATATATACAGTGTGTGTGTGTGTGTGTGTGTGTGTGTGTGTGTGTATTTACTATGCAAACAGAGAGTGGCAGTCAGCAAGTTTCACTCTGCAGTGTGAGGTTAGTCAACAGAAGTGGCACCTGCTTGGTTCAGTCAGTGTGTGTGTGTGTGTGTGTGTGTGTGTGTGTGTGTGTGTGTGTGTGTGCTGTATATATGCAGAGATTGTATAATATGTGTGTTTGAGGGAGATGGGGTTTGTTAGCAATTGTATGTGTGTTACAGCCTTGACAAGGCTATTTTTCATTTTTAAAGTGGTCTTACCTCTCTTCGTAGATACTGTAGATGCCAATGGAAGGAGGCCAGACATGGGTGACTCCAACGAGAGCAGATACTGTCTGCTTTCTCTTATGTAGGCACAGATCCAGGATCAGTTTGCTTAAAGAACGCAAAACTGACACAGGAGGTTGGTGGAACCTTAATTAGGGAGAATGGGCTTGTGCTAAGGACTGGAATGCAATTAGTGAAATGGTGCCAAATACATCAAACACATGGTTTCCATGTGGTTAATGCCATTCCATCTGCTCCGTTCTGGACATTATTATGAGCCGTTCTCCCCTCAGCAGCCTCCTGTAAATACTGACCATAGAGTCTGAGGGCAGCTTCATCCTTACTCCATATGTCGACCAGGAACACCCCACCAAACCCATTTGTCTATGACAGACAAAACAGCATGACAGACCACTGTCTCCTGCAAACACAAATGATGTCATCACCATTGTGTGTAAGATCATTTCTGACTATTTCCCTCCCTACTTCTCTTTCTAGTTGCCCCCTTCCTGTCTCTCCCTCTCCCCAACTGTTTCTTTCTCTCTCTCCCCCTCCTCTCTCTCTCTCCCCATCTCTCTCTTTAATGTATACCCCTACCTCTCTCACTCTCTCCCCCCATCCATCTCTCTCTTTCTCTCTCGCTCTCTCTATCTCCCCACCTCTCTCTCTCTCCACCCAGGTGTTTGTTAGTTTAAGGCAATGAGGACAGGACTAGAGAGGGCAGGAGAGGAGGGGTGATCTGTGTTTTCTGGAGAGATGAACGAAGGCCTTTGTTTAGAATGTGAGAACATACTTTTTCCCCTCTCTCTCACTCTCCCCACCTCTCTCTCTCCTCTCTGTGCACTCCTCCTCCTCTTCCATCCCCTCTTTTCTCACTCTCTATCCATTCTCACCTCTCACTTTTAGTTCTGCTGGTACAGTATCCTCTGGGGAGTGTGCTTAAAGAGTCGGGAGTCTCTTGGGAGTTCTGTCGTCCATGTCTCCTCTTCTGCTTCGCAGGTTTATTCTTTGCCTGATTTTTGCTTCTGGAGGTGCTGCCATACTCAGGAGGATCTTTGTTACTTCTCTTTACTCCAAGACTGGACAGGAGGTGGTTTCAGAAACACAGCCCAGGTCTCAAATATTTTCCTTGTCTATAGTAATTTTTTTCTTGGACTATCCCAGTTAGTTTGTCTTGGACTATCCCAGTTAGTTTGTCTTGAACTATCCCAGTTAGTTTGCCTTGAACTAGTACAGTTAGTTTGTCTTGAACTAGTACAGTTAGTTTGTCTTGAACTAGTACAGTTAGTTTGTCTTGAACTAGTAGTCTCCAATCCTGGGTTTTGGATTTGACCAGCCGTGGGCTCAGATCCAGAAACCTGACGTGGCGATGCTGAGATTTTGGGTTCTGTGTCTGTCTGTGAGTGTTCTCAGTGTAGGCGTTCTAACTCTGATCCCCCAAAAACACGAGATAGAAAATGAGGTACAACACGACGTGGAACATGTGCGTGGAACACGGACCGTGGAACATGAAGCGAGGGAACCCGATAAAATCAATGCAGAGACTCTAGCAACCCACCAACCTGCCACATACACTCCTAAAATGGACACACATGCCACAGTCCCAACTCTGACAGACATACCTCTTACAGAAACAACTGTGATAGGTACAGCTATTACGGAGTCAGACGTACCTGTGGTCGCCACATTTCTTTCATCAGGTGAGTCATTCTCTGTATGCCTCTTCTATGCATTCTCTGAGTACACTCTATAGTTGACATAGCTGTCCGTAAAAAGCCCATTGCAATCCACTAAAACAGTGAGGATTTTAAGAGTCTAAATCCTTGAAATGTCCTTTATAAAATATATTTTAACCTTAATCTCTAATTCTAAAATCTAAGTGTCTCTCTCAGCCCTACCCCTCACCTCATTACCGTATGATGAAGAAGGCAGGGTTCAGGAAAAAGGCAGGGAGGACGAGAATCCAAGAATTGAAGAGGAGGAGGAGAAGGGGAGAGTGAGGGATGAGCAGATGAGAAAGGACAGAGAGATGGAGGCGAGCAGAGGGAGGAGAGGAGTGACGGGAAGGAGACATGCAGCAACTGTAGAGTCCACTGCATACAGAGTGGTAGGTATACAGACCTCTTCAATTCTCCTTTATTGACGCACCGTTTTTTTGCATTGGATGCTTCTTAATCCACCGCATCCGCCAATGTAACATTTCCACATCTGCGGTGAAAGGTGGCAGAGCTAGAGCGGTGTTTGTCAGACCATGAGACATCCCGAAAATCGGTCTTCTCACGAATACGTCTGTAGCGTCCGAACGGTTTGACCTACAAACTATTCTGACCACTCCATGGAAAGGGGACACCCACAAGTGTCAGGGGACTCATCTGAAGTCGGTACAGTTGACGTGAAAACTTCTGTTTGTAGCGTCCAAACCATTTGGTCTACACTATGGAAAGGGAAGATTCTCACGAACACGATGGTGTTCTCCGTTTTGCTCTATGACCCCCACACGTGTCACAGGACTTTTCTGAAGGTAACCGGTACTGGTTAAAAAAAGTATGAAGGTAGTTTTGTGCCAACCCCAAAAAGGGGTTAAATATGTGTGTAAAAAAACTAAATATATTTCCTGAGCTTTCTTATCTCTCCTAGATGACACTTTAAAACCTTGTTTCTTATGATATATTTTGTCGACTGTCTTTATGGCCATTTATGAATGTGTTATTCAATGCGTTTCTCTGGGCTATAGTAGCAAAGGCCAAATTCAATATTTTATCAAATAGTAAAAAAAACAAAAAACGATTCATAGTATGACCATCTTAAAACAATTCCATATGTCAGCTTAGAACCTTTTAAGAATTATTCATCCTTTTCTATTGGTTCTTCCTTTTCCCTCCCCTCATGCAGGCAGGTCTGGGGCGCCCCCTACCTGGCTGGAAGAAGCGAGGCACAAATGGGGGAGCTGAACAGGAAGGTATTCTCAGGACCATACTAAAGGAACTACACAGTGATAAGGACAGACTGATGGACACAGAGAAGGCAGAGGAAGAGGAAGATGAGGACGAAGAAGAAGAAGACGACGATGAAGATGAAGATGATTCTGAAGAGGAGGAAGAGGAGGAGGTACGGGATCGTAATGAACAGGATCCTTTCATCAGGCAAAGCATGATGATGACAATAATGATGATGATGATGATTATGATAATTTTTATTTGTATTACTAGGAGGAAGAGGAAGAGGAGGAGGAAGAAGAGGGGACAGAGTCTCCCACCAATCAGACAGTAGCAAGGACCAGCTTCACAGAGTCTCTCCCAGGGACGTGTCAAACGTCTAAAGGACAAATAAGCTGCAGGGGTGTTGGCATGAATCACCTCCCAATCATCACCGACCTTGGGGTCACGACCCTGGACCTGGCAGGTGAGGGGGTGGGCGGGAGTAATATGAAATGAGTGTTGTAAAAGGTAATATGTACTGTATAAAATCATGTATTGTGTATCTG
This sequence comes from Salvelinus namaycush, assembly GCF_016432855.1. NCBI lineage: Eukaryota > Metazoa > Chordata > Actinopteri > Salmoniformes > Salmonidae > Salvelinus > Salvelinus namaycush. Next base: position 37,611,579 of record NC_052322.1, on the reverse strand, counting down.
ACATTAGTGAGTGTGTTTATTAGTGTATATCAGTGAGTATATCAGTAAATATATTAGTGTGTATATTAGTGAGTATATTAGTATGTACAGTTGAAGTCAGAAGTTTACATACACTTCGTTTGGAGTCATTAAAACTCGTTTTTCAACCATTCCACAAATTTCTTGTTAAAACTTCTTATGGCTGAAGGGGCAGTATTGAGTAGCTTGGATGAAAGGTGCCCATATCAAACGGCCTGCTCCTCAGTCATAGTTGCTAATATTTGCATATTATTATTAGTATTGGATAGAAAACACTTAAGTTTCTAAAACTGTTTGAATTATGTCTGTGAGATTAACAGAACTCATATTGGCAGGCAAAATCCTGAGTTGAAATCAAAACAGGAAGTCAGAAATCTGAGCAGGTATGTATTCACCAGAGTCCCTAATGAAATCCCCTTGAGATATGAATGATTGTCCACTGCCTATGGGTTCCACTAGATGTCAACCATCAATAGAAAATATAATGAGACTTCTATGATGTTGTGGGAGAGAATGATAGCAGAATTAGTCAGGTGTCCATCAAGCAGCCATTTTCTGATCATGCTTTTTCCTCATGGTACTCACTTGCGTTCCATTGCTCACGAAGACAAGAAAGAATACTCCGGTTGGAACTTTATTGAAGCTATATGTTAAAAACATCCTAATGATTGATTCTGTACTTAGTTTGAAATGTTTCTTCGACCGGTAATATCACTTTTTGAAGTTTTTGTCCGATATAATGCTGACCAGAATTAGCGTTTGGATATGTAAACCAGACGCGCTAACAAAAGAAGGTATTTGGACATAAATAACGGATTTTTTCGAACAAAACAAACATTTATTGTGGACCTGGGATTCCTGGTGTGCTTTCTGATGTAGATCATCAAAGGTAAGGGAATATTTATCATATATTTTCTTGTTTATGTTGACGCCATCTTTGCGGCTGTGGTGTTTTACTTTTGAGCGCCGTCTCAGATTATAGCGTTTCTTTTTCCGTAAAGTTTTTTTGTAATCTGACACAGCGGTTGCATTAAGGAGAGGTATATCTATAATTCCATGTGTATAACTTGTATTATCATCTATATTTATGAGTATTTCTGTTGAAACGATGTGGCTATGCAAAGTCACTTGATGTTTTTGCCACTAGTGAATCTAGTCGCCTCAATGTAAACTCAGATTTATTTATATAAATATGAATTTAATCAAACAAAACATGCATGTATTGTGTAACATGAAGTCCTATGAGTGTCATCTGATGAAAATAATCGAAGGTTAGTGATTCATTTTATCTCTATTCTGGTTTTTGTGAAGCTATCTTTAGCTGGAAAAAATGGCTGTGATTATTGTGGTTTTGTGGTGACCTAACATAATCGTTTGTAGTGCTTTCGCTGAAAAGCCTATTTGAAATCGGACACTTTGGTGGGATTAACAACAAGATTACCTTTAAAATGATATAAGACACATGAATGTCTGAGGAATTTTAATTATGAGATTTCTGTTTTTTGAATTTGGCGCCCTGCACTTCGACCGGCTGTTGTCATATCGATCCCGTTAACGGGACTGCAGCCATAAGAAGTTTTAACAAACTATAGTTTTGGCAAGTCGGTTAGGACATCTACTTTGTGCATGACACAAGTCATTTTTCCAACAATTGTTTACAGACAGATAATTTTTTTATTTCATTTTTATTTCACCTTTATTTAACCAGGTAGGCTAGTTGAGAACAAGTTCTCAATTACAACTGCGACCTGGCCAAGATAAATAAAAGCAGTGCGACACAAACAACACAGAGTAACAGATGGAATAAACAAACGTACAGTCAATAACACAATATAAAAATCTATATACACTGTGTGCAAATATAGTCAAATTAGGGAGGTAAGGCAATAAATAAGCCATAGTGGCGAAATAATTACAATTTAGCAATTAGCAACAGTGATAGATGTGCAAGTAGAGATACTAGGGTGCAAAGGAGCAAAAAAATAAATAACATGGGAATGAGGTAGTTGGGTGGGCTATTTACAGATGGGCTGTGTACAGGTGCAATGATCTGTAAGCTGCTCTGACAGCTGATGCTTAAAGCTAGTGAGGGAGATATAAGACTCCAGCTTCAGTGATTTCTGCAATTTGTTCCAGTCATTGGCAGCAGAGAACTGGAAGGAAAGGTGGCCAAAGGAGGAGTTGGCTATGGGGATGACCAGTGAAATTATCTGCTGGAGCGCGTGCTACGGGTGGGTGTTGCTATGGTGACCAGTGAGCTGAGATAAGGCGGGGCTTTACCTAACAAAGACTTATAGATGACCTGGAGCCAGTGGGTTTGGCGACGAATATGAAGCGAGGGCCAGCCAACGAGAGCATACTGGTCGCAGTGGTGGGTAGTATATGGGGCTTTGGTGACAAAACGGATGGAACTGTGATAGACTACATCCAATTTGCTGAGTAGAGTGTTGGAGGCTATTTTGTAAATGACATCGCCGAAGTCAAGGATCGGTAGGATAGTAAGTTTTACGAGGGTATATTTGGCAGCATGCGTGAAGGATGCTTTGTTGTGAAATAGGAAGCCGATTATAGATTTCATTTTGGATTGGAGATGCTTAATGTGAGTCTGGAAGGAAAGTTTACAGTTGTCGTGTCTTTGGCATCATTAAAATGAAGACTTATTTTTATCAAATAAATTCTCTGTAATTATTATTACGTGATTAAACTAACTTAATCATGTAAATGTAATTAACTAGGAAGTCGGGGCACCAAGGAAAATATTCAGATTACAAAGTTATAATTTTCCTAATATAACTTTCAGATATTTTAATATCTGATCAATTCGTTTTCTAATTAATGAATTGTTCTTTACCTCACGTTAGTCTCATTCCAAACGTCGTAAATTGTTGGTTATCTGTACGAACCCAGTCTTCACTATGAATCATCCAAACATCAATTGTCTTAAATCATTTATTTACTAACTAAATAATCACAGAAATGCATAAACAAACAGTAGATATAGTTACAAGGAAATGATAGCGGAGTTTCCCTAGTGGGATAAACCGGTATCGCGGCTTGGTGGACAAAAGGGAAGTGGGGGTTGACTGAGAAAGGCGGGAATTATGCAAATGAGTCACTACACACTTGATAACTATATTAATTAAAATGCTAATCCTTTGCACATGAACGCTCACTCATTCGGGAATAACTGCAATCAATATATATTTACGCTCAGTGTGTCGTCGTGATCTCTGTTGGAATCGTCCGTCTTTCTGTTGGAGAGTTCGTCTGATCGTCTCTCGTGGTTAGAATGGATACTTTAGAGTCCCATTTCAGAAACGTTCTTGTAGAATGTAGAATAGATGTTTCGGCGGTTGTCGGTCTTCGCATTCAATGGTATAGAATTCCTAGTTGCAGACTAGTAATTAGCATCAAAGATTTGTTCTTATTCTGTCAGTATCGATAGTCTCGTGGTATGGCTAAGAATTCAGCAATCTACTCAAACCTTAGCCCTCTCGGTTATCGAGGTAAGCTGGTCTGAAGATGATTCTCCAGGTGGTGGTTATATTCGGAAGAGCAGAAAAAGGCTGTCCCATGACGCCAGATCAATATCTGTGCTCATGGGGCGGGCCAATGACTTAGTTAACTTTAAAGGGAATTGGGTTCCCTTTCATGAAACAGTTTATAATCATATTACATCATTTCACAAATAGTTTCATCTTTACTCATTCATTTTATACAACATTTAGATGCAAGCCTCATAACTGAGACTCTTGTATAAACAGAGTTATGGTAATGTGGCTATATTGTCTCTCATGAGTTTCACAAACATTAAACGAAATGGCCCGGTCGTAGCTGGATTCTTCCCCGACCGTGTACACCTTCTACAAAACATGTACATTGTTCAGTTCTCAAGTTCTATGCTGGAGAAGAAGTTACTTTGTTCTCCTGTGAAACCTTCTCTCTCTCTATACTGTCTGGCCATGAGGAAGAGAGTCTCCTCCAGGAATTTACGACCTGAGATAACAGTAGCCTGGGTGTAGGCGAGAGAGAGAGGGGTAGGCACGCTATACCCAAAGAGGGCCACGTCATGACACAGTCTAACCAGACACCTAGGTATTTGTAGTTGACCACATATTCTAAGTCAGAACCATCCAGAGTAGTGATGCTAGATGGGCGGGTGGGTGCGGGCAGCGATCGGTTGAAGAGCATGCATTTAGTTTTACTTGCATTTAAGAGCAGTTGGAGGCCACGGAAGGAGTGTGTATTTCACTTATAACTCACTGTATCACAATTCCAGTGGGTCAGAAGTTTACATACACTAAGTTGACTGTGCCTTTAAACAGCTTGGAAAATTCCAGAAAATTATTTCATGGCTTTAGAAGCTTCTGATAGGCTAATTGGCATAATTTGAGTCAATTGGAGGTGTACCTGTGGATGTATTTCAAGGCCTACCTTCAAACTCAGTGCCTCTTTGCTTGACATCATGGGAAAATCAAGAGAAATCAGCCAAGACCTCAGAAAATAAATTGTAGACCTCCACAAGTCTGGTTCATCCTTGGGAGCAATTTCCAAACGGCTGAAGGTACCAGTTCATCTGTACAAACAATAGCACACAAGTACAAACACCATGGGACCATGCAGCCGTCATACCGCTCAGGAAGGAGACGCGTTCTGTCTCCTAGAGATGAACGTACTTTGGTGCGAAAAGTGCAAATCAATCCCAGAACAACAGCAAAGGACCTTGTGAAGATGCTGGAGGAAACAGGTACAAAAGTATCTATATCCACAGTAAAACGAGTCCTATGTCGACATAACCTGAAAGGCCGCTCAGCAAGGAAGAAGCCACTGCTCCAAAACCGCCATAAAAAAGCCAGACTACGGTTTGTAACTGCACATGGGGACAAAGATTGTACTTTTTGGAGAAATGTCCTCTGGTCTGATGAAGCAAAAATAGAACTGTTTGGCCATAATGACCATTGTTATGTTTGGAGGAAAAAAGGGGAGGCTTGCAAGCCGAAGAACACCATCCCAACCCTGAAGCACGGGGCTGGAAGCATCATGTTGTGGGGGTGCTTTGCTGCAGGAGGGACTGGTGCACCTCACAAAATAGATGGCTTCATGAGGAAGGAAAATTATGTGGATATATTGAAGCAACATCTGAAGAAATCAGTCAGGAAGTTAAAGCTTGGTCGCAAATTGGTCTTCCAAATGGACAATGACCCCAAGCATACTTCCAAAGTTGTGGCAAAATGGCTTAAGGACAACAAAGTCAAGGTATCGGAATGGCCATCACAAAGCCCTGACCTCAATCCTATAGGAAACTTTTGGGCAGAACTGAAAAAGCGTGTGCGAGCAAGGAGGCCTACAAACAATGACTCAGTTACACCAGCCCAAGTTAAACAATTTAAAGGCAATGCTACCAAATACTATTTGAGTGTATGTAAACTTCTGACCCACTTGGAATGTGATGAAAGAAATAAAAGCTGAAATAAACCATTCACTCTACTATTTTTAAAAGGTAAAGCTCCGCCTTATCTCAGCTCACTGGTCACGATAACGACACCCACCAATAGCACGTGCTCCAGCAGGTATATCTCACTGGTCATCCCCAAAGCCAACACCTCCTTTGGCTGCCTTTCCTTCCAGTTTTCTGCTGCCAATGATTGGAACGAATTGCAAAAATCGCTGAAGCTGGAGACTTATATTTCCCTCACTAACTTTAAACATCAGCTATCCGAGCAGCTAACCAATCGCTGCAGCTGTACATAGCCCATCTGTAAATTGGCCATCCAATCTACCTACCTCACCCCCACATTGTTTTATTTACTTTTCTTTTTTACTTTTGCTCTTTTGCACACCAGTATTTCTACTTGCACATCTATCACTCCAGTGTTAATTTGCTAAATTGTAATTACTTGCTACTATGGCCTATTTATTGCCTTACCTCCTCATGCCATTTGCACACACTGTATATAAACGTTCTTTTTTTTCTATTGTGTTATTGACTGTACGCTTGTTTATTCCATGTGTAACTCTGTGTTGTTGTTTGTGTCGCACTGCTTTGCTTTATCTTGGCCAGGTCGCAGTTGTAAATGAGAACTTGTTCTCAACTGGCCTACCTGGTTAAATAAAGGTGATATAAAAAATTAAATCAATAAATTATTCTGAAATTTAACATTCTTAAAATAAAGTGGTGATCCTAACTAACCTAAAACAGGGGATTTTTGCTAGGATTAAATGTCAGGAATTGTGAAAAACTGAGTTTAAATGTATTTGGCTAAGTTGTATGTAAACTTCCGACTTCAACTGTATATTAGTGTATATATTAGTGAGTATATTAATGTATATGTCAGTGTGTATATTAGTGTGTATATTAATGTATATGTCAGTGTGTATATTAGTGTGTATATTAGTGTATATGTCAGTGTATATATTAGTATGTACAGTATATTAGAGTGTATATGTCAGTGTGTATATAAGTGTATATATTAGTGAGTATATTATTGTAAATGTTAGTGTGATTGTACCTCTATATGTGTGTCTGACAGAGAACAACATCAGTCTTATTGCCTCGCGGGGTTTCTCTGGTCTTCCCAACCTGGAGAGTATAGATCTGAGCAAAAACCGACTGGATGACGACTCACTCAGCCACCACCTCTTCTCTGTAAGTCTCACCAGCTTTTCACCCCTACCATGTTGTATGATAGACCTGCTGGAGAGTAAGAGTTGGGGGTTCGAGATCTCTAGATGCATCTGCTAAATGACCAGGGCAGTCCTGCATGAGTCAGCATATTCCTATAACAGTAGCTGGTGACTGGCTGACAGTAACTGAGTCAGTATTTTATAATAACAGCTGGTAACTGGCTGACAGTAGCTGAGTCAGTATACTATATAATAACAGCTGGTGACTGGCTGACAGTAGCTGAGTCAGTATACTATATAATAGCAGCTGGTAACTGGCTGACAGTAGCTGAGTCAGTATTTTATAATAGCAGCTGGTAACTGGCTGACAGTAGCTGAGTCAGAATACTCTATAATAGCAGCTGGTAACTGGCTGACAGTAACTGAGTCAGTATTTTATAATAGCAGCTGGTAACTGGCTGACAGTAGCTGAGTCAGTATACTATATAATAACAGCTGGTAACTGGCTGACAGTAGCTGAGTCAATATACTCTATAATAACAGCTGGTAACTGGCTGACAGTAACTGAGTCAATATACTCTATAATAGCAGGTGGTAACTGGCTGTCAGTAGCTGAGTCTGTATTTTATAATAGCAGCTGGTAACTGGCTGACAGTAGCTGAGTCAGTATACTCTATAATAGCAGCTGGTAACTGGCTGACAGTAGCTGAGTCAGTATACTCTATAATAACAGCTGGTAACTGGCTGACAGTAGCTGAGTCAGTATACTCTATAATAGCAGCTGGTAACTGGCTGTCAGTAGCTGAGTCTGTATTTTATAATAGCAGCTGGTAACTGGCTGACAGTAGCTGAGTCAGTATACTCTATAATAGCAGCTGGTAACTGGCTGACAGTAGCGGAGTCAGTATACTCTATAATAACAGCTGGTAACTGGCTGACAGTAACTGAGTCAATATACTCTATAATAGCAGGTGGTAACTGGCTGACAGTAGCTGAGTCTGTATTTTATAATAGCAGCTGGTAACTGGCTGACAGTAGCTGAGTCAGTATACTCTATAATAGCAGCTGGTAACTGGCTGAGAGTAGCTGAGTCAGTATACTCTATAATAGCAGCTGGTAACTGGCTGACAGTAGCTGAGTCAGTATACTCTATAATAGCAGCTGGTAACTGGCTGACAGTAGCTGAGTCAGTATACTCTATAATAGCAGTTGGTAACTGGTTGACAGTAGCTGAGTCAGTATACTCTATAATAACAGTTGGTAACTGGCTGACAGTAGCTGAGTCAGTATACTCTATAATAGCAGCTGGTAACTGGCTGACAGTAGCTGAGTCAATATACTCTATAATAGCAGGTGGTAACTGGCTGTCAGTAGCTGAGTCTGTATTTTATAATAGCAGCTGGTGACTGGCTGACAGTAGCTGAGTCTGTATTTTATAATAGCAGCTGGTAACTGGCTGACAGTAGCTGAGTCAGTATACTCTATAATAGCAGCTGGTAACTGGCTGACAGTAGCTGAGTCAGTATACTATATAATAGCAGCTGGTAACTGGCTGACAGTAGCTGAGTCAGTATACTATATAATAGCAGCTGGTAACTGGCTGACAGTAGCTGAGTCAGTATACTCTATAATAGCAGCTGGTAACTGGCGGACAGTAGCTGAGTCAGTATACTATATAATAGCAGCTGGTAACTGGCTGACAGTAGCTGAGTCAGTATACTATATAATAGCAGCTGGTAACTGGCTGACAGTAGCTGAGTCAGTATACTCTATAATAACAGCTGGTAACTGGCGGACAGTAGCTGAGTCAGTATACTATATAATAGCAGCTGGTAACTGGCTGACAGTAGCTGAGTCAGTATACTCTATAATAGCAGCTGGTAACTGGCGGACAGTAGCTGAGTCAGTATACTATATAATAGCAGCTGGTAACTGGCTGACAGTAGCTGAGTCAGTATACTATATAATAGCAGCTGGTAACTGGCTGACAGTAGCTGAGTCAGTATACTATATAATAGCAGCTGGTAACTGGCTGACAGTAGCTGAGTCAGTATACTATATAATAGCAGCTGGTAACTGGCTGACAGTAGCTGAGTCAGTATACTATATAATAGCAGCTGGTAACTGGCTGACAGTAGCTGAGTCAGTATACTATATAATAGCAGCTGGTAACTGGCTGACAGTAGCTGAGTCAGTATACTATATAATAGCAGCTGGTAACTGGCTGACAGTAGCTGAGTCAGTATACTCTATAATAGCAGCTGGTAACTGGCTGACAGTAGCTGAGTCAGTATACTCTATAATAGCAGCTGGTAACTGGCTGACAGTAGCTGAGTCAGTATACTCTATAATAGCAGTTGGTAACTGGCTGACAGTAGCTGAGTCAGTATACTCTATAATAGCAGTTGGTAACTGGCTGACAGTAGCTGAGTCAGTATACTCTATAATAACAGCTGGTAACTGGCTGACAGTAGCTGAGTCAGTATACTATATAATAGCAGCTGGTAACTGGCTGACAGTAGCTGAGTCAGTATACTCTATAATAGCAGCTGGTAACTGGCTGACAGTAGCTGAGTCAGTATACTCTATAATAACAGTTGGTAACTGGCTGACAGTAGCTGAGTCAGTATACTCTATAATAGCAGCTGGTAACTGGCTGACAGTAGCTGAGTCAGTATACTCTATAATAGCAGCTGGTAACTGGCTGACAGTAACTGAGTCAATATACTGTATAATAGCAGGTGGTAACTGGCAGTCAGTAGCTGAGTCTGTATTTTATAATAGCAGCTGGTAACTGGCTGACAGTAGCTGAGTCAGTATACTCTATAATAGCAGTTGGTAACTGGTTGACAGTAGCTGAGTCAGTATACTCTATAATAGCAGCTGGTAACTGGCTGACAGTAGCTGAGTCAGTATACTCTATAATAGCAGTTGGTAACTGGTTGACAGTAGCTGAGTCAGTATACTCTATAATAGCAGTTGGTAACTGGCTGACAGTAGCTGAGTCAGTATACTCTATAATAACAGTTGGTAACTGGCTGACAGTAGCTGAGTCAGTATACTCTATAATAGCAGCTGGTAACTGGTTGACAGTAGCTGAGTCAGTATACTCTATAATAACAGCTGGTAACTGGCTGACAGTAGCTGAGTCAGTATACTCTATAATAGCAGCTGGTAACTGGCTGACAGTAGCTGAGTCAGTATACTCTATAATAGCAGCTGGTAACTGGCTGACAGTAGCTGAGTCAGTATACTATATAATAGCAGCTGGTAACTGGCTGACAGTAGCTGAGTCAATATACTCTATAATAACAGCTGGTAACTGGCTGACAGTAGCTGAGTCAGTATACTCTATAATAACAGCTGGTAACTGGCTGACAGTAGCTGAGTCAGTATACTCTATAATAGCAGTTGGTAACTGGTTGACAGTAGCTGAGTCAGTATACTCTATAATAGCAGCTGGTAACTGGCTGACAGTAGCTGAGTCAGTATACTCTATAATAGCAGCTGGTAACTGGCTGACAGTAACTGAGTCTGTACTCTATAATAGCAGTTGGTAACTGGCTGACAGACTACAGCAGGAGCACACTCTGGTGTACTGGCTCCTCTTATAGCTTTTCACAATCTCTTACACACTTAAAAGTGGTACTGGAGGCACTCTCAGTGAAACCATTAACTCATGTACCTAATCTTCATACCAAGTCTGCAACACTGCAAGCACATTATCTACTTTACACTCCGTTTGTAAAACACACTTATCGCAAAACACTCAACACAGTTCTCTACATTAGACACATCATTCAAAACTAACAGGTCTTGTGTTTCGTTTGGAAAACACTGCCATTCAAAATGTCACACTCATTTACCGATTACCTACACCCAGTGCTCACATATGAAAACACTTATAGCTAATTTCTTCACTTAGAAATCAGAGCTTGAGCACTATAAATAGGCTTCAGGTTAGGTTTCTTGGTTTGGACAACAATGGAGGCCAATTTTGGAGAGAGAGTTAGAGGAAGAGGAGTGAGAGTAAGAGGAGGACGAGGAGGAGGACACGGACAAGGACGAGGAGGGGGAAGAGGATGAGGACGAGGAGTTGGACAAGGAAGAGGAGGAAGGAAAACAATCACAGATGAGATCTGGGCCACTTTGGTTGATTATGTGGTCAACCATGGTTTGAGTTTCAGGGAGGCTGGGCAGAGGGTCCAGCCTAACTTGAGCTACTACACTGCAGCTAGTATCATCCGGACATTTTGAAATGAGAACAGGTAAGTAAACCTACCCTCTATACCATGTTACTGTACTTACAGCACTGCAGCACTTAGAGCACTACAGTAACATTTCATTATATACTGAAAGAAATCTTGGACCCTAACCATTCACATCCTGTTTTTGCAGAATTGCTAGACGATCTTTCAATGGAGGAAGACACTGGCTGTTCACAGCAAAGCCAGAACAACACATAGTGAATACGGTCATTTCAAACAACAGCATACGTTTACGAAAACTGCAACACCACATCATGACTGACAACACAACATTCAGTAACATAAATAGGGTGAGTTTATCCACACTTGGCCGTCTCCTGAAACGCCATCAGATTCGTATGAAGCAGCTCTACAGAGTTCCATTTGAGCCTAATTCTGACAGAGAGAAACAACTGTGCTATGAATACGTACAAGTAAGCTATACTATCCTGTCATTGGTACTGTATTTCAGTGTATTGTGCTACATATTGACTGGTCTATGTCTATTCATACTGTCGTACAATAAAGTGTTGTCTTGTCTGTTTCAGAGAGTTATGGAACTAGATGCTGCTGCAGAGCATCATGATTTCATCTACGTTGATGAGGTCCGCTTTAACCTAGCCAAAACAAGACGCAGGGGAAGAAACCTCAAACTGCAGGGGAAGAAACACCGCGCCATCGTCAATGTCCCTGGACAGCGTGGTGGCAACAACACAATGTGTGCAGCCATTAGTCAGAACAGTGTCCTTCATCATCATGCCACTCTTGGTCCTTACGATACTGCCCACATTATCACCTTCCTTAACACCCTGCATAATATCCTCATTCCCAATGACCAGAGGAATGGGCCAGAGTAGTCCAGGTTTGTTGTCACCTGGGACAACGTAAGTTTCCACTGGGCTGCCCTGGTCCGCAATTGGTTAATTGACCATCCGCAAGCTGATGCTCAACCTGCCACCATATTCTCCATTTCTAAACCCAATAGAAGAGTTATTTTCAGCGTGGCGTTGGAAGGTATACGATCGGCAACCTCATCAACGCATACCCCTTTTCCAGGCGACGGAGGAGGCCTGTGGGGACATAGACAAGGGGACATGCCAGGGCTGGATACGCCACTCCAGATGCTGCTTCCCCCGCTGTTTAGCCAGAGAGATCACTTGTGATGTTGAGGTGCTGTGGCCAGACCCAAATAGGAGACAGGATGCACCCTCATTGTTGTTTTCATTATAGTAACAAGCCTATTTGTTTATCTTCCACTGTATTTGTTTTGTCTGTTACTGTTCATCCTGAAATCTGGATGAAAATACAATGTTTTGAGAAAGAAATTCATGTTATTTCCCCCCCTTGCATTTGTGTTTCTAGGGTAAATATATAATGAATATGCATACATACTGTATATATTTGTGCACATACATGTACGTGTGAGTGCTATGACAAACTGTGGACTCCAACTGCACACTGAACCTGCAAAAGACAAGAGTAATGTTTTACATTTGTCACATCCGTGTGTAGTTGGCGTGTGTAGAGCTAATCAATTGGTTTGTGTGTAGAGTTTTGATGCAAAAACATGTTGGTAAGTGTTTGGTTTTACACGAGATGTGGGATGTTTTGCATGTGTGTGTGTGTTTTGGGGTTGTGTGTGTGTTTTGGGGTTGTGGGTAGAGTCTAGAGAAAAGGAACCATAGTTTCAGAAATCGCGTAAGCAATTGTCAAAAACTGTAAGAGATCAGCTAAGTGTGTGTGTGTGTGTGTGTGTGTGTGTGTGTGTGTGTGTGTGTGTGTGTGTGTGTGTGTGTGTGTGTGTGTGTGTGTGTGTGTGTGCACATGTTCAAGTGAAATACAGTACATGACTACAGCCAATTGGATTGAGATGAAGAGATTATTTTAAGAATGAATGATTTCATGATATCCGTTCATCCAGTAATGACAGAGGCGGGAGGAACAGGGCAGAGTTACTGGGAGAGTGACACAGCTCACTGCTTTCACTGGGTACAGATCAACCAGACCAGACCAATACATGCGCTAAATATAGATCAGGGTCAAGCTAGATTTCCAGAAAATGACCATTTTTAACAGTAATCTAAACCGTGTGTTTTTCTCCTCTTCTTTTTCTCTACTCCCTGGTAGAATCTGACCCGGCTGAGGAGGCTTAACCTAGATGATAACCAGCTGACACGAATCCCACTGCTGCCACCGTCACTGGAGGAGCTCAAGATGAATGACAACAAGATCACCAGACTCACCCCTTACAGCTTCAAAGGTGTGTGTTTGAGAGAGGTCGACGGTTGATTTAATCCTCCGTATATAACACACACACACACACACACACACACACACACACACACACACACACACACACACACACACACACACACACACACACACACACACACTTCTTTGTGACACTCATAAGTATCAGTTTGTGTATGTGTGTATGTCTGTGTGTGTGTTTGTGTGTGCGTGTTTGTGTGTGTGTGTGTGTATGTGTGCGTGTGTTTGTGTGTGTTTATCTGTATGTGTGTGTGTGTGTGTTGTGTGTGTGCGTATGTGTGTTTTTGTGTGGGTGTTTATGTGTGTGTGTGTGTCCCAGGTCTGTTCCATCTGTTGTCTCTGGAGCTAGAGGGGAACCTTTTCCATGACGGCAACATGTCCCCTTTGACCTTCAAGCCACTGAGGAGCGTCCAGTACCTGCGCTTGGACACGAACAGGTTCCGCTCCCTCCCCCTCGGCCTGCCCCGCTCCCTACAGGTCAGAGTCTCCTCATCACCATCCAGAACATTCTTACAATACATTCTTGTGTGTTTCTATATTATGTGCGTCTAAATGTGTGTGTGTGTGTGTGTGTGTGTGTGTGTGTGTGTGTGTGTGTGTGTGTGTGTGTGTGTGTGTGTGTGTGTGTGTGTGTGTGTGTGTGTGTGTGTGTGTGTGTGTGTGTGTGTGTGTGCACGTAGGAGCTGAGGATGTGTGATAACCAGTTACAGGAGGTACCAGAGGGGGTTCTGAGTGAATTGGCCAAACTGAGAGTTTTAGACCTTAGTCACAACCTGCTGCATGAGGGCAGCATCTCAAACCGGGCCTGGGTCAAACTAACGTGAGTTCAATTAAGAAATTAATTAAGAAAAGAATCAATCAATCAATTCACCTACCCATCCAAAAATGAATTGATGCCGGATCATATGACACGAAAAGCATCATACACGGCTGTATTTCTGAATTTTGAAAGTTATATATCTTGAAAACTTGATTGAAAGTTATATATCTTGAAAACTTGATTGAAAGTTATATATCTTGAAAACTTGATTGAAAGTTATATATCTTGAAAACTTGATTGAAAGTTATATATCTTGAAAACCTGATTGAAAGTTATATATCTTGAAAACTTGATTGAAAGTTATATATCTTGAAAACTTGATTGAAAGTTATATATCTTGAAAACTTGATTGAAAGTTATATATCTTGAAAACCTGATTGAAAGTTATATATCTTGAAAACCTGATTGAAAGTTATATATCTTGAAAACTTGATTGAAAGTTATATATCTTGAAAACTTGATTGAAAGTTATATATCTTGAAAACTTGATTGAAAGTTATATATCTTGAAAACTTGATTGCTGACATGCAAAACACTTTGGGACTATATCAACAATTGATTAATGAAACAAACACCATTTGTTCTAGAATGTTTTGTAGTACCTACATCATCCACCGGAGGGTGTACTGTGCTTGAGAATCAGCACAGATTTTCCTGATTCGTTCCGTTTGATGTAAAATCATTACTCTCCTGCTTGTGCTGATGTACACACACGTATGTGTGTGAATTCCTGCTGTTTAGTCAGATAAGCATCTATACAGTACACAGGGTTCAAACCTGTCATTATTCTCTTGACAGCTACACACACACACACGCACGCGCATGTGAGTCCGATAGACTGTGACAACTGACCCTGTGTACTCAGGAGAACAAATATGTGATGGAGGGAAGAAGGGAAGGAGGGAAGGAGGAAGGAAAGGGTGTTGTGTGTGTGTGTGTGTGAGTCTTGTTTAAATATAGTGAATTCCAGTGGGTTTATCCCTTGCTCCGTGGGATCCTTGCGAACCACAGCGAGAGCTTCGGGAGAAAAAATACACACAGAGAGGAGAGAGAGAAAGAAAGGGTGTGTGAGAGTGGTGTTGAGGAAAAGAAGGTAGAAAGGGAAAAATCAGCAAGAAAATGGATGAGAAGAGAACAGAACAGAAGGGAGGAGGATGAAGAGAGCAGAAGGGAGGAGGATGAAGAGAGCAGAAGGGAGGAGGATGAAGAAAGGCAGAGAGAAACTGTGTTTGCATAATGTTGCCAAAGTACCCGTAATGTAAAACAGATAAACCTATCAGGTACTTCCTGGATGCCTGTTGACTGTGTTTAGCGTCAGGGCCCATGGGTTAATAAGGTCAGGGGTTAATTGGGTAGGGCACCTACTGTAGGTAGGGGTTAGTAGAGGTCAGAGGTTAGATACATGGTTAGAGTTCTGGCCATCTGACAGGTTTATGAACGTAAATGAAGGACAGGCCCGACTAATACAACTCGCATTAGTGTGGCAAGCAGGGCTCTGTTGAGAGAGGGAGAGACTTGTGTGTCTGGCGATAATTAGTGCACAATATCCTAAGAAAGAGGACTTTTCTCACACCTTGTAATGTAGTCCATACTGACAGAATGCTTGGAGACTGATTTTCCCACTTTGCTCCACTGTCAGAGCTGCTAGGAGTACTGGGTGGAGGAGTCAAGCGCAGAGAGCAGGGATTCAAGAACATTTATTTTCCAGTAGACAGGGAAAACGATCATGCCCTAAACACACGGGCGCATGAAAATACGAGTCCAAAACACAGGACTAAACTGTCCAGAAAAAATAATAAATCCACAATACAATCCAACACCAAATAACAGAGAAACAAGCCCGCACAAAAGCCAGCGGGCTACCTGCCCTTAAATAGCCTACCCACAAAACTAAACTCAAAACAGGTGCACCCAATCAGCCCAAACTAACAGAAACAAAAAGAATAGAATCGATGGCAGCTAGTAGGCCGGTGACGACGACCGCCGAGCGCCGCCCGAACAGGAAGAGGCACCATCTTCGGCGGGATTCGTGACATCCACAATGTTTTCATTGAGTGGAGTCAGTATTTCACCCAAGTCTGGGGGTCAGAGGTGAGGGGTGTGTGCATGAGTTTGTGCAGGGTTGGGGTCAATTCCATTTCAATTACAGTCAATTCAGAAAGTAAACCAAATTCCAATTCCAAATGTTTCTTATTGAAAAGCATTGAAAAGAAGTGGAATTGGAATTTCCGTGTACTTCCTGAATTGAAATGGAATTGACCTCAACCCTGGTTTGCTCCTAAGACTGCCTGTGCTTCAGGTCGTTCTGTTCTCCCACATAAACTGAGCTTTGTGTCTGTCAGGGGATGTGTTTGTGTGTGTATGTGCATGTGCATACTCGTGTGCCATTGTGTGTGTGTGTGTGTGTGTGTTTTGTGTGTGTGCGTGTATGTGTGTTAAATATTACATTTCTTGGCAACCTTTTTCTAATTTCCCCTCCTGAGCTTAGTGGATAAAGAAGAGTATTTCTGTATTAAAGCTTCTCTTTCATTCACCACAGTTCTTTCACCTCTGTCTGGGTCTCAGTCTGTCTTTTGTTTCACTCTTCCTCTCTCTTTCTCTTCTCTCTTCCTTTCCATGTCACTGTCTCTCTCCATGTCTCTGTCTCTCTCCATGTCTCTGTCTCGCTCCATGTCTCTGTCTCGCTCCATGTCCCTGTCTCGCTCCATGTCTCTGTCTCTCTCCATGTCTCTGTCTCTCTCCATGTCTCTGTCTCTCTCCATGTCTCTGTCTCGCTCCATGTCTCTGTCTCTCTCCATGTCTCTGTCTCTCTCCATGTCTCTGTCTCGCTCCATGTCTCTGTCTCGCTCCATGTCTCTGTCTCGCTCCATGTCTCTGTCTCGCTCCATGTCTCTGTCTCTCTCCATGTCTCTGTCTCGCTCCATGTCTCTGTCTCGCTCCATGTCTCTGTCTCTCTCCATGTCTCTGTCTCTCTCCATGTCTCTGTCTCTCTCCATGTCTCTGTCTCTGTCTCTCTCCATGTCCCTGTCTCGCTCCATGTCCCTGTCTCTCTCCATGTCTCTGTCTCTCTCCATGTCTCTGTCTCGCTCCATGTCTCTGTCTCGCTCCATGTCCCTGTCTCGCTCCATGTCCCTGTCTCGCTCCATGTCCCTGTCTCTGTCTCGCTCCATGTCTCTGTCTCGCTCCATGTCTCTGTCTCTCTCCATGTCTCTGTCTCTCTCCATGTCCCTGTCTCGCTCCATGTCCCTGTCTCGCTCCATGTCCCTGTCTCTGTCTCTCTCCATGTCTCTGTCTCTCTCCATGTCTCTGTCTCGCTCCATGTCCCTGTCTCGCTCCATGTCCCTGTCTCGCTCCATGTCCCTGTCTCTGTCTCTCTCCATGTCTCTGTCTCGCTCCATGTCTCTGTCTCGCTCCATGTCTCTGTCTCTCTCCATGTCTCTGTCTCTCTCCATGTCTCTGTCTCTCTCCATGTCCCTGTCTCGCTCCATGTCCCTGTCTCGCTCCATGTCCCTGTCTCTGTCTCTCTCCATGTCTCTGTCTCTCTCCATGTCTCTGTCTCGCTCCATGTCTCTGTCTCGCTCCATGTCTCTGTCTCGCTCCATGTCTCTGTCTCGCTCCATGTCCCTGTCTCGCTCCATGTCCCTGTCTCGCTCCATGTCCCTGTCTCTGTCTCTCTCCATGTCTCTGTCTCGCTCCATGTCTCTGTCTCTCTCCATGTCTCTGTCTCTCTCCATGTCTCTGTCTCGCTCCATGTCTCTGTCTCTCTCCATGTCTCTGTCTCTCTCATGTCTCTGTCTCTCTCCATGTCTCTGTCTCTCTCCATGTCTCTGTCTCGCTCCATGTCTCTGTCTCGCTCCATGTCTCTGTCTCGCTCCATGTCTCTGTCTCGCTCCATGTCTCTGTCTCTCTCCATGTCTCTGTCTCTCTCCATGTCTCTGTCTCGCTCCATGTCCCTGTCTCGCTCCATGTCCCTGTCTCTCTCCATGTCCCTGTCTCGCTCCATGTCCCTGTCTCGCTCCATGTCTCTGTCTCTCTCCATGTCTCTGTCTCGCTCCATGTCTCTGTCTCTCTCCATGTCTCTGTCTCTCTCCATGTCTCTGTCTCTCTCCATGTCTCTGTCTCTCTCCATGTCTCTGTCTCGCTCCATGTCCCTGTCTCGCTCCATGTCCCTGTCTCTCTCCATGTCCCTGTCTCTCTCCATGTCCCTGTCTCTCTCCATGTCCCTGTCTCTCTCCATGTCCCTGTCTCGCTCCATGTCTCTGTCTCTCTCCATGTCTCTGTCTCTCTCCATGTCTCTGTCTCTCTCCATGTCTCTGTCTCTCTCCATGTCTCTGTCTCTCTCCATGTCTCTGTCTCGCTCCATGTCCCTGTCTGTCTCGCTCCATGTCCCTGTCTGTCTCTCTCCATGTCTCTGTCTCGCTCCATGTCCCTGTCTCGCTCCATGTCTCTGTCTCTCTCCATGTCTCTGTCTCTCTCCATGTCTCTGTCTCTCTCCATGTCTCTGTCTCGCTCCATGTCTCTTGTCTCTCTCCATGTTCTCTGTCTCGCTCCATGTCTCTGTCTCGCTCCATGTCTCTGTTCTCTCTCCATGTCTCTGTTCTCTTCTCCATGTCTCTGGTCTCTCTCCATGGTTCTCTGTCTCGAGTTCCATGTCCTGTCTCGCATCCATGTCTCTGTCTCGCTCCATGTCCTTGTCTCTCTCCATATGTCTTCTCCAGTCTCTGTTCCGCTCCATGTCTCTGTCTCGCTCCATGGCTCATGTCCTCTGTCTCGCTACAATGTCTCTCTGTTCTCATCTCCATGGTCTCTTGTCTCGCCTCCATGTCTCCCTGTCTCTCTCCATGTCTCTATCTCTCTCACATGTCTCTGTCTCTCTCATGTCTCTGTCTCTCTCCATGTCTGTCTCGCTCCATGTCTCTGTCTCGCTCCATGTCTCTGTCTCGCTCCATGTCTCTGTCTCGCTCCATGTCTCTGTCTCTCTCCATGTCCCTGTCTCGCTCCATGTCCCTGTCTCTCTCCATGTCTCTGTCTCTCTCCATGTCTCTGTCTCTCTCCATGTCTCTGTCTCTCTCCATGTCTCTGTCTCGCTCCATGTCTCTGTCTCGCTCCATGTCTCTGTCTCGCTCCATGTCTCTGTCTCGCTCCATGTCTCTGTCTCTCTCCATGTCTCTGTCTCTCTCCATGTCTCTGTCTCGCTCCATGTCTCTGTCTCGCTCCATGTCTCTGTCTCTCTCCATGTCTCTGTCTCTCTCCATGTCTCTGTCTCTCTCCATGTCTCTGTCTCTGTCTCTCTCCATGTCCCTGTCTCGCTCCATGTCCCTGTCTCGCTCCATGTCCCCCGTCTGTCTGTCTCTCTCTCCCTCTATCCCTCTCCCACTGTC